>NC_141549.1:46431666-46782500 GCF_021556685.1 Rattus norvegicus
TGGTATTAGGATAACCCTTCCAATGAATTGTTAATTTTCCTTTCCTATGTGTTTTTTTTAAATAGATTTGTATCGATAGACTATTAACTCACTGTGTTTGGAGGCCTTGGAAGAAAGGGAAAGGCAGAACAGATAACATTAAAAAATATAAAATCAATAGATGACTAATATAGACTATCAACTTACAGGATCTGGAATCACCTAGAAGATAAGCCTCTGGGCATACCTGGGAAAGTTATCTAGATTAGATTAACCTCTAACCAGACCTGTAAAGGATTATCTTGATGAATTTGATTGATTGTCCAAAGAAGAGCAACTTGTGTACTGGACTGCATAAAAAAAGGAATATAATTGAACTGAATACAAATGGCTTTCTCCTTCCTTATAGCAGAGACAATATGATGAGATTTTTCAAGCCCCAACTGCTCTAAAGTATATATATATACATATATATATATACTTTATATATATATAGGATATATATATATATATATATATATCCCTAGATCCTCTATAAAGATATATTTTGCCTCTTTATGAATATATAGTGTCTTGGTAGGGATATATGCTGCCTTAAAAGGTATATATGTACTACATCAATATATATACAAATATATATATTGCCATGATAGCAATACATGTACTCCCTTGAAGTTTGATTTAAGACAAACCCTTCTTCTTTCTTAGATTGTTTTTTCAGGGTTTCTGATCACAACAACATAAAAATTAGCAAAATCAGAGAAGGGTTGTATAAAATGAATGAAGATTTGGATGTCATATAGTCTAAAGCAAATATATGTACCTGTAACCCAAAGAAGAAAAGAGAGATTTTTATAGAGTTAAATGGGCAAGAATTTTCCTTAGCAAACCCAATATAGTAGAAGTTGAAAGAAATAAAAACAAATATCCTTCACACATACCCAGTCATTGTGCTGAGAAGCCCAGATGAAGACAAAACCTGTAAGCAACTAGATTGAAAGAGACATATGTAGAAACAACGTTGAAAAGTACACTGGGCTTTTCATCAGAAACTCTGCAAGACAGAAGGCAGCAGGGAAGCCACTAAATTGCCAGAACAATAAACCTCTCAACAGAGAATTCAGAACTCACCAAAAGGATGTATTGAAAATGAAGAGGGCACTAAAAGAAACAAGTAAGGAAAGTCAGGAGAATCCAACACACAAACGCGCAATGTAAAGAGAGGCCTTTCTGTCTCGCATAGGAATAAATAACTGTAATATTTGACGCTGCAGGAAGCCATGGAAAACAGCAGATGATTTTATTTTTCTTAAAGTATGTCTAAATCAATACCTCTCACTTTGTTTCATTTCTGTCATTCTATGTTTAAGTTCATTTACTAGTGCATGTGTTAATCTGTTCCTTGAAGAGTTCTTTTTTTTAGTTAAGTCTGTTAAAAAATGTTCATCTGTTCATGAATCTTAGTACTGGTTTCTTAATATATCAATCATTAATTTCAATGAGTGATTATATAATGTAAAATGAGTATGATAAGCATCTTAAGTATATTTTAATTAAAATTAGTTTTTATCACCTATTTCAGTTGATATTCTATTTATCTCACATATTATATATGATATATAAAAGATTTATATAAATAAATAAATCTTACATAAATCTTGCATATCATTTCTGGAATAGCCTTACACAAGTACTTAAACTTTGTATTGGTAATCGCTTTTCCGTTGAGTTTGTAGAATGTGGAACTGAGTGAATGTGTAAGTAGTTGTTTTTTGGGTTTGGTGGTTGTGGTTGCTTTTCATCGTTTTAATGATTTCAGAACTCCAGCTCCTTGGAGATCTGTCACAAGGACTACATGAGGCAACCACAGGGTCCCCTGAGAGGCCATCCAGCAAGGAGCCATCCTTCTGGTGCTTATGCCCTTCTAGGTCCTTTTCCTATAGGACTAAAGGCCACCTTGAGATGCGGTGAGATGGTCCTCAGCAGTCAGTAAGCATGTCTGTAATTTTCCACTGCATCCCCCATGCTCCTCATATTGTGCTCAAAAAGCTGCAGAAACTGAGTCCAATGGTAGAAAGGGGGTAGGTAGCTCAATTATTGGTAGAACGAAAATGGCTGTGGTGGGGTTGCTTGGTGGAGAGAGTGGAAGCCCCTGCCAGCTGCTGACCAAGCCCATCTGCCCTACCCCCCAGCTCACATTGGGACTCCCCAGGGGACCCTGGGGAAAAATGCTGCTCTCCCCTCTATCACCTGCTTGTCAGTGCAGGGGTGGGGGTGGGGGGTTGCTACTCTGTGCTAAGCTGTAGCTGCAGGCTATAAAATAGGCTCTAACTATGAAAGGGACCTTTATGATGTCAGTGGAGGCTCCATCCCAGGACCCAGAGACCTCTATCTGCCAAGCTCAGTAACACCAAGCTCAGTCCGGATCACTGCCCCAGTCCACAGTCAACTATGCGCCAAGATGGCAAACTGTTGTAGTTGTGAGGTCAAGTGCTTCCTACAAAGAAACTAATGAAGTGTATTTCAGGCTGGCTTGGCACTCGCACCCCAACAAGAACCTGCCAAACAGAGGGGACACTGAATAATTCAATCTGCTATATGAGGTCTACAAGGCCCTGTCATTCACTAAAAAGAGATCTATGTATAACCCTGAGGTGGATGTCAGTCTTTCACGTTTGATCTGTAAACAAAGAGTAAATAAATGGTCACAAGATTACAGAAACAAAACAAAAACAAAGGAAAAGGGGAAAAAAAACCACTTTGTGGAAAATAGCCAGGAGAGGTATGGAAGAAAGGGACAGGAAGCTCTGGCCAGGGGCCAGTGATAGGAAATGAAGATAACTCCTGAAGTGAAGTAAACAGAAGCCAGCCCTGCCCCGGGCCAGCCAGGAGGGGCCACAGTTAATGATTAAAGGTAATAAATGTGGCAATTGAGTTCATGTAGACAATTCTCCCATCTTTCAGTGTGGACTGTGTTACTGCGGGCCCACTGTGTGACAGTCACACTCAGTTCACCCTCTAGCACAGTGGCCAACTACTACCAATTGGTATAAATACAGTCAAATGCATCCCAGGAAATTAATGAAGCCCACTGCAATTTGGCATTTGCTGGCACCACAACAAGAACCCTTTCCCCAGAAAGAGGAGGCTAAGAAGTTCAGGCAGGTGTCAGAGGGTGATGCTAAAAAGTGATCAGTGTATGACTAAAGTCTGTGAGAGGACCGGAAGTAATCATGGCTTGTCCCCTGGTACACATGGAGCCTTTTCGGATCTCGTCCTTCAATAACCTGGGTCTGTCAGTGGCAAGCCTCATTGCCTTCTTTATCACATTCTCTTGTATGTTGAACCAGTCTTCATTCAAACTAGCTGTTTCACTTTTCATCTGGTTCCTCTTTTGCTGTACATCTCTAGGACTGGGAAACACAGCATTGTGTAATTTACTGATGTGGATTCAGAGAGGCTAAGCTAGTTGTTCAAGGCTGCAGAGCAAGGAAGAGGGGAGTCTTGCATGTCTGTCCCACAGGCAAGCTGCAACCCTGAGTAACACTGTAGAGTTCTAGGGAGGCCCTGAAAGCCTCTTAGGAAGAAATAGGGTAAGTCTTACCTCGATGTAGGAGATTTTACTTGATGTAGGAAATTTTAAAGACTAACAGGAAGTTTTTCTGGCAGAACTGAAGGAGAGGCCAGCTACGGACTCAGGATTTTTCCTCACAATTCTCTGTTATTTAAATGACCAAAAATGGCAAACATTCCAGATACATCAAAGAATTGGGATGATTGTTAAGTAAAATGACCCTTTCCAGACAGATGCAGATGTCCTACTTCTCAGAGAACTACTTTTCTGCTTGGCTGTGTATCTTCCTGGATGACATTTTACTTTTTTTGTTTGTTTGTCTTTTGAAAAAAAATTTATTAGATCTATTTCTTTATCTAAATTTCAAATGTTATTCCCTTTCCTGGTTTCCTGTCCATAAGCCCCCTATCCCCCCCTCCCCCATACAGGTTTCCCCCACCATCCACCCGACATTCTACTTTTATATTTGTGTATGTGTGATTCTGAAGGTATTGTGTGACAAAACATTCCTGGTGAGACATAACACGAAGGTCTGCTCACCACAAATACAGAGCTCAAGCCAGAGCAAAGAATGGATACCACCAAAGTCCAACTTGGTGAACCATTTTGTGGTGTTGGGGTAATTCATCAAATATAATTGCTTATAGGAGCAGAGATGACTCAAAGACAGTTGTATCACCAAAGTGGGTGGCTTGGATGACAGCTCAGAAAAGCTGCAGACAGCTCAGCAAATTGGAGAGTATCCTTTCTAAGTACCTCAGTTGGTCTACACCTCTTCCAGGCAGCTTCTCTGGTTTCTGCTTCTTCCAGGCAGATGTTTGGGTCTCATAGTCTTCTTTGCAGCCTGGCTTTGCCTCTCCAAGAGGGACAACTCTCAGCTTTTATTCCTTGCTCTGGCAGAGAGGAACCTAGTGTATGTGGTCAGTTTCAGGGACTTCATGAATACATTTTGAGTTGTTTACCTTAAGGAGCTTCCCTGAAGGATCTAGTATTTCAATCTCAGGAAACTCATACAATAAGGAATTGGACTGAGGACTTCCCACATGGTAGGCAAGCACTCCACCTTTGACATCCCAAGCCTAACGCAAATATTTTTACTTTTTTCAAATCTAAGTTATATTTTGGTTTATTTATAAATACATAAAAGTGTGCATTTAATTAACAATATATCTATGGGTGGTTTGTTGGTTCTTTGAGACAGTGTCAAAGTCACAGGCTGCCTTTAAGCTTGCTTTATAGTATAGGATGACCTTGAATGTCTAATCTTCCTGCTGCCATCCTCCTACTCACCATGGTTTGATTGCAACTCCTCAACTGGTTTACTGTACATGATTTAGAAACAAAAGCATTGTCCTAACTGGGCCTGCTGGTAGCTATTCATGATCCCAGACACTCAAGCGGCTGAGCCAGGAGGAATCAGGACATCCTGAAAGTGAGGTCTTGTCTAAAAAATAAAAAGGCAGAGATGTGGCTCACAGATGAAGGGTAGAATTCCTCTCCCAGAATATGCCACGGTTTGCATGATTTGGGGTTCAACTCAATAACTAAATATAACAGTTACCTCTGCATGCAGTATACAGAGCAATTGGCTTATTTCCTGCATTCCAGCACATCCACACATGCCAGCAGGTTAAGGGAACGTTTGGATTCAGGTCCTTTCCAGAGATGGTCTGTTTCCTCATGGCCCATCACAGCACCCCCTCTAGCAGCAGTGTTGAGGTTGGGTGATGGGGCAGTGGGCTTGCAAACATCATTGAGCTTCCTTCCATATCTGTAACACTTGCTTCCTAGCTGTGCTTGCCTGTCTGTGAGGCACCCTTCTTCCTGTTCTTTTGAAGGTGGGTGAATTGTTTTATTCTTTAGTTTAGCTCTTGCTATTTTGTTTTGCTTTGTTTTGTTTTCTTGCAACCAGCCTCACAACTTAGCTATGACTGGTCTGGAACTCATTCTGTAGACCAGGTTGACTTTGAACACACAGAGATCTCCCTGTTTCTGCCGCCAGAGGGCCTAGCATGTGCTACCACACCTGGCCCTATCATTCTTTATTCTAGTTTTGTATTCTGGGTTTTAAAATGTCTCAGAAACTTGCTTGCCATTCTGCAAACATTTTAAACATTAATATTAATTTTGAACATTAAAAAAGAGAACTCCATCTCCCACTGTCGCTGCATGGGTGACTGTGTGTAGTTTCTCCTTTTTCTGCTCCATTGTCAGGTTTCTGCCAATCCCTCAAAGCAAATTCACATCACAGAGGTTATCTCTATGCTCCCTCCTCTCAAAGGAGACTCATGTTGCTTGTTACGCATGACTTCCAATATCACTATGGAGGCAAGGTTCTAATTTCTTCTGAATAGGTCTCTGCAGACCACAGGGTTGCGGAGTTTCAGGGTCACAGTCCTTTGCCATGGCTTCTGTAGGTGTTTTCGTGTTCCAGATGTTCTTCCTGAAAGAACAGGTTCTCTTTGAATCATTTCAGGGTTCTGTGCCAATCTATGTCTCCCTGGTTCATCTCCAGGGAAAGAAAATTTTGTTTTGGCCTCACTCTCAACAGCAGGGGAGCTCCAGTCAGCACCTGGTGGCAAGAGGCTTTCCTATTCTGTCTCCGGTTTTTACACTTTGTAAGTCAGAGCTAAATGCACTGCTTGGACAGAGGTTTCCTGATCCCCCTCACCCTCGGCTACACCTGTCAATACTTCTGTGTGTTAGAAAAATGTTTGCAAAGCAGGCCACCTTTCATAAGGATGCTGTTGGGGTTGTAAAGGCTGCACTTTTGATTCTCCTGGCCTGAGCATCCCTTTTCATTCCTTCATGAGTACCTAAGTACACTCTCAGGACTGCAGGGATTACAAGCCGGCACACGACCCCACACTTGGTATTTAGAGCTTTCCTTAAAAAATTAGTTCTTTTCTCCTTACCTATTTATTATTATTATTATTATTATTATTATTATTAATTAGTGTAGTGGCTTTCTCTTGAAATCTTTTTCCTGGAGGTAATACGGGCTCATGAGCTGATATTCAGATCATAAAACATCCGGGTTCATTGTTAGAACTGCCCGCATGCTGCTGTGCCTCAAAGAGTTTAATGATGCCAATATATTCTTACTCTTAAAGGTGCATGGCATTTATTTGTTTATTGGAGCTCAGTCACAATTAGCTATTTAATATTATAAATACAAATCAATATGAGCTAAAGTGGTTGTTTTATATGCATTTTGCCCCTACACTGAATGTATTTCCAAGACAATGGTGCACCAGCTTTGTTTGTAGTTCTTATTGGGGCTACTCCTACGTTTTACTTGGGTCGTGACCTTTGAGGCTTTTGATGTGGATGTGGTTTCATTATAGAAAGTGATTTAGAATCCACTTTATGAGCTGTGCAGCTGCAAAGATTTTAGCTATGATGGCTCCTGGGCATGACAGTGTACACCTTTCACTGGGGCTAAACCTCCATAAGCTAAATTATGAAGTACTTACAGGCACACATTTTTCCCGTCAAGAACTATAGGGCATGTAGAATTCGTTTATGATTGATAGTGGGGCTCACAAAGTTTGAAACCGGCATTTAAAAGCTAGACTTGTTAACCTTGTGTAATATTGTGACACAGTGCTTTGCAAGTAGAAGCACACAGCAGTACCATTCACTGCCAAAAGCACCACATTTATTAACTCAACCAAGCCATGAGGAAACAGATTTGAAAGGCACAGAATAATTTGTGATCTTCATCGGAGGTCTTGCAAAATCGCTTCTTCTTAACTGGACAGGCTAATCAATTCTACAAAATCTGAAAGGCTATGAATTTTTCATTGCTCTATTGTGGCTTTGAAGTTAACTGTAAATATTTATAAATACCTTCTTCCCGATATGCATAAAAGTAACTGAAAATGAAAAGAATTGTATAAGCTTTGTTTACTCATTCTCTGTCTCTCACAAATCTCTCTCTCTCTCCCTCTCCCTCCCTCTCTCTCTCCCTCTCTC
The DNA here is from genome assembly GCF_021556685.1 of Rattus norvegicus. Classification (NCBI taxonomy): domain Eukaryota; kingdom Metazoa; phylum Chordata; class Mammalia; order Rodentia; family Muridae; genus Rattus; species Rattus norvegicus. Next base: position 46,439,198 of record NC_141549.1, read on the forward strand.
TCTCTCTCTCTCTCTCTCTCTCTCTCTGTGTGTGTGTGTGTTTGGGTGTGTGTGTGTGTATGTACATGTACATGTATGCATGTGTATGCATGTCTGTGCGTGTATGAATGTATTGCATGTATGTGTGTATGCATGCATGTGTGTACACGCATGCACATTTGTGTGTGTGTGTGTGTGTGTGTGTGTGTGTGTGTGTGTGTGTGTATGTGTATGTGAAAATGTCTCTGCTTAGGTCAAACAGTAGGCAAGAGATGTATATATTAACCTGTAGACCTTAGGTTGCAATAGATAAATCTTCCAGTTCATTGTGGCTAAAATAAGGAATCTCAATGTTAGGGACCTTGTAGAATATAGAAAGAAATTATAACCAGTTTTTGGCTTAGGCTTTTGAATCAATAAATATGGAAGGATGCTAAAGTTTTCTGTGAACAAAGATATTTTATCCAACTTTAGAAACAACAGCTCTGTTGTTTTGGACTAAGTGTTTGGAACTTACAATTTCCCTAAAAAGTGCTTTTAGCTACTTTTTTTTCCTCTTTAAAAGTAACTATCCCGAGTAACATTGGTTTGTTTGTGATTTTTAAAAAACAACTAAAATGATGACACATAATATGCTTCTGTTACTCAAAAATGGGCTGGCTCTGTTTCAGGATTCATTTCGGAATGAAAGGCTCCATCTTGATTAACCCGCCTAAGTGTGAAAATAGAGGTGGAGTTTCTCCAGCTTTTGAAGTGCAGCTCACCAATGACTTGATCTGTTTCTTTGACTCTTCAGTAAAACTCAGGTAAAGAGAGAGAGAGAGAGAGAGAGAGAGAGAGAGAGAGAGAGAGAGAGAGAGAGAGAGAGAGATATTTAACTCTTTGCTTAAAAAAATAATAATAGATTTTTTATCTTGCTCTTCAACTGGTAATGAACGCCCACCCCCATCCCAGTTAGCTAACAGATGCAAAATTGTAACAAAGAGAATAGATATTAACAGAGCAAGATTCAGATAAGGGCACTAAGTACTTTAGCTGCAAAACAATAGAGCCTGGATCGATAGTTTGGTTATGACATTGCACATGTTGCTTAACAAAATCTGTATGATCAATAAAAGGTCTCTATTACTAGGATTGTCATTGTCCACCCAAGTATCTCCTATTCTATCACATACATAAACATTTGCATTTAGATCAAAGTCCATTTAATGGCTCCAAAATTATAAAGCCATTATAATTATATACTTCTTTGATATACTTTTTTCTATAGAAATTCAGTGGAAAGCCAACAAAGAGTCAGAATGATGGAAGGATTGGATGTATGCTCACCAAAGTTCAGTCTCTCAAGAGCAGAAAATGAAGTTAAGAAGCAGAGAGATCGGATGCTGTGTGATGTGTTACTGGATCAGAGGGTGTTGCCTGGTGTAGGGAACATCATCAAAAATGAAGCTCTCTTTGACAGTGGACTCCATCCGACTGTTAAGGTATAAATAGTTTAAATTTTGTTTCTAACTTTTTTATAAGTACTATAAGGATCCAATGTAAAATGGAAATCTGTGCTAGAACAACATAGTCACTACAGCAATCCTTCTCAACTTCTGAGTCACGAATCCTTTATGGGTCAAATGACCCTTTCAGGGGTCATCTAAGGTCGTTAAACATGGATATTTATTTACATTGTGATTCATAACTAGAAAATTACAGTTATGAACTATAAATGACAATACATTTATGGTTGGAGAGTCAACAGAACATGAGGACTCATACTAAAGGATCACAGTATTAGGAAGATTGAGAACTGTCTACAGACACCAGGTATTTTCAAGTCTTGGCATCAAGTGTCAGGTTATGCGTATGGCTGTCTCAGCCTGCCTGTTAGAGCTGCTTCACTTCCTGCTCTCAATTGTCCTTCATTTACTTTGGCTTATTTTCCCCATACCTTGGATTGGTTTTACTTTCAAATATATTTTACCCATTACACTTACTGTTTAAAAAGAAAAGTGTCTTGTACAGCTACAGCGCCACCTGTGATGAGGGCAAGTGTTCTCATCAGTGATGTTTCCTAATGTCTAAGCACAGCGGCTAGCTTTAGAGAGGTCACTGTGAGGTGTGAGAATGAAGTGATTAGCCTTTTCTATGTGGCACATTAAATGTATGCTCTACACCACTCGCATGCATTCCTACTCATAGGTGTCGACAACAGGAAAGAAAAAACGTTTTAATGAGCGATAAGGACGGAATTCGGGCAGTAGGGACTAAAGAGTGAAGGAGCAGAGAGCAGAAGAAAACTCACAGTCCTTGTTCAATTAGCTTGGATTGACACAGAGAGGAAAACGTTAGATGTCTAGAATGGGATCCTAGGACAAGGAATGGACTTGGTTTTGTTTTTAGTTCTCCAACCGGAGAGACTTGTGCTCTTATTTTTCTAGGAGAGACAATTAGTAGAGAGAGGGATGTTAGAGAATAGTGATGGATGGAGTAAAGCCAGGAGAGACTGGAATGGCAGCATCTGCACATTTGTTTCTAGGGAGGAAGTCTGCGCCGAAGGCTCTTATCCAGATTTGTCACTGTTAACTAAATTCTAATGATACCAACTATTTCTACTAAATAGACTGTATTAAGTAAATTATTTTTACACAAGTCCACATATACCTCTTTGTCTTTTGCATACAGTTTCTTGTTGGTTTTGATAAAAATCCAAATCATTAGTAGTTAAATGGTAAGAGAAACATTTTCTGACAATTTTAGGATAGGTCCTGCTTTTTAACACTTTGAACAAGTTAGTTCAATGCAACAATACTAAAATAGAATCTTAACAAAAATGAGCTTCTTAAAATCACTCAGGCTTCTCTGGAGAATGGTTTCTAGAACTGACCCAAGGACATGGGTGATGGCTTGCGTAGCATTGTATGAGGCCCTAGTTTTGATCCCCAACATCAGAGCTAGAGAGTGGTAAAGAAAGAGAATGTGCAGGAACTTTAAACTGATTGTTAATTCTCTTTAAGAGAACTAGTATATGAGGTTATAGTTACAAATAAATTACGAAACTACGTTTTCCCACTAAGGTGTGTCAACTATCAGACAAACAGGCCCATCACCTTGTGAAGATGACCCGGGATTTCAGCATTCTCTTCTACAGGGTAAGAGCAAATATTTACAACACTGTGCAGTACCAGTGGTTTCCTCTGGTGCCTTTGCCCTTTGCGGGGGTGCTGAAGCCGGGCGTAGCCCTCTGGTGGTCAGAACGCAGATTCACGGAGCAAGACTGTCATCTGAAGGACAGGCACAATCAATGGTTAAAATTTGGGGTCAAAAGTCAGTCTCAACTTACCTCACTCTGAATGTATTTTGTTCTAGTTGTACAAAGTTGAACAGCAGTTATGTTGCTATTTTGCGTTGATTCTTGTTGTATTTGGGCATATGAAACAAAGAATTTAAACAGACTTATACTTAAGGATAAGTCAATAGGTTCATTTACATTTTCCCATTGGTTATGTGAACTTTAGGTTATTTACATAATATTTAGGTTTCTTTAAAATCTGTAATATGAAGTTATGCTTTTATATGTACAAGAAAAACTGTGCTGAGGATGACATATGCTTTCATTAACATATTAGTTAGCAAACAGTACAATGATCCTATAGACCTGATAAAAGGGCTTTCTCTTTTAAACAATGGATGATAGGTAATCTTGTCTTCCCACCACAATCTGTTTTCTATATTCATATATCTCTATATGTTTTACTATGCTCAGAAATGAAAGTATTTCATTAATCGACCTAAAGTTCTAATGATCCTCTGCCTTCAGTAATAATGGCCATTTTATAATGACCGATGCCCATTTGTTCTTCCAGAGAAAAATGACTGTAGAAAACAGTGTATTCTGCCTACATCAAATTGGGCATTTCATACATTGCTTACATTAATATGTATTATTGGTGTAATTTCAGCCCATATATAGTCATATTTTGGAGCTTTTAAATTTTCACACTGCTGGTAGAAACCAAAAATAGTCTCTTTGTAGGTGCTTTAAAAACATGTGTATAGAACAAAACTATAGCAGAAAAATTAAAAGGTCTTTTAAAATGAAGCTTATACCAAATAGAACATTTCTTTGTTCGGATGTATCTGAGTTTTTATTTTCCTTTTAGCAAATCTCTAGAGTTAGGGGGAAAAAAGCCCTTTATCAGGCCAACAAAGAAAATGCTCTCGTTAAATTTTATCCCCTAAAAATAAGGTTTTTGGCCGTTGAAACTGAGTGAGCAGCTTCCTTGTTCTAAAAGCAATCAGATTTGAAGCTAATCTAGCCCTTTTCTTACAACCATGTAATTATGTTTAATTAAGAAAGCCTTAAAAGCATAAAAGACATTTTAAAATATAGAACTTTTATATATCATTTAGATAAGAGGATACAGCAGGGAACAGTTTGGAATACTAATAAGTTAAAACACAATGACTCAATTATTTCATACCAACCTTATTTGATAGACATTACTGGATTTTTGTCAATACCTTTTACTATATTATTTGGAATTTTTATATGGAACTATGTATAAATTTTTGACATTTTCAGAGATGACTTAAATAACAACAGTCTTGAGCATAACATCATAATTTTGTCTATTTTCTTTTTTAGTGCCGTAAAGCAGGATCTGCCATTTCTAAACACTATAAGGTTTATAAGCGTCCTAACTGTGCACAGTGCCACTGCAAAATTAGAGTGTGTCGCTTAGGGGAGAACAGCAGGATGACGTATTTCTGTCCTCACTGTCAGAAAGAAAACCCTCAACATGTTCAAATATGGTAAGATGTCTGATTGAGACACACTCTCTTAGCAGCTAATAACCAGAGCATGTGTCTGAAGGACTGCCACGCTATTGGTACATAGCACACTGAAATTGAAATTACCGATAAAAACCAGTGCGTGTGAATGAGTGCATGAGTCAGATCCAGAGTTAAGCATCAGAACTAGAAGCAGAATCATTAGTTTTTAAAGTTAGTAGGAATTCTCACAGATCCGGTTTGTAGAATAGTATAAAAAACTGAAAACCAAATATTAGAAATACTGACTTTGGGGTAGTCGGGGTAGAATGAGGACGATTCCTGACTGATGTGGTAGTAGACTGTTTTACCCTAGATGCACAGAACACGTGAAACTCAAGAAGGATGACCAAAATGCGAGTGCTTCACTCCTTCTTTAAAAGGGGAACAAGAATACCCTTGGCAGAGAATAGGGAGGCAAAGTTTAGAACAGAGGCAGAAGGAACACCCATTCAGAGCCTGCCCCATATGTGGCCCATACATATACAGCCACCAAACTAGATAAGATGGATGAAGCAAAGAGGTGCAGGGTGACAGGAACCGGATGTAGATCTCTCCTGAGAGACACAGCCAGAATACAGCAAATACATAGGCGAATGCCAGCAGCAAACCACTGAACTGAGATCGGGACCCCTGTTGAAGGAATCAGAGAAAGGACTGGAAGAGCTTGAAGGGGCTGGAAACCCCATATGAACAACAATGCCAACCAACCAGAGCTTCCAGGGACTAAGCCACTACCTAAAGACTGTACATGGACTGACCCTGGGCTCCAACCTCATAGGTAGCACTGAATAGCCTAGTAAGAACACCAGTGGAAGGGGAAGCCCTTGGTCCTGCCAAGACTGAACCCCAGTGAACATGATTGTTGTGGGAGGGTGGTAATGAGGGGAGGATGGGGAGGGGAAGCCCATATAGAAGGGTAGAGGGAGAGGTTAGAGGGATGTTGGCCGGGAAACCGGGAAGAGGAATAACAATCAAAATGTAAATAAGAAATACTTAAGTTAGTAAAGATTAAAAAAAAAAAGGAAGGACATTTCATTTGCTACTTGTCAAGATGGTAATGGCTGAGAGTTATCAGCATGTGTAGTTTTAGGTGAAGTCTGAAATGCTCAGTGCACTGAGAATGTTTGACAAAGTGAGCAGAGACAAGAGCTTCTGTGACCTATTGTTTTTGAGTGGGAGGAAACAAAATGATGTGATTGGGAAAAGGAAGGAAGTAGACCTTGCTGAGTCTACACAAGACCAGAGGAGGAGGGTAGACCACTGTATCTGTGGAGAAACCTAGACGTACCGCTTGCATTTTCCTAAACATATCCATATCACTTGCTTTTTCGTCCTGTGTTCTACTTTTGTTTAACTCTTATTCTGGCTCCCAACTCTAAGCTATTTTACACCCCCCTCCTGTTAGCCTATTTTATTATCACATAATAGGGCATATTAGACAATAAACTATTTTTGCTTTATGGGTTTCTGGTTTTATTTTTCATAACAGGACTATTTTTTCTTACTACAGTCATACATTTATTCAACTCTATGCACTTAACACAGTACCAAGCACATTGAAATCCTTCTGTGATTTTGCCTCATGGATAAATGATTAATGCTCTGTGTTTTCTAGTATCTATTTTTTTTTTTGCAGCATTTAAGATTTAAAGTTTTCCATTTTCTTCCAGGCAGTCAAGTAAATGATATTTAATCCTAGAAACAAAATATTTGTCAATTTCAAGGGGTTTAGAAATGAGGTTTTAAAGACTCATGGGGTTCCTGAAGGAGATTAGATTTACTTGTGAGCCCTGAGATACTGGAAGTGTCGTGGGGCTTGTGATCCCTCCCCTCTAACCCACCGAACCCTGTTTTGTATGCTGGCTTCCAGTTTAACATGTTGGAGAACCATTTACGAAATGCAAGAAAAATGCAGATATGATTTTCAAGGCTTTAAAACCAATACTGCTTGCCCTATTTTTAATATTTCTGTGAATAAATATATTCTCTACTTCTGCTAAATATCTAAACACTTTTTACATTACTAAATTTTGTTTTTGTTTTAATTTACAGTTATTTCAAGGATTGGGCTTGGAGCTTAGTGGTAGCACACTTACCTAGCAAGGCTCCAGGCCAGTTTTCAATCCTTAGGCTCTGGAAAACCCCTACAAAGAGAGCACAGTTGAGAGGAGAGGGGAGTGGAGGGAGGAAGGGAGGGGGTGAGAGAGAGACAGAGAGAGAGAGAGACAGAGCGAGAGAGAGAGAGAGAGAGAGAGAGAGAGAGAGAGAGAGAGTGTAAAAGCCTCAGAAGTCCCCAAACACTGATCCAAATGATTCTCTATCCATGAAAGTCTCCCAACTCCCCTAACTGTCATGAGTCCTTCTAAATTTTTTAAATATTTGGTGATCACATCCCATTTTAAGTGCCTATAAATTTATTGTTGGCTCTTAATAAATAGTGAGCATAGCCTACACATGAGAATACTACTGTATTAGGTGAAGCTGACTCTTTTATAGTCTTACAGGTTTTTTTTTTTTAATTTTTGGATGTATTACTTTCTTTCTTTTTTTTTTTCTTTTTTCTTTTTTGGAGCTGGGGACCGAACCCAGGGCCTTGTGCTTGCTAGGCAAGCGCTCTACCACTGAGCTAAATCCCCAACCCCTATTACTTACTTTCTTATTATTTGCCAGGCTGGAAAGTAGGTACACACACCATTAAGCAGGGTGGTGGAAGTGTTGTAAAGTGCTATATTGAATGACAAGGGAGCTACAGAGATGGAAACTGAGCTATCCAGGAAGGACAAGATCATCTTTCTCAGCTTAGTGTCGATGAAGTGGGGATTCATCCCAGGGAGAAAACATCTAATTTATGTGGAGACTGCTTTGAAACATCTAGAATAGAAAGTGCTTGTAACTGACTGCAGGTTAATGAGAATTTAACGCTGTTTAGAAGGCAGTTCTTAGTATGGGCATCACATGCACAGATATCTGAAGTGCTGGACTTGAGGGTATTTAGAAGACTTAAAGTAACACTGAGTAAGTACTGAGTCTTAAAGAAAACTTAGTATTGATACAGTAAGCTTCCTTCTTTCTATCAAGAGCCATTGATCTCAGTTGCCATCTATAAAATACAGGCTAAAGGGATCATATATTCAAATAAATATAGAGGTAGTTTGTAGACTTAATAGAAAGACTATGGGAACCAGAGCCTTAAGAACTGGAAGCCGTGAAGCTAACCCAATAAGCAGCACTGTTGTTGTGCCTCCAGGTCTTACTGCTTCCATGTCTTACCTTCTTCACCTAAAGTTTGAAGCAGGAAATGCTGTAGAGCCGTAAGCTTGAGATTTGTTGATGGAATGGATATAGACTTCTTAGAGAGCTTTGTCCTATTTAGCCAAGAAAATGCTGTTACCCTTTGCTTAAACCAAGTGGCAGAGTTACAGACTAGGGGACCATAGATTTTGTTTGTAACATTGTCATAAGAGTTTTATGGCAATACAGCTTCTGCCACCCTTTAGGATAAAGCTGGAGGAATTTTATTTATTCAAGTTGGGGTGCCAGAAGCTTGAGTGATATCTTCAACATAAAGTGCTGATATGTCTGTCTTCCTTCTGAAGGTCCTAAGGGATGAGCCATCCCTTGCTTCATTGAGCCTCTGGTGGCTGCCAGCATGCTTTGACATGTGGTTAAGTCACTGCAGTTTCGGCCTGTTTTAACAGCACCTCCTCCTTTTCTGTGTCTGCCTTTTTCCCCCTTATGAAGACATTTTCCCTGGGTCAGTATCCTCAATCTCACCTGCAAAGATTTTCTAAAGCAATACTTTCAGTTCTCTCATACCATGACCTGTTGTCTTTCAGAGACCATTCTTTAGTCTACTGCAGCAGGTTAAGTGGGAATTCTTGCAGAGACTGGGGTGAATTAATTACTGCTATGATTAAGAAATGGAACAACAACAACAAAAGAGACCCAGAAGCCTACAGATGAAAAAATGTAATCCTCTTATGTTCAGGATAGTAGAAGATGACAGTAAAAAGACTTCCATGCACACAGAGAATCTGAAGGTCATTTAAATTGTGTCCAACTGAATAAACGCAGCTCACTGCCTTTCAGAGCAAGTTGTGGCCAGGCGTTAGGTCAGGGGAGCAAATTCTGTAGGTTTAAAGTTCCATACAGATATGAGATACTGTGTTATAAGTCAAGGTAAAGATCAGAGAATCATAATGAGATGTATCTTACTTTCAGATATCCTTGTGCAATTCATAATTTTACCAAACAAACCTGGATGTAAGGGCCACTGTGTCTGCATATAAGGAGCAAGGTCTTACAGAAGGCAAGCCTATCTTTGAGAGTCAGGCTTCCTGCAAGAGTGCTTTCCGTGTTAACACTTTGGAGTCTGTGGTACCGCTGTGGCACTGCCTTACTGCATGTAACCCGAGATAGGAAAGTATTAGAGTGTTAGAGAACATTTTCTCGTCAATCAGTAATGGCCAGTCGGAGAATCATGATTTACACTCATCCCTAAAAATCAGATTTAGTTTTATTGTTTCTTGACCTAATACCTACATATCAAATAATGAGACTTAGTAGATATAAAGAGGGTTTGTGAGAACTAACACACAGATATCTTTTTATCATTATGGAATAAAAAGTCAGTATTTTGCTTAGCAAATATAGTTGAAAAATCTAGAAAATCTAGATTTTCTAGATTTTTCTTTTCTTGGAACATGACGGCAGGTAAAGCTTTTCTCATTTTTTCCTTTTTCCCCATTGTTCTTTATTTTGTGATTATAGTATAATTACCCCATTCTCCCTTCCCTTTCTTCCTTCCAACCCCTATATACTCCTCCTTTCTCTCTTTCAATGTGTCCAATCTTCATTTTAGATTTAGCATAATCTTCTCTTTTTCTGAATAAATGGAATAAGTAATATATCAGCTCTGCTCTGGAAAATACTCTTTAAATTATTTACAAAATACTTCCTGCTGGTTATAGCTAATGCTCCTGGTTTGTGTGTGTGTGTGTGTGTGTGTGTGTTTAAGCACAGTGCTTTTATTTTAAAAACACAGTAAAAAGTTCATTTCGGAATTTGGCAGCAATCTGTAATACGTAGAGTTTAGCTATCACATGTGTCCATAATGACTTGTATCTGATAGTAAGTGAAATTGGGATATCAATGTTCCTAAAATGTCCAGAACTTATAAGAAAAGAGTATTAAGAGTACAAGTGATTGATTTAGAAGATGATTTTACAGCAAACTGCCAACAAGAAATGCTGAAATCAGCTGGACTCCTAAAGGACAGGATTGCTTTACCGACTCAGTAGCTCGGAAGTCTGAAGAGCAGTGGTCCTGCATGGTTTGCACCCTCATAAACAAACCCTCGGCTACGGCCTGCGATGCTTGCCTGACGACAAGGCCTGTGGGTAAGAGTGACATTTTATTTTGAGTTCATAAAATTTGTAAGGGGACTTACTGTACAGTCAGGAATAGATTTTGCTCCACCTTGATATTCCATAACCAACTAAAATGCTATCATTCTCTGGTTTAGAGAAATTGCCAGCCTTTTCATGTAAACTAGCCTGATGGCCTGTGGGAAGTATGAAAGAAAGGAAGGAAGAAAGAAAGAAAGAAAGAAAGAAAGAAAGAAAGAAAGAAAGAAAGAAAGAAAGAGGGAAGGGAAAACATGCTTGTCCTAAAACAGTGTGTGCCTTTGTATCTCAAACAGAGATGATCACATCTGTTCTCCACTGTTTCTAATGAATTATTCAATAAAGCTTTGTTTTATGCAGATTTCAGCAACTTTCCAGTTTGTTATTCAGTCCAAGTGTTTCATAAATTGAAAGGGAGGAATTCTGTAAGAATATCTTTGCAGGTGGAATTGAAAAATGCTGAATTTTTTCCTCTTCTTTCTCCTTCCTACCCCTTGTTATTAAAATCTTTACCCAGACAATTGTACTGATTTCATTGAAATCCTTCAAAATAACTCTTTATAGCTCACAATCTCATGCGTTCAGAGAATGTAAAACCTCAGAGGAAACCTGTGATTAAGAGCCATCTCACTGATGCGGCTCCCATTGTGTGCCCGAAGCGTTATTTCTTTCCCCAATTAGAGAGGAGAAGGTTCATTCTTGACTTAAGGACCCCTGCATTGTGTTAGCGTCTGTATTGTGTTGTGTTCCCTGCGCCTGCGAGGCAGGCATCACCCCTTCAGCAGCTTTGCTAAGTCGCAGGAGGGATTGCACCTCCTTCAGTATCACCCAAGAGAGAAACTGCTAGAAAAACAGTCTTGAAATGCCTTTATACGTCTCATCAACTACTGTTTTTATTTACGAATATGCATGCATGTCTTACTTATAATATAGACCATATGCTGATCCCAAAACTCTAGGATACTTTTTGAAGCCTTTATTCTCATGAAAATCAAGTGTATAGAATTCTTAAATAAACCTTTCATTTGGTCCTGTCAGTAGAAAGATTCCTGTCCATACATTAGTCTCTAGCTGAGACTTTATGGGATATCCTTTTTAATTACTGCTCTGTAAAGCTTCACCTAATCTTAACAGAACTGAAAGCTGAATAATCTTTAGATTTCTAAACATAAAAAAGCAAATATAAATCTTTGTTAACATGGTCTTCTGGTTTCTATAGGTTGTTGATATTTTATTTTCTAAGCTGAAAATAGCTCACTATAATGTGTCTCAGTGAGCTTCACAATGTGCTTGTACATTTGCATACTGTAATGAACTAAATTTTTAAATCAAATCTATTTCAAATAGTCAGTATACTATATTTTTAGGAATATGTAAAATTACTTTTTTCTTTTCCAGATTCAGTGCTCAAAAATGAAGAGAATTCCATTGCCTTTAGCAACTTAGTGAAGTACCCTTTTAATAACTTTGAGAACACACACACTGAAATAAAGATCAACAGGAAAACTGTGTTTGGAAATACAACCCTTGTTTTGACTGATTTGAGCAACAAATCTAGTGCTTTGGCCAGAAAAAGCAGCCCAAGCCAGACAATAGATGGGGAATCTCAAATTTTTCTTCCTACAGACATATGTTTCAGTGATCCACAGCACATCTCCAAAGAAGGAGTAAACTATATAACTCAACCATCCAACAAGGTAAACATGTCGTCCACAGTTGGTGCCCAGTCTAAATTATTTACTTCAGCACATAAAAAATTGAAAACAGCTCACTCTTTGGCAACAGAACTTAAAAGTTACAACTCTGGACTTTCTAACAGGTAAGATGTTTCTAACTTTGCATTGTTTTTTGTTTGTTTTGTTTCTTTTTTATTTGTTTGTTTGTTTTTGTTTTTTGATACAGAGTCACTCTATATACCCCTGGCTACCCTGGCTCTCACCCTGCTGACCATGCTGGCCTCGAACACACAGAGGTCTGCCTGCCTCTGTCTCCTAGTATTCGAGGCATTCATCATTCCTTTTAGTATTTTTACTATCTGTAAGACAGTTATATTTCATCAGGTTCTAAGCAAACAAACCATTGCCAAGGAAGTTAAATTGCTTTTAATAACAACAGCACTGAAAAATTACCATAACAATTTGCTAGCTTTTCTTTCTCTAGCTAATTGATTTTAGAACAGAAAAGAAATGGAGCAGATTCTCCATTTCCAACCAGGTTCCTATTCTTTTCCTGAATGTAGCCAGGTGTTCCATATGACATATTTGGGAAATAGCTGAAAATACATAGAAACTGATTAAGACACCCACCGTCACACCAGTTAACTGTTGATACCTTACATACCGATGATCCTTGATTTCCAAGGTAGTCATACCCCAATGAACCTGTCATCAGTTGAAAATGCGGTCCCTTCCCCCAGCCTTTCTAACCTCAGTCTACCAACCGAACACTGTAGGGTCTCCTGCATGCCATGTGCCTACTTGGCATTTCTAGCTTGTCAATCATTGTGGCTTACATGCCACTAGCTTGAGTCAAGACCAGAATTTGAGCTCTGGTTTCCTTCTACTGTATACCTGCTGCTTTTCACTTCTGGGTGGTGTCTACTGAGGTGTGTGCCTTTCTTTCTGAGAAACCAAAGTTCTGAGGGGGATAAAAGTTTAGTGTGTGTCTTCTATTTTACAAAAGAAAAACAAAAGACCCTTTGTTACGTTTCTGTTAAAGAACAACAACAAAAAAAATAAAAACAAACAGCTGTGTTTTTGGACATGGGAATGTTTTGTGGTTACTGGTGGTGTGTGCATGTTGGGAATGTGGAGGGTAGGAGGTGTGCTTGTTGTAGTTTGTCATCAAACTTAGCAACAAGCACCTTCATCCTCTGAGCCATTTCACTGACCCTTTATAGCATTTTAAATGAAGAGTAAACAAAGCAAATAATGGCTTTTATTACCAAAGGGAGACAGTTGCCATGGAACCTGAAGTAATCTCAGGGGAATTTGGATTAATAGATGTTCCTTATCTGGACCTTGGTGATGGAGAGATTCCTCCTCTGAACCATGTAGTAAAGGACCACCTGGTATAAATTTCTAATCTAAACACTGCGAATCCTTAAAGCTTGCTTCATAACACTTCTTAGTTTTTACCCAGTATGCGCCTTTCTATCTTAACGTTTTATCCTATCTCTAAATCTTCTATCATAAATTAATCCTGATAATTGACCCCTAGCTGATTTTTTTCAAAATATTTTGTTCATAATCATTTAACATCACTGATAGAACTGCTGCTTGTGATAAATTTGAATTAAGTTATAGGGGCTTGAACTTTTAAATGACTAGGTAAATTTATCTTTTCACTCATTAATGGCTCACGATAAAAATTAGAAAGAGCTACAGTCTGAGTTGGGAGGCTGTCCTATAGAAGAAAAATCACTTTTAATTAGTTTGTTTCTTCAGTGGCGTAACTGGAAGAAAGTGGAAGTGATTGCTTTAAAATATTGCACTATTTATTGTACCCAGATGCAATATCCACACATATTTTTACTTCTTTTATGCTAAGCAAAACAAAAGTACAACAGGCAAAAAAGCAGACAATGTAACTGATGAATTAAGAAGTAAAGAAACATTATATAACCTTAAATTTAAATGATTTCTCCATCAGCCATTAGCAGTAGAGTCCTAGGATTATTCACAATGTGCAGCATAGTACAGCCATCGTGTGTGTGTGTGTGTGTGTGTGTGTGTGTGTGTGTGTGTGTGTATGTGTGTGTTGAATAGAAGAGTACCAGGATGAAACTCCACAATCAATCAAGATCAACTAGCAGAATAAATGTCAAGTGATGAAATGAATTCACCCAGCAGCCCTTCTGCACCCAGCTACTTTACAAGGAATAAATTGCAAATTACTGTCATTTATTTCATTTTTCTCCTTCTCTGGCAACTAGAGTGTTGATCTTGTGGACACGATGCCTAGCAGAGACTCACCACAAATCACTGTTAAAACAGGTGGTCCACTTGGAATTTATAGCCAGTTCATTTTCTTTGATAACCATAGGACAATTAATTTGACTTTTGTTCCCTTAATTAGTGATCTCTTTGTCATTCTGTTACAATGCCATGCTGATAAGGCTTATTTTTGGATTGGTCTCTAAATATACTTGGATGTTATCCAATTAACAGATGATCAATTAGATAATTGAACTAATTTTTAAGCTTTTGCTAATAGCTTCTAAAACCAGTTTAAAATCTTTGATCCAATTACTGTAAACACAGAAAAAAACGTGATGATCCATTTCCAAAGAAAGCATGTGTCCTAGCTGGAATGCCACACAAAGGATTGCATGGAAGAATAGGAGGACATCTTCGTAATCCTCCCATTTCCCATGTCAGCTCCATCAGTTGTCTGGCAAGTCTGCATGTAATGCCTTCCTCTTGTTCTGCTTCACCTCTGGGAGTTAGTTCTCTGAAGTTGAAATTTCTGGTTTCCTTAGAGACGCAGTTGTGTTGTGTGATGTTTTGCTGGAAACTGTTTTATGAGAGGATGTTTTGCTTTTCTAGAAGCTGCCCGGTGAAAGGGCATGTGATGTTTTGCTGGAGTCAATGCTTGAGAGAACATCTGACATTTGGAAAGAGTATAACTATAACCCAGCCAACAGTGGACGACATTCTGGCATTGGTTAACATTGCTGGTCTTCATTGGGCTTTTCTGACACTGGCCTTCATTGAGGATGTTCTTGCAGTTGGTCATCTTGCTTTCTTTGGTCTTTGATTGTCCTGACTTCATAGAGAGAAACATACCAAAGAACTTCTGGTGGTATTCTGACTGCTTCTTTCTGCTTCAGCAGACTTGTGCTGATCAGGAGAGCCTTGAGGTTTCTTCTGAATCCAGCCACTATAGCTGATCATATTTGGTGGTTTGCTAGTGGACTGGACTGCTGAAAATAAAGATTAGAATCACCCCAAAGAACTATTTCTACATAGGTCCACGTCTCCCTTGTCCTATTAGCCATCTTCCTCCCTACCTTTAGTCAGTGGGCTATAAGCGAGGTTGGAGTGTTTAAGAACCCTTATAATGTAGGTTTTGAAAAATATAAGCCTACAGTTCTCAGTGCTTCACTTATTTAATTTTTGTTTACTTTAATCTTTGAAATAATATTGGATTGTCAGATCTACAGTCAGTTGGACTGATTAATTAAAAAATTATTCCCAAGCAGTATTTCAGTTTTATTAAATCATTTAATCTGTATTGAATGAATACAATCAAGAACTTATAAATTAGTTAATTTATAAATCAATTATAAATTAACTAATTATGGATAATTAGTTTTCCATCACAAGGATAGTCTTACCTACTGATTTCTTTATTGTTAATCTACTGCTTTATAAGATACTAAGAGTGGAACCTATGTGTTTTGCACATACCAGACAACTATTTCATCTTTTTATCATTAATTGAGAACGTGTTATGCCTCAAAACATTGTCCTTGATTCTAATAATGTCTACTCCAGCACACTACAGCCAGCAAGACCAGATCCAGCCTGACACCTGTTGTGTAATGTTTCATTTCCATTCGTTTAGTTATTTTTGTATTAAAAAACAACCAAATTGGGTAGTTGCCACAGAGACACACAACTTAAAATATGTGTTGTCTGAAACAGTTTTGCCAAATCCTGGTTTACTGTATTACTATGCTGTTTATGAATCAATATTCAAATGATGAACCTAATCACCAAAATAAGTTCATCTTTTCTCCTGCTAAATTTACCTACGAAAATGCTCTGCTACATTTTACTGTTTTTAAATAATGATTGAAACAAAGAGGCGCTAAGATAGCCTCTATTAAGCAGAATATTTAATTAACCTAGATAACGTTTTCAACCATAAAATTGAGGTTAGCTTGTGCATATTTAGAGCTGATGAGATGAGCCACTAGGAGCTTGCTTCCATTAATTCAGCACTTCACACCTTAATGCGCATGCGCATCACCTGGGAGTCTTGTTAGCAGGCAGCTGAGGAGTCCAAAGGGATTTGGACGAGGGATGGGTAGATGCATGTCTGAGGAGCCTCTGGGCGGTACTAATGTTTCTAGTTAGTAGAACACATTCTGGGTACCAAGAATAGGACAATGTAAAGGCATCTTTGTCTTCTGCTTTACACCAGGAAAGGCACAGAATGGAAGACAAATGAAGAAGGAAGGCACTGTCCCCTACCTTTGTACCTCAGAAAGCATGAGTAGTAAAGATCGTAAATATCTCCTCAGATCTCTCAAGTTTTCAGTTATAATTTAAGTCACATAAATTAGGAAATGTTGAACTAAACACTAGCAAAGATGGCATTTTAAAAATCATATAAAATTGTTTTGGCGGCTTCATCCCTAGCCCTGACTTATGTAGTTAAGGCTGGCCAGGCTGCCCTTGAACTAACAAACCTCTTGTCTCATTCTCCAGAGAAGTTGGGATTACAGGCCTGAACCACCAGGACAGTCAAAAGTATATATAAAACTGTATTTATGTGTGTGCATTTTAATAAGCACCTTTCTGTTTATTTCTTCTAATATACTTAGCTTTGTTTTCTTCTGTAAATTTTACTTAATACTGTTCAAGTTGTAGTTTTGAATCACCTCTGAAGGTCATTGGTGCAAGGAACAGTGATAAGTTTTGTAATGTGGTGGCTTGATGCAGTGGGAAGGGGTGCCTCAGTGGGCCCATCAGAGGCATTCCTCTCCCCATCCCCTGAGGTACCAGCCATACAATGGATCTAGTATACAATAAAGTTTATTTGTGACATGGGAACAGGGAGTGAGAAGGAGTGAAGGCAGAGAAAGAAAGGGGACAGAGAAGGACAGAGGAGAGAGGAGAGAGAAAGAAGAAAATAGGCTGGCTAGGGACACATGGAGGTGGGGAGAGGACAGAGAGGGAAAGAGAAAGAGAGAAAGGCCTGAAAGAGAGAGAGAGGCTAAACAGTCCTTTTATACCAAGTCAGTCTCATACCTAGCTATTGCTAGGTAACTGTTCGGAGGAGCCTAGAAGAAATGCTAACATTCCTCCATTTGATTTAATTAAAAAAGGAGAAACTAGAAAGAGGTGATGGTGGGGCAGGAATAGGATCATTGTGATCTTTACCTACTTCCTGCTGACTTTGGGGCAATTGTTTTGTCTTTGGAGAACCTAAAAAAATAAGGATGGAGATGTTGGTTAACTTTTAGGAGAGTTGTCTGTTTCCTTGCTGTCCAGGGTCTGTGAGAGTGAGACCATCTACAAGTAGGAAGGCACAGGCCCAGTAGAAGTGATATATATATATATATATATATATATATATATATATATATATATATATGTATATATCCTTAACTACAAAAATAAGGGCTCAGGATGAAGCCACCAAAATAATTTTATATGATTTTTAAAATGCCCAGGGCTCCAACTGCATATGTAGCAGAGAATAGCCTTGTTGGGTACCAGTGGAAGGGGAAGTCCTTGATCCTGCCAAGGTTGGACCCCCCCCCAGTGCAGGGGAATGTTGGGGGGTGGTAAAGGGGGGTAGAGGGGGGAACGCACTTATGGGGGAGGGGAAGGGGGGCTTATGGACAGGAAACTGGGAAAGGGAATAATATTTGAAATGTAAATAAAGAAATATATCCAATAAAAAAATTTCTCAGGAAGTAGAAGATTAAGAGTAGGCAGAGTGAGCTAAGTCCGTAAGAAAGTCTGGAGAGTGCTTTTAGAGCTGCAGGAGTGGAGAGAGAGAACCAGTAGTTGGAGGGCCAAATGTTAGCTGGATCAAGGATAAAAACTGAGTTGAGGAACAGGAGGAATAAAGAGAAGGTTTGGAGCAAAAGTAGGAAAAACCTGAACATAGGAAACCTTCCATTTTCTGGATCATTGGCAAGAGTTTCTTAAAATAGTGGGACTAAAAGTACCCTTAAGCAGCCATGTAGTTATTATCTAGTGGGTGTTGGAACCAAGTTTGATTGTTGATAGTGTGTGAATTTGGGAGCCTTTAAGTCCAGGAGGCATCCCAGGTACTGGGAACCAGGAGGTACTGGCAAAGATGGTACTGGTGGGTGAAGACAAAGGTGTTATTTCCTCACACTTGCAATGTCCCAAGGATAGACAAAATAGAATGCATGTGCCACAAGCTGGATTGCCAAGTTGTCACATGGTAACCAGGGGCGAATTGGCTGACACCGGAAAGAGAGAGAGAGACAGAGAGAGGCCAAACAGGAAGGCAGTATCATACTTGGCTGTTGCTAGGTAACTGTTGGATGGAGCCTAGAAGAATTCCTCACAGAGGGTGTGGAAAACAAATGCAAAAATAGTCACAGGTGAAATATTTCGTGAAACTACTGTCTACAGCAATGCTACTAGCCACTCTTACATTACAAATAGCAGATTGCAAAAGTGCGCTTAAGGTCTATAATATTATTTTATTTTTAAAGTAATGTATTTAATCATATCTTTTATAAAGTATAAATCAGTTTTATCAGAAGTGAATGATCATGGCCTCTGAAATTTTCAACCAGATATATAACAAAGCATCATTATTGAAACAAATGTTGCAAAATTTAGTCTCAGAAGCCAGAAGAAAAGGAAAATGTTTCTGACTTTGAGGTATTTATGAAAATTATTATAGTTGTTACTTTTAGAAATTTCCCCCAAATTGAAAAATTGGACTTTTTAATATTAAAAGAATTAAAAAGTAGTGGCATTAAGGAGAGGTTCTGGGCTTGTTTTGTTGATACAATTATTTTGTTTTGGCGCTGGGGATCAAACCTACTTTATATATGCTACAATATGTACAACTGAAGTAAATTCCTATCCCCCTCTTTCATGGCCATGAACACTTATTCTGAACTGGTTGGTCAGTATACATGAATTACTTAAAGCATACAATGTGCAGAAATTAAAAATTATAATGAATCTCCCTTATAGCTTCCCAAAGACAACACTACATACACAGCTCCATGCCAAGATACCCTCCTGGGCTCTGTTCACTGTGGGCAGGGATGCCCTTTGAATCCTCTAGGATGAAACTCGCCTGCTAAGCTCCAGGAGATGCACATTTCTTCTCTTCTGAGCAGCAACCTTTTTCTTATTAGAATGTTACGTGACTAAAATAGTAACTTTGATCAAAGGAAGACATGCAAAATTGTCTTAAAGTTCGAGTAGATGGTCACCAGATGGGCTCAGTCCTTTCAGATGAGAAAATAATTAGAGATGATTGTGACCCAGGTGAGAGTGGGTCCAGGTAGATGTGGCAGTATTTTAGGGGAAATAAAAGGTAGCATGTTTAATATATGGTAAGGGAAGAACAGAATAACCAAATTGAAAGGAAACCCGATATACCACTTACAAATTCCGCTGGTTTTATTCAGACATTTAAAGTCTATGCCTTTGACACATAGTGAGTTCAGGAATCAATTAGAGTTACCTGAGGAGTCAAAACATTAAGAGTATAATAACCAGGTCTCCCTGCACATAGGTAGCAAATGTGCATCTTGGTCTTCATGCAGATCTCACAACTGGAGAGGGCATGCCTGACTCTGTTGCTTGCCTGAGGATCTCATTCTCCTACCTGAGCTGCCTTGTCTGTGGGAGATGATGTGCCCAGTCCTGCAGTGATTTAATGTGCCAGGGTGTGGTGATACTCAAGAGAAGACCTCCCCTTTCTCAGAGAAGAAGCGAAGGAGGCAATGGGAAAGGATCTCTGGGGGATGAGAGGGGGGGGGTCTGCGATCAAGTCAAGTGAATAAATAAAAACAATAAACTGAAAAAAGAAAAAAGACTATATTAACCTAAAACTGCTTTCTTTAGAGGTAATTCTAAGTGAATGGGCAAAGTGGTATGATGACCCTTCTTAGTGCAGCTGTGCCGCCAATATTGTGTCGCCTGTTATTACAGTGAACTCCAAACCAATATAAGAAGTGATCCTTGTTCTCTACATGCCAGCAGGCCTCAGTGCAAGACGCACAGCCGGCCCTGTGTTCTCCGAGTTGTGAGGAAGGATGGAGAAAACAAAGGAAGGCAGTTTTATGCATGTTCTCTGCCCAGAGGAGCACAGTGCGGATTTTTTGAAGTATGTGTAAAAATTTCCATGCTTACTGTAGTTCACAGTGAGAGTTTTGTTTATTGTAATGTGACAGATCTCAGTGTTTGTAGTTTTACTTATTTTATTTATGTATTTGCACATTCATTTATTTACTTACTTATTTATTTATTTGAGGCTAGATCCTCCCAAGTTATGGGATTTCAGTTCCACACCACTGTACCTGGCTTTACCTTTCCATTCTAAACAGCTGTATTAGTCTTCGGTGTAAAGCATGGTTGTTAAATCACTTACGATGTGAAGGGGTGCAGCAAATAATATTAAAATGATAGAATAGCTACTGGATCAGCAAAGAGTTTCAAATTGGTAATCACAAGTATGACAATGCTGCTGTTGGTTCATGATGATAGATAGGTAGTGTTGAGGCCAGATGTGGTGATCTATGTCTGCATTCCAATACTGGGCAAGTTGAAGCAGGAGGTTCTTGAGTTTGAGACTAGACTAATATAATGAATTCCAGAGCAGGCTCCATGATGAGACCTGTAGGAAGGAAGGAATAAAGGAAAGGAGGGAGGGAGGAATGGAGGAGGGAAGGAGAAGGGAAAGAAGAAAAAGGAAGAAAAGAAAGGAAGGGAAAAGAAAGGAATTAAGGGCTAATAAATACTAAGTAAGAGTTCTTTAAGTTTCATGACTTATGCATTGAATACAGGAGAAAAACCAGCACATGGACTGATAACTGCCTTCAATTTACAATGAAATGCCTTCAATTGAACTGCCTTCAACTTACAATGACCTTAGTGAATTTTACTACGAGTGTAACCTGGTGGGGTCAGATAGATGGGAAGGTCAGCCTGTGATTACCCAGCCATGGGGGATCCTTTATATCTGGTGTAGGAGGCAGGAGGATAGGTCCCTTCAGTCAGTCCACCCATCTGTTTTCCTCGAGAGTAACATGCTTACTGTGCTGAGTGTTATTCCAGTGTTTAAGGACACACATTTCCCCACTTAACACTCCTTATGACATCTAATAGAAAAAACAAAATATCGATTCGTTTCAGTGCTGAACCCCCAAATTACTACTTTGTCTTACTGAGAAAGAGAATGTTTCTCTGCTCAGCATACAAACTTTTTTTAAGGACAGTCCCAGGTGAAATTAGACAACTTGAGTTCCTATGCCTGATGTGTATGTATTTCATCAGGTTTTCTTAAGAACCAGCTTAAATATGATAGAAAAATAGTCTTTGTAATTTCGTATTGCTAATAGTGTCTCAGACTTCGTCATTCCTCTCATGACACCAAATTCTAAAAATAGAGCAGCTCTTTCCTAAGTTAGTTTGTGCAAATAAGTCTTGGCTGGGATTGTCCTTTGCCTAGGGAACAAATGGAATTTAGTATTACAGTGACAACAAATATTTGGCAATATTTTAATTAAAACAGACTTATAGGTGAGACCCTAGCTTAATATCAAGATTTGATAGTTTTTAGTTACTCTGGATGAAGGGAGGAAATTTCTATGCCTTTAGATAAAGTAGTTCGAAACTTGGTCAATTTATTGTGTGATTCAAACAATAAATAAATAAATGTAAATAAAATGCTTTTGTACTTTTTTTAATAGTTTCCATCTGTTGAACAATGTCAAATTAATAGAAACAGCAGTGACTATCATATTAACTATACAATACAGTAATACATTGGCTATAATACAATGCTTTATAGCCTCTCTTCTTCCTCTCTTAGTGGGCAGACCTGTCCTTCCCGTTCTGCGGACATGGCAAGCGCTCCATTATGAAAACTGTGTTGAAGATTGGACCTAATAATGGGAAGAATTTTTTTGTATGTCCTTTGGAGAAAGAAAAGCAGTGTAATTTTTTCCAGTGGGCAGAAAGTGGACCAGAAATGGAAATTATTCCAGGATGCTAATATTTTTCTCTTTTTAAAGAATGACTGCCATATAAACTCATCAACCTCACAATGTCAGTCCCCTTTGTTTAATAGAAAGCTCATAGAATACCTGTGGAACATATAGTAGTATTTGAGATGTACTCTTTGTTTAAATATGTGACCTTCACTTTTTTTGTTGTAATAGTGAACACACTATTTCACCAGAGGCACAGTTCCATAAAATGAATATTTAATAATGCATATTTAGTAATGATATCAATAAAGTATTCAATACGATTTTGGTCTTTTGTAAGTTCTTTGGTGAGCAGTAATTTATTTATTTTTTTTTAGGAGATTGTGTTTACATAACATTATAAGCTCCTCATTCTGTTATGAATACTTTTCTCAGGGTACCACCACTGTGTGCAATAGCTCATTAAATCTATTCCTCATTTTCTTAAACTCAATTTAAGATATAAGAGCTCCTTTATAAAAGATAATACAGTCTTCTCTTCAACAACTGTTAAGTTCCTGTTAGATGCTAGAGATACACTGAAACCTTCAATGCCTTTCAGTGTTTTCATAGAAAATTGTGGGGATCCAAACCAACATAATACCTAGGATAGAAGTCACATGCATAAGGAGACATGTTTTGACATTTTCCTGGTCTTGACTCTAATGTCCTTTGCTACCTTATATGAGTCAGTTATTTTCCAAATCTTAATATGTTGCTAATATCTAATGATAAGCTGAAGTGTTATCTGAAAGCCTTAATTGTGTGTGTGTGTGTGTGTGTGTGTGTGTGTGTGTGTGTGTGATGAAATTGAGATCCTTCCTCATGTGTTCGACTATAGACCCTCATTCCTAGGTTATCATTTCATTTCTAGTTTTGGTTTAGCACTCCCTTTTTTTTTCTTCTCTAAAGTTAGACCAAATAACTGTGTTTCTGGAAGACCAGGTGGGAAACCTATCAATCATAAGGTATTTTTATATGTTTGTACTAAAAATCCTTTCAGGGAAGGGACAATGTATTTTTTTAAATGGACAGCAAGCCCTTTTCTATTCTCCCATTAAATTGTCCATGCAGAACTATAGAAGTTAATAGCACATGAAATGATTGCCGACCACATATCCCATTCATAGTCTTTTATGTGTTAACTCTGTACTGAGAAGGCAGAGTTAGGAACAACCTAAGATCAATGATCATTATGCCAAGAGCTCAATGAGGCAACAAATCTATGTGACAAACCAGGAACTGAACTGGACAACTGATATTCTCAGCTGACTTGACATTAAATAGAGAATATGTGCTGATAATGGAGGGAAGAGCAAACGA
Organism: Rattus norvegicus; assembly: GCF_021556685.1. Taxonomy (NCBI): domain Eukaryota; kingdom Metazoa; phylum Chordata; class Mammalia; order Rodentia; family Muridae; genus Rattus; species Rattus norvegicus. The sequence goes on from NC_141549.1 coordinate 46,462,658, forward strand.
CGTGCAGCCGAGGATAAAAAAAAGCCACTGCCAAGAAACTTCCATAACATCCCGGTTCTACCATGTGCTGCTGAAAGTGAGGAAGGCCGATGAATATATAACCACAATCGGTTTAGTATAGCAAACATAGATCCACTAGGAAATGTATAGAATGTATATGAAAAGAATGTTACTGAGAAACACCAAAATGGATAGACAAAACCTACTCTATACTATAGCAAGGCTGTTCAAATGGTTCAAAATATACCATTCTTCCTATCTTAATTTTGAACATTAATAAAACTCCATCAGGAAAGATTTTCCATTTTAAAAGTAACTTCTACCTAAATTACCTCCTCATAAATAATGGAATTCCTGAATAAATTCACAATACTCAATGACAATATACAGAAGATGGACTTTTAAGGAATGCTCTGGAGCATGTATCCTTGTTATATGTTGGAGCATCTTTTGGGTGTATGCCCAGGAGTAGTATGGCTGAGTCCTCAGGTAGTACTATGTCCAATTTTCTGAGAACTGCCAGACTGATTTCCAGAGTGGTTGTGTCATCTTACAACCAGACCAACAATGGAGGAGTGTTCCCCTTTCTCCACATTCTTGCCCCATCTGCTGTCACCAGAGTTTTTGATCTTAGCCATTCTGACTGGTGTGAAATGGACTCTCAGGGTTGTTTTGATATGCATTTCCCTGACGACTAAAGATGAAGATTTCTTTAGATGCTTCTAGGCCACTCAATATTCCTCAGTTGAGAATTCTTTGTTTAGCTCTGTACCCCATTTTTACTAGGGTTATTTGATTCTCTGGAGTCTAACTTCTTGAGTTCTTAGTACATATTGGTTATCAACCCTCTATTGGATGTACAATTGGTAAAGATCTTTTCCCAATCTGTTGGTTGCTGCTTTGTCATATTGACAGTATCCTTACAGAAGCTCTGCAGTTTTATGAGATCCCATTTGTCAATTCTTGAGCTTAGAGCATAAGGTATTGGTGTTCTGTTCAGGAAATTTTTCCCATTGCCCATGTGTTCGAGGCTCTTCCCCACTTTCTCTTCTATTAGTTTGAGTATATCTGGTTTGATGTGGAGGTCCTTGAACATCGTGGACTTGAGTTTTGTATAAGGAGCTAAGAATGGGTCGATTTGCATTCTTCTCCATGCTGACCACCAATTGAACTAGCACCATTTGTTGAAAATGCTATCTTTTCCCTACTGGATGGTTTTAGCTTCTTTGTCAAAGATCAAGTGATCATAGGTGTGTGGGTTCATTTCTGGGTCTTCAATTCTATTCCATTGATCTACCTGCCAGTCTTTGTACCAAAAACATGCAGGTTTTTTTTTTTATCATTATTGCTCTGTCATACTGCTTGAGGTCTGGGATGGTGATTTCCCCCAGAAGTTCTTTTATTGTTGAGGATAGTTTTCACTATCCTAGGTTTTTTGTTATTCTAAATGAATTTGCAAATTTTTCTAACTATAAAGAATTGAATTGGAATTTTGATGAGGATTGCATTGAATCCGTAGCTTTCAGCAAGATGGTCATTTTTACTATGTTCATAGCAGCCTTATTTATAATAGCCAGAAGCTGGAAAGAACCCAGATGTCCTTCAACAGAGGAATGGATACAGAAAATGTACATTTACACAATGGAGTACTACTCAGCTATTAAAAACAACAACTTCATGAAATTCTTAGGCAAATGGATAGAACAAGAAAATAGCCTGAGTGAGGTAACTCAATCACAATAAAACACACAGGGTATGCACTCACTGAGAAGTGGATATTAGCCAACAGCTGGGATTACCCAAGATAAAATCCAACCACATGAAGCTCAAAAAGAAGGACTACCAAAGTGCAGATGCTTCGGTCCTTCTTAGAAGGGGGAACAAAAATATTCATAGGGGAAGATGTGAAGACAAAGTTTGGAACAGAAACTGAAGGAATGGCCATTAAGAGTCTGCCCCACCTGGGGATCCAGCCCATAAACCCACATCCACCAAACCCAGACAATATTGCTGATGCCAAGTAGTGCATGCTGACAGGAGCCTGATTTAGCTGTCTCCAGAGAGTCTCTGACAGCATGGCAAATACAGAGGTGGATGCTCACAGTCAACGATTGAATTGAGAATGGGGTCGCCATTCAAGGAGTTAGAAAAAGGATTGAAGGAGGTGAAGGGGTTTGCAACCCTTTAAGAACAATACAAGCAACCAGAGCTCCCAGGGACTAAACCACCATCCAAAGAATACACATAGAAAGACCCATGGCTTCAGCCACATATGTAGCACAGGATGGCTTTGTTGGGCATCAATGGGATGATAGACCCTTGGTCCTATGGAGGCTCAATGCCCCAGTGTCTGGGAATGCCAGGGCAGGGAGGCAGGAGTGAGTGAGTGGATGGGTGGGAGAACTCCCTCACAGAAGCAGAGGGAGAGGGCATGGGATGGGGGTTTCTAGAGGGGAAACCAGGAAAGGGGATCACATTTGAAATGTAAATTTAAAAATGTCCAACAAAAGAAAAGGAGGGGAAAAAGGAATGCTCTGGAAGAAGAACCCACTGGGAGATGTCCCATTTCTTTCAGCCATTTTCTGGAGGGTAGAACCAAATCATAGGATGGCTGTGGGAACTCCCATTTCATTCTGTTGCATCTGCCAGAGTAACCAGAGGGCAAGGGAAGTTTCAGGATGGACATATTTAAGTAGGAGGGGTGCACCCCTCCTCAGCTCTGTTTTTAAATTCTATCTAAATCATTGGGTCATCACTGTCCAGTCCTTTTAAGAGCACAAACTGGCTGAGAGTAGTGCTCATTCTCCTAAAAGAGAGTAAACAAAGGCTGATTGGTGTTCAGGGTCAAAGGTTTGTGGGGGTGGAGGAGAGAAAGTGGTTGGATTAACAAAACTAAGGCTGTCTGAAAAGGACCTGTGGCCTAATACTTTGCAAGCTAATTAACATATATATTTAAAATCTATGTAAGAAGCTACTCTTGAGAGACATGGGTTTTTAAATGTAAATTTCAGTACAAGGAGTGGATTGCTTCTTCTTCTTTTGATGTATGGATCAAGGAGGTAACAGGCTCCCAAAACATTACGGGTTATCAGGTTATCGGCACTGCTTGCTCTTGGTTGCCCACTGTAACTAGATAGTGGTTGTGTGACTTTGAGAAATCAACTGGAACTGGTTAGTTTGTACAGTGATGGGAGGGTCTATGCAAGCTTCTGGATTGGGGAAAAAGTGTCTTTGATGGTCTTACCTACTTCTGTGACTGGTCAGATAAGATGTGCCCACATACAATATTGGCAGAAGGGCTATGAGACTAACAACCACTTTCTGGTATGATTTAAGGTATGCTCCTCAGAAGATAATGCATACCTGGTACTATAAATCCAATCAAAAGCTCATGGCTGGAATGGTCAGAATAGCAGGTCAAAATGATGAGAATTCATGAATAATAGGATTTGTGGATCAATTCCCCATGCATTCAAAGCTCAAAGAACACTTGAAATAGAGTGCAGAGAGTGCACCTCTCTTCTGCACAGTCTTGGTATCACAGTAACTGGTTGTCTGTATGAGACCTGCACAAAATCAGCTGAGTGAAAATTCCATCATAAATGAGGAATAGAATCTCATGAGGCCCTACTCCTAAAGAGATATTGGAAATTGATGGCTGCTGGGAACAGTGAGTTTTCTTTGGGTGTTTGACAAGTGACCATGCTCCAGTATTTGGCCCCACATGCATACCCATAAAGTTAGTAATAATTGGGATATTTAAGAAAAAAATGTGAAGTTTAGAAGGTTGAAATATTGAAAGAGTCTGCAGATCATTGGAGATGGAGACTGGGGTAGATATGATCGTATATTGTATACATGTATAAATTCTCAAGGAATAAATTTAAAATAATACACACACACACACACACACACACACACACACACACACACACACATATATATATATATAAAAGCTGAAACCCTAGCTGATAGTTTGTAGTTAACTCACAAAATGAACAACTTTCTGAGATAAAAATGTGCTCACTACTTAGAAAGACATAATTTAGAGTATCCATCACGACTTATTCATAGTGTTCATGGTGTAATGCACAGTTTTTCTGTTAAACAACAAGTCAGGATTAGATAATAATCCGCTTCAAAGAACAATCAATCAGGACCAACTCCAAAATGATCCAAATATCAGATGTTTCTAAGAAGGATGTTAAAACCATTATTGTACATATGATTGTGACTGCTACAGAAGAACTGTATATGATGGACACCCAAATCTTGAAGATAATTAGACAATATGAGTCTTACCAAGCAGACTCAGGGCTGGGCTGCTGTATGTGCTAATCTTTCAGTTTAAGATATGGAAGAAGCCATGTAGTCCACTGTCATATCCCTGTTCAGGTTGGCTCTTGTCTCCTGGAATTCCGAAACTTTGTCATCATAAACATAAGGTATTTCAATGGCAGATGACAAGAAAAGAAAAGCACAAAATATGAAGAACATAGCTGTTCGAGCCATTATTTGTTGAGCATTCCTGCTGAGCACAGTTGCTTTTCTGAGCATCTTCTATGGATTACTTCATCTAATCCTCTTGCCCACCTGTGAAACAGATTTTGCTTTTGTTTCACTGGACACTACCAGTAGTTTTCTAGTCCACAAAACCAGGCCTTGTTTACAAGGTTATTAAGTAAGAAAGGTATTTGTAGTTCTTTAAGTCATGGTTTTAATTAACATTATGAAGTGTTACAGTCTATAATCCCAATAATGTTTTTAAAATGGCAGAACCCAGAAATGCATGTTTTTATGTACTAACAATCATAGATGTCATAAAAACAAAAAGAAAGAAATGATAGGTTTTCTATTATAAACTGTATTGCAACATGCATTACCTTTTCATAATATTTTAAAAATTTGTGTTTCTATTTTCTTCAGAAAAATGCTATTTTCATATATTTTTCTAAAGTTTGTTATTAATTATAACATGAATATTAAAGATATTCAGTAACACTTGCTAAAGCATGCTTGAAGAACATCTTACTCAGGACCTTCAAAATAACAATAGAAGCAGGGTATGGTGGTGTATGCCTTTAACACCAGCAGATGCAGATTGATCTCTACTAGTTTGAGGCCAGCCTTATCTACATACAAAGTATTGTGGTAAGATTAAAAAAGAGAGAGAGAGAGAGACATTTTCTATCAGTTCCCAAGAGCTGGATCCCCTCACTCTGGCTACTACTCTACCACGAAATCTGAAAGCCTCCCTCTCCCGGCTGTCTCCCTTTTAGCCACCATCTCCAAGCAGTCCCGTAGGTAGTACTTACCATGCCTGACACACACACACACACACACACACACACACACACACACACACACACACCCCAACACACACACACACCAACACACACACACACCAACACACACACACAAACACACACAAACACACAAACACACACACAAACACACACACACAAACACACACACACACCAACACACACACACACCAACACACACACACAAACACACACACAAACCCACAAACACACACACACACACACCAACACACACACATCAACACACACACACCAACACACACACACAAACACACACACCAACACACACACACAAACACACACACAAACCCACAAACACACACACACAAACACAAACACACATACAAACACACACTCACACACACACACACACACACACACACACACACATCACTTTCTGCCAGCCCTTGTATGTTCTCACTCCAAGTGGGCAACAGAACCAGATTCTCACTCCCCAACTGCCTCTCAGCCATTTCTTTGACACATTGTCCTCTTTAGCCCAGTAAATCAAAGTTCCAGGAACTTGTAATGTAGCAACTAGATTTACATGTTAAATTCCCAGTCCACAATACATCCACACAACAAATTCATTGCCAATTAATTGCCCACCTAGACAAGACAAAATTGACCCAGTCTACCTGGATCTGGATCATCGTGCTCTGTTGTCTCCATCTTGATTTCCCTCACTCCTCTTCCTCCTCCCTCCTTCCTATCCTTTTCCCTGCCTTCCCTTTCTTTTCATCCAATGTTAGGTCACACCCTTTCCTGCACTCACCTTGCTGCATAATGACATCATCCTACAACCAAGTTTCAGGTCAGTCAAGCTACATGATGAGAGTCTGTCTTGTCTCAACAACGATAGTGACAATGGAGACATTAGGCTCTGAACTCAGTAGCAACTGTGAATTATAGCTTCAGAGACATGTGGGGCCCAATGGATGGAGAATTACTAAGAAGAAATATCTGGGACAAGGAGACTTTCAGGATTCAATCTAATATTCAATTTAATAGGATTCTTCTTTGTCTTCTTCTTTGTCTTCTTTGTCTTCTTATTATTATTACTATTCTTATTCTTATTCTTATTATTATTATTATTATTAATTGATTGATTATTTGGGACTCTGACATGCACCTTATCCTGCTCACCTCCTAGTCTTCACATGTCCACATCTGTGACCTTTAATCCCCACCCCAGCCCCACAAAAGATTAATTAAAAAACGTCTAATTTGTATTGTCCATGTACTCACTGGAGCCTGGTCAAATTCCTTGTGGCCAACCCTACCAAGGGATGGTGAATCTTTCTCTGCCTAAGCTGGACAGAAGCCATCAACTGAGGAGAAAAGCTACCTTCCCAGCCCCACTCACCTCCATTAGGACTTAACAGGAGCGGGGCCAGCTTACCTGTATCTAACAGGATTCTTATTGAAGACCAGCTAGGATGAACAAACAACACAGGGGACTTGTTAAATGACAGAAAATTTATTTAAATATTTAGCACGATAAAGTTTTGGCTAATCTGGCAGAATTCTGCTAAAACAGAATTTTACAAGGAAAAGCATAGATGGGCACATAAAATCTTACCAATTAGGTAAATTGGTATGGAAATTCAAAAAGCAAGAGTTCTAATACATTTTACAAAACATAAAAAATTTTTATATCTATCTTTACAGCACTGCCTATTTGGGGGGGTTAATAACAAAGCTGACTTTTCTTTTTCTATCTATAATGTTATACAACTATAGTGAGAGCTAAAGAATTCACATTTCATTTTATTAACTAATAAGTAATTTTATACATTCGGACCACGATTTCCCTCCTCTCCTCCCAATACCTCTTCTTTATTTTTCCACCTTTATTAAACTGGGTATTTCTTATGTACACTTCAAATGTTATTCCCTTTCCTAGTTTCCAAGCCAACATCCCCCAAACTCCTCCCCCGCCCCTTCTATATGGTTGTTCTCCTCCCCATCCTCCACCAATTACCGCCATCCCCACAATAATCCTATTCACTGGGGGTTCAGTCTTGGCAGAACCAAGGGCTTCCCCTTCCACTGGTGCCCTTCCCAGGCTATTCATTGCTACCTATACAGTCGGAGCCCAAGGTCATTCCATGTATATAGTCTTTGGGTAGTGGCTTAGTCCCTGGAAGCTCTGGTTGGTTGGCATTGTTGTTCATATGGGGTCTCAAGCCACTTCAAGCTCTTGCAGTCCTTTCTCTGATTCCTTCAACGGGGGTCCCGTTCTCAGTTCAGTAGTTTATTGCTGGCATTCGCCTATGTATTTCGCATATTCTGTCTGTGTCTCTCAGGAGAGATCTACATCCAGTTCCTGTCAGCCTGCACTTCTTCACTTCATCTATCTTACCTTGTTTGGTGGTTGTATATTTATGGGCCACATGTGGGGCAGGCTATGAATGGGCATTCCTTCAGCCTCTGTTCTAAACTTTGCCTCCCTATTCGCTCCCAAGAGTATTCTTGTTCCCCTTTTAAAGAAGGAGTGAAGCATTCACATTTTGATCGTCTGTCTTGAGTTTCATTTGTTCTAGGCATCTAGGGTAATTCAAGCATTTGGGCTAATATCCAGTTATCAGTGAGTGCATACCATGTGTGTTTTTCTGAGATTGGGTTACATCACTCAGGATGATATTTTCCAGTTCCATCCATTTGCCTAAGAATTGCATAAAGTCGTTGTTTTTGATAGCTTCCATTATGTAGATGTACCATATTTTCTGTATCCATGCCTCCGTTGAAGGGCATCTGTGTTATTTCCAGTTTCTGGCTAATATAAATAAGACTGCTTGGGCTGGAGAGATGGCTCAGGCTCACAACCAAATATATAAGTAAGGCTGCTAAGAACATAGTGGAGCATGTATCTTTGCTATATGTTGGGGCACCTTTTGGGTATATGCCCAAGAGAGGTATAGCTGGGTCCTCAGATAGTGCAATGTCCAATTTTCTGAGGAACCTCCAGATTGATTTGCAGAATGGTTGTACTAGTCTGCAATCCCACCAACAATGGAGGAGTGTTCCTCTTTCTCCACATCCTTGCCAGCATCTACTGTCACCTGAGTTTTTGATCTTAGCCATTCTCACTGGTGTGAGGTAGAATCACAGGATTGTTTTGATTTCTATTTCCCTTATGACTAAAGACGATGAACATTTCTTTACTTGCTTCTCAGCCATTCGGCATTCCTCAGCTGTGAATTTTTTGTTTAGCTCTGAACCCCATCTTTAACAGGGTTATTTGTCTCCCTGCAGTCTAACTTCGTGAGTGCTTTGTATATTTTGGATATAAGCCCTCTATCCAAATAGGATTGGTAAAGATCTTTTCCCAATTTGTTGGTTGCCGTTTTGTCCTAACAACAGTGTTCTTTGCCTTACAAAAGCTTTGTAGTTTTATGAGATCCCGTTTTTTAATTCTTGAACTTAGAGCATAAGCCATTGGTGTTTTGTTCAGGAAATTTTCTCCAGTGCCCATGTGTTCGAGATGCTTCCCCACCTTTTCTTCTATTAGTTTGAGTGTATCTGGTTTGATGTGGAGGTCCTTGATCCACTTGTACTGAAGCTTTGTACCAGGTGATAAGAATGGATCAATTTGCATTTTTCAACATGCTGACCTCCAGTTGAACCAGCACCATTTACTGAAAGTGCTATCTTTTCCCCATTGAATGGTTTTGGCTCCTTTGTCAAAAATCAAGTGGACCATAGGTGTGTGGGTTCATTTCTGGGTCTTCTATTCCACTGAGATCTCTGCCTGTCTCTGTACCAATACCATACAGTTTTTAATCACTATTGTTCTGTAATACTGTTTGAGTTCAGGGATAGTGATTCCCCCAGAAGTCCTTTTATTGTTGAGGATAGTTTTAGCTATCCTGGGTTTTTTGTTATTCCAGATGAATTTGCAAATTGTTCTGTCTAACTCTACTAAGAATTGGTTTGGAATTTTGATGGGGATTGCATTGAATCTGTAGACAGCTTTTGGTAAAATGGCCATTTTTATTCTATTAATCCTGCCAATCCATGAGCATGGAAGATCTTTCCGTCTTCTGAGATCTTCAATTTCTTTCTTCAGAGGCTTGAAGTTTTTATCATACAGGTCTTTCACTTTCTTGGCTACAATCACACCAAGATATTTTATATGATTTGGGACTATTATGAAGGGTGTCTTTTCCCTAATTTCTTTCTCGGCTTCTCTTTTGTGGAGAGGAAGACTACTGATTTATTTGAGTTAATGTTATACCTAGCCACTTTGCTGAAGGTGTTTATCAGGATTAGAAGTTCTCTAGTGGATCCTTTAGTATCACTTAAATATACTATCATATCATATGCAAATCGTGACATTTAGACTTCTTCCTTTCCAATCTGTATCCCTTTGATCTCCTTTTGTTGTCTGATTGCTCTGGCTAGGACTTCAAGAACTATATTGAATAAGTAGGCAGAGTGTAGGCAGGCTTGTCTAGTCCCTGATTTTAGTGGGATTGCTTCAAGTTTCTCTCCATTTAGTTTAATGTTAGCTACTGGTATGCTGTATATGGCTTTTACTATGTTTAGGTATGGGCCTTGAATTCCTATTCTTTCCAGGACTTTTATCTTGAAGGGGTGTTGAATTTTGTCAAATGCTTCCTCAACATCTAATGACATGATCATGTGGTTTTTATCTTTCAGTTTGTTTACATAGTGGATTACGTTGATGGTTTTCCATATATTAAACCATTCCTGCATCCCTGGGATGAAGCCTACTTTATCATGATGGATGGTTGTTTTGATGTGCTCTTGGATTCAGTTTATTGAGTATTTTTGCATCAATATTCTTAAGGGAAATTGGTCTGAAGTTCTCTGTCTTTTTTGGGTTTTTGTGTGGTTTAGGTATAAGAGTAATTGTGGCTTCATAGAAGGAATTCAGTAGCGTTCTATCTCTTTCAATTGTGTGTAATAGTTTGGATAGTACTGGTATGAGGTCTTCTATGAAAGTCTGATAGAATTCTGCACTGAACCCATCTGGACCTGGGCTCTTTTTGGTTGGGAGATTTTAATGACTGCTTCTATTTTTTTAGGAGTTATGGTGTTGTTTAAATCGTTTATCTGTTCCTGATTTAACTTTGGTACCTTGTATTTATCTAGGAAATTGTCCATGTCCTGCAGATTTTCAAGTTTTGCTGAATACAGGCTTTTGTAGGAGGGTCTGATGATTTTTTGAATTTCCTCTGATTCTGTTGTTATGTCTCCCTTTTCCTTTCTGATTTTCTTAATTTGGACACACTCTCTGTGTCCTCCATGTAGTCTGGCTAAGCGTTTATCTATCTTGTTGATTTTCTCAAAGAACCAGCTTTTGTTTCTGTTGATTCTTTGTATAGTCCTTTTGTTTCTACTTGGTTGATGTCAGCTCTGAGTTTGACTATTTCCTGCCTTTTACTCCTCCTGTGTATATTTGCTTCTTTTTTTTCTAGAGTTTTAGCTGTGCTGTGAAGCTGCTGATATATGCTCTCTCCTGTTTCTTTCTGCAGGCACTCAGAGTTATGAATTACCCTCTTAGCACAGCTTTCATTGTGTCCCATAAGTTTGGGTATGTTGTACCTTCATTTTCATTAAATTATAAGAAGTCTTTAATTTCTTTCTTTTTTTCTTCCTTGACCAGGTTATCATTGAGTAGAGCATTGTTCAACTTCCACGTATATGAGGGCGTTCTTCCCTTATTTTAATTGAAGACCAGCTTTAGTCTGTGGTGGTCTGATAGGTCGTATGGGACTATTTCTATCTTTCTGCATCTGTTGAGGACTGTTTTATGACCAATTATATGGTCAGTTTTGGAGAAAGTACCATGAGGTGATGAGAAGAAGGTATATTCTTTTGTTTTAGGATAGAATATTCTATAAATATCTGTTAAGTCCATTTGGATCATGACTTTTCTTAGTTTGTCTATGTCTCTGTTTAATTTCTGTTTCCATGATCTGTCCATTGATAAGAGTGGTATGTTGAAATCTCCTACTATTATTGCGTGAGGTTTGATGTGTGCTTTGAGCTTCAATAAGGTTTCCTTTACATATGTAGGTGCCCTGGTATTTGGAGCATAGATGTTTAAGATTGAGATTTCATCTTGGTGGATTTTTGATGTATATAAAGTGTCCTTCCTTATCTTTTTTGATGACTTTTGGTTGAAAATCGATTTTATTCGATATTAGAATGTCTACTCCAGCTTGCTTCTTCAGACCATTTGTTTGGAAAGTTGTTTTCCAGCCTTTTACTCTGTGGTAGTGTCTGTCTGTCTTTGAGGTGTGTTTACTGTAGGCAGCAAAATGCTGTGTCCTCATTGCGTCTCCAGTTTGTTAATCTGTGTCTTTTTATGGGGGAATTGAGTCCACTGATGTTGAGAGATATTAATGAATAGTGATTGTTGCTTCCAGTTATCCTCATATTTGGAGGTGAGATTATGTTTTTGTGCTTTTCTTCTCTTTGTTTTGTTGCAAAACGATTAGTTTCTTGGTTTTTCTAGGGTGTAGTTTGCCTCCTTGGTTGGCCTTTATAATTTACTATTCTTTGTAGCACTGGATTTGTAGAAAGATATTGTGTAAATTTGGTTTTGTCATGGAATGTTTTGGTTTCTCCATCTATGTTAATTGAGAGTTTTGCTGGATATAGTAACCTGGGCTGGCATTTGTGTTCTCTTATGGTCCATATGACATCTGTCTCAGATCTTCTGGCTTTCATAGTTTCTGGTGAGAAGTCAGGTGTAATTCTGATATGTCTGCCTTTATATGTTATTTGACCTTTTTCCCTTACTGCTTTTAATACTCTTTCTTTGTTTTGTGCATTTGGTGTTTATGGGCATCTCTTTCTTTAGGTTAGGGAAGTTTTCTTCTATGATTTTGTTGAGGTTATTTACTGGTCCTTTGAGCTGGGAGTCTTTACTCTCTTCAATTCCTATTATCCTTAGGTTTGATCTTCTCATTGAGTCCTGGATTTCCTGTATGTTTTGGGTCAGTAGATTTTTCCGTTTTACATTATCTTTGACAGTTGTACTAATGATTTCTATGGAATCTTCTGCTCCTGAGATTCTCTATTCTCTCTCTTGTATTCTGTTGGTGATGCTTGTATCTACAGCTCCTTGTCTCTTCCATTGGTTTTCTATATCCAGGGTTGTCTCCCTTTGTACTTTCTTTATTGCTTCCATTTCCATTTTTAATTCTTTCACCTGTTTGATTGTGTTTTCTTGGAAACCTTTCTGGGATTTTTGTGATTCCTCTCTATAGGCTTCTACTTGGTTATTTATGTTTTCCTGCGTTTCTCTAAGGGAGTTCTTTATGTCTTTCTCAAAGTCCTCCATCATCATGATCAAATGTGATTTTAAATCTATATCTTGCTTTTCTGGTGTCTTTGGATATTCAGTGTTTGCTTTGGTGGTAGAATTGGGCTCTGATGATGCCATATAGTCTTGGTTTCTGTTGCTTGGGTTCCTGCGCTTGCCTCTTTCCATCAGGTTGTCTCTGGTGTCACCTTGTTCTGCTATTTCTGACAGTGGCTAGACCGTCCTATAGGCCTGTGTGTCAGGAGTGCTGTAGACCTGTTTTCCTGTTTTCTTTCAGCCAGTTAAGGTAGCAGAGTGTTCTGCTTTCAGGTATGTAGTCTTTCCTGTCTACTGGTTTTCAGCTGTTCCTGTGGGCGTGTGTCCTGAGTCCATGGGGCAGGTCACTGGGAGCAGAAAAGTTGGTCTTACCTGTAGTCCCCCAGCTCAAGTTGCTCGTGGGGGGGATGCTTTTGAGCTCTCCGTGAGGGCAGTAACCAGGAGGGCCTGCGCTGCCTTCTCAGGGTTGCCTGTGCACAGGGGACCCAGATGGCACTTGGCGTTTTCTTCTAGAGTCAGAAATGTGGACAGAGAGTAATCTCCTCTGGTTTCCAAGGCATTTCTGCCCCTCTGAAGGTCTAGCTCTCCGTCCCATGGGATTTGGGTGAAGCGAGCTGTTTGACTGGGTCTCCAGATCTGGGCACAGTCTAGACTGCAGGACTCCTGCAACTTGACTGCCCCTATCTTCCTGTTCCCAGAGGCAGTATACAGTTTCCTCTTCGGCCAGGGATGTGGGCAAAGGTGGGCAGTACTGGCGATCTCTCCTGCCCTACAGTCTCAGGAGTGCCCACATGTCTGGACAATGAGCTCTCTCTCCCATGGGGTTTGGGAGCAGGAAGCTGTAGGCTGGGATCAGTGAGGTTCTGGCCTCAGCTAGAAACTGGAAGTGTCCAGTTCCAGAGGAATTTTGCCTCTGCGTGTCCTGAGTCCACCATGCAGGTCACTTGGAGCAAAAAAGTTGGTCTTACCTATGGTCTCTGGCCTGAAATCGCTCCTCAGGGCTCGGTTTCAGCTTTCCATGAGGGCAGCAACCAGAAGGCCCTGCTCCACCTTTTACCTGGTCCTGTGCACAAGATGGCGCTAGGCATTTTCCTCTAGAGTAAAAAATGTGGGCAGAAATGGCTTATGCTCTAACATCAAGAATCGACAAATGGGATCTCATAAAACTGCAAAGCTTCTGTAAGGCAAAGGACATGGTGGTTAGGACAAAACGGCAACCAACAGATTGGGAAAAGATCTTTACCAATCCTACAACAGGTAGAGATCTTATATCCAAAATATACAAAGAACTCAAGAAGTTAGATCGCAGGGAGACAATTAACCCTATTAAAAAATGGGGTTCAGAGCTAAACAAAGAATTCACAGCTGAGGAATGCCGAATGGCTGAGAAACACCTAAAGAAATGTTCAACATCTTTAGTCATAAGGGAAATGCAAATCAAAACAACCCTGAGATTTCACCTCACACCAGTGAGAATGGCTAAGATCAAAAACTCAGGTGACAGCAAATGCTGGCAAGGATGCGGAGAAAGAGGAACACTCCTCCATTGTTGGTGGGATTGCAGACTGGTACAACCATTCTGGAAATCAGTCTGGAGGTTCCTCAGAAAATTGGACATTGAACTGCCTGAGGATCCAGCTATACCTCTCTTGGGCATATACCCAAAAGATGCCCCAACATATAAAAAAGACACGTGCTCCACTATGTTCATCGCAGCCTTATTTATAATAGCCAGAAGCTGGAAAGAACCCAGATGCCCTTCAACAGAGGAATGGATATAGAAAATGTGGTACATCTACACAATGGAATATTACTTAGCTATCAAAAAAATGACTTTATGAAATTCGTAGGCAAATGGTTGGAACTGGAAAATATCATCCTGAGTGAGGTAACCCAATCACAGAAAAACACACATGGTATGCACTCATTGATAAGTGGCTATTAGCCCAAATGCTTGAATTACCCTAGATGCCTAGAACAAATGAAACTCAAGACGGATGATCAAAATGTGAATGCTTCACTCCTTCTTTAAAAGGGGAACAAGAATACCTTTGGCAGGGAATAGAGAGGCAAAGATTAAAACAGACACAGAAGGAACACCCATTCAGAGCCTGCCCCACATGTGGCCCATACATATACAGCCATCCAATTAGACAAGATGGATGAAGCAAAGAAGTGCAGGCCGACAGGAGCTGGATGTAGATCGCTCCTGAGAGACACAGCCAGAATACAGCAAATACAGAGGCGAATGCCAGCAGCAAACCACTGAACTGAGAACGGGACCTCCGTTGAATGAATCAGAGAAAGAACTGGAAGAGCTTGAAGGGGCTCGAGACCCCTTATGAACAACAATGCCAATCAACCAGACCTTCCAGGGACTAAGCCACTACCTAAGGACTATACATGGACTGACCCTGGACTCTGACCTCATAGGTAGCAATGAATATTCTAGTAAGATCACCAGTGGAAGGGGAAGCCCTTGGTCCTGCTAAGACTGAACCCCCAGTGAACGTGGTTGTTGGGGGGAGGGCGGCAATGGGGGGAGGATGAGGAGGGGAACACCCATAAAGAAGGGGAGGGGGAGGGATTTGGGGGATGTTTGACCGGAAACCGGGAAAGGGAATAACACTCGAAATGTAAATAAGAAGCACTCAAGTTAATAAAAAAATAAAAAAATGTGGGCAGAGTGTATTCTCCTTTGGCTTCCCAGGCGTGTCCACCCCTCCAAAGGTCTAGCTTTCCCACCTCCGGGATTTGGGTACAGAGAGCTCTTTGACCAGGTCCTTTCAGATCTGGGAGCAGTCTAGACCACCCAATCCCTCTTCTTAATCACTCACCCCCACCCACCCACACACACATACTCGTCCGTTTTTCTAAAGAGTAAGGCAGGTCTCCCATGGATATCAACCAGCTGAGGCATATCAAGTTTCAGTAAGACTACCTCTCCTATTAATGCTAGATGAAGCTACTCAATAGGAGGAAAAGGTCCCAAATATAGGCCACACAGAGACTTTTAGAAGCACCCACTTTTAGAATCACATAATAAGTTACACAAGTGTAGCATATATATGAATATAGCAGAATATCCTGCAGATTCATTTCATTGACTTTTTTTCTTTTTCTTTTACCATTAGTGTCTGGCTCTATCCTAAGTCTGTGGGCTATAAAGCCTGTGGTTCCTGGCCCTCCAAGCAATGTGAGGGATGGTGTCTCTATCATGACATAGGTCTCAAGTTGGACAAGTTAATAGTTGGCCACTCCCATAATTTATGTGACATCTTTACCCCAACATATCCTGTAGGCAGGACAAATTGTAGGTCAAAGGTTTTGTGGCTGATTTTTGTACCTTGCCGTCCACAGGAAGTCTTGCCTGGTTACAGGAAATGGCTAGTTCAGGGTTCCATATTCCTCATTGTTAAGAGTCTTAGCTTGGGTCACCCTCATAGATTCCTAGGAGTTTCCATTGCACTGTGTTTCTTGCCTCATTATCCCAGGATTCCAGTTATCTCTCTCAGTACACTCTCATTTCATCTTCTCTGCATGAGATCCCTCTTGTTCCATCTATCCCACCCCCAGCCTCCAATCACTGGGCATGTCTATTCCATTTTTCCTTTGCAGTGAGATACATATGTCTCTCTATGTGTCTGTGGATTGTAGCATGGTTATCTTGTACTTTATGGCTAATATCCACTTGTAAGTGTCTTTCTGGCTCTGAATTTTCTCAGGATGATTCCTTTGCTAGCAAATTTCTTGATGTCTTTTCTTTTAACAACTGAGTTGTACTTCCTTGTGTAAAGGTACCACCTTTTCTTTATCCATTCTTCAGTTTAGGAATATCTAGGTTGTTTCTAGTTTATGTTATTACAAATAAAGCTGCTCTGAAAATAGTTGAGCAAGTGTCCTTATGGAATGGTGCAGTGTCCTTTAACCCCTCACATTTCTTGACATTAAAATTCTTTAGAAATTGTACACATTGATATAAAACACAGGCCCTGCTTCAAAGAGAATAAAGATAGTTTATTCTAAGCCACATACAAGTTGTCATGGACATAGAACAATTTGGGTTATTTTAATGACATCCTATAGATGTGATTATAAACTTAGAATTACGTAGCATACAGCAGTCATAAGTCAATGTGTCTACCAGACACTTGGGTGAAGGCTACCCAAACATGGGTGGTTACAACAGTGTAGGAAAAATCTCTATTGTAGTTCTCAGATTCTTCTGATAACTTTTAGCTTTCAGGATTGTGGAAACTAGTGGTCAGCTAACATATTAATGCAGCCAAAAAGCTTGCAAATAAAAGGGGTGTTAGGTTAGAAGCAGAGTCTGATGATAAGTGGCTATTAAGTGTGCTAAAGAAAACATAAAATAAAACATTGCCACTTTCCACAATCAGGAACTTCTGGTCAGTTTGTGGAATTTTCTAGGTAGCTGCTACATTTTTTTCAGGAGACTTCAGGTCAGACTTACTCTTTATAGAATTGTACTAAATAATTTTCCTTACAGTAAAAAATAATAAACCTATGTTTAATTTAGAAGTAAATTAGCTTTAATATGCTTTCTGACTATTAAACATTTTAGACCTTGTTGCCATTCTTCAAACATGAATATATTTAAATGTCATTGAAAAGGAAATTTACTGGTTTGTTATAAAAGAAATTTCTCAGTATCTAAAAACTATTAGGCTTTTGTAATAAAATAAAGAAACTCTTTTTGACATTTTTATTTTAGAAATCTACTTATGAGTTAATCAGAATTAATTGGATTAAAAGGTCTGTATTTGCTGTAAAGAAAACAAAAGAGACAAGACAATGTTAGCTTACATGTATGCGATTTGAATGACACAGAGCTGAACAAACACAATTCCTTACATTACCACGAGTTTGACCTTCTTCACTTTGTCTAAAAACAAACCAAGTATTTTAAATAACTTGGTTTTAAATCTGTGTAATTGCTGTTGAGCATTTTTTTTTGTGTGAAAAAATTCAGCAATGGGGAACTTGTACATAAAGACCCCATAAATACATAAAGTTGATATTATAAGGGATAATATAGCTCAATAAATATAGAATTAAGGGCTATAGGAAGGAAAGATCGCATCTCATTTGTCCATCAAAAGGGCATCAGGAAAGAGAGCAGTTGGAATTTCAGCATGTTAAAGATTAGCCTCTGTGGAAGGTCACCTCAGGCAGTTGGCACAAGGGTCTGTGGTTCAGGCACAAAAGGGTTATGTGGAAAAGCAAGTCAGTCAACAAGTCATTCTCCTTAGCTGGATAATCACAAGATACCTGAAGGAAAACACAGGGAGATAAGTAGGAACACCAGAATAACAAAAATCAGAGTATTTCTCATTGCTATCAGATGTCATACTTAAGATACAGAAGGTCTCATAGCCAAATGGGCTCTGTTTCCATAATGTCCTTGAACTGGTTAAGCTGTTTTGCTGAGGCAGGAAATTGCTTGTCCTGACCACAGTCCAAGGCATTCTTCACATGGGAATAAACGAAGTTCTATGGGAACAGACTTCGCAGAGCACAATTGTGTGTGTTATATGTAGCTTATACCTTATTTTGACCCTGACCAGAAGAGCCTGAGCTCAATATTTTACAAAGTTTAGGTTCTACGTACTGAGTCTTAGTTGCCTCTTCAGCTAGATGGCCGTAATGGTAGGATTTTTACAGGTCTGTTGTGAGAATAAAATGCAAATATCAATGGAAGGTGTTTCACATAGACTTTGATAGTTGAGTGTCCTGATTAAATTTTATTATCTTCTTTATTTTTGCCTATCTTGACACACGCTAAATTTATTTTCACTTTGAATAATAATAATTATTATCATGTGAAATTTTCCTTATGTTGAAATTTAGAAGTTTCAGAATATATGGCGAGCAGAAGATAAAAAATTCAATATTCAGCATTTTCTACTTGTTTGCTGACTTGAAATGAAACTGATGAATCCTGGAAAACAAGGAGTCCACTCCTGTTGGAGTTGGTGAGGTTCTTATCCATTTGTGTTGGACTGGGGACCCAGGACTCCTCATCCCTCTCAGTGTCTTAACTGCTTTTGTTACTTCTTCTGAGCCCCAAAATGAGGGATAGGTGTTTACACTGCAAAGATCTTCCAAATTCCCAAATCAGAAAGAAATAAGAATATTTAATCTGACTCCAGAAAAGTTGTGGGCTATAGGTATTTTTTTCTTAAAAATGTCAGAGGCATACAAGGATTGTCCTTAAAATTTGGTGTTTTATTAAATTTTTATCCTAAGTGGAGTGCTTGTAATTTGTTTATTAAATTGTTACCCTTTAAAACACTTGTTAAAAGAGTAGCAATGTGAAAAAGAAACAGGATAGAATTTAAATCATCTAGTGGGGAATAGTTTTCAAACAGGCTTGAGAGGGCAACAAAATATATAAGATGAGATATGTTATATAAAGGTCATTTAAGAATCCTTTTCTGAAGAGTAGATTAGACAAAAATTTAAAATAACCAAATACAGACAAATTAACAGTATTATTAAAATAGACTTTGTGTACCTCTCAAGCAGTACCTGGAATGGGCATAACACTTATTTTTTTTTTCATTCTTTTTTTTTTTTTGATTTTTTTTTTTTTATTAACTTGAGTATTTCTTATATACATTTCTAGTGTTATTCCCTTTCCCGGTTTCCGGGCAAACATCCCCCTCCTCCCTCCCCTTCCTTATGGGTGTTCCCCTCCCAACCCTCCCCCCATTGCCGCCCTCCCCCCATAGACTAGTTCACTGGGGGTTCAGTCTTAGCAGGACCCAGGGCTTCCCCTTCCACTGGTGCTCTTACTAGGATATTCATTGCTACCTATGGGGTCAGAGTCCAGGGTCAGTCCATGTATAGTCTTTAGGTAGTGGCTTAGTCCCTGGAAGCTCTGGTTGCTTGGCATTGTTGTACTTTTGGGGTCTCGAGCCCCTTCAAGCTCTTCCAGTTCTTTCTCTGATTCCTTCAATAGGGGACCTATTCTCAGTTCAGTGGTTTGCTGCTGGCATTCGCCTCTATATTTGCTGTATTCTGGCTGTGTCTCTCAGGAGCGATCTACATCCGGCTCCTGTCGGTCTGCACTTCTTTGCTTCATCCATCTTGTCTAATTGGGTGGCTGTATATGTATGGGCCACATGTGGGGCAGGCTCTGAATGGGTGTTCCTTCAGTCTCTGTTTTAATCTTTGCCTCTCCCTTCCCTGCCAAGGGTATTCTTTTTCCTCATTTAAAGAAGGAGTGAAGCATTCACATTTTGATCATCCGTCTTGAGTTTCGTTTGTTCTAGGGATCTAGGGTAATTCAAGCATTTGGGCTAATAGCCACTTATCAATGAGTGCATACCATGTATGTCTTTCTGTGATTGGGTTAGCTCACTCAGGATGATATTTTCCAGTTCCAACCATTTGCCTACGAATTTCATAAACTCGTTGTTTTTGATAGCTGAGTAATATTCCATTGTGTAGATGTACCACATTTTCTGTATCCATTCCTCTGTTGAAGGGCATCTGGGTTCTTTCCATTTTCTGGCTATTATAAATAAGGCTGCGATGAACATAGTGGAGCACGTGTCTCTTTTATATGTTGAGGCATCTTTTGGGTATATGCCCAAGAGAGGTATAGCTGGATCCTCAGGCAGTTCAATGTCCAATTTTCTGAGGAACCTCCAGACTGATTTCCAGAATGGTTTTACCAGTCTGCAATCCCACCAACAATGGAGGAGTGTTCCTCTTTCTCCACATCCTCGCCAGCATCTGCTGTCACCTGAGTTTTTGATCTTAGCCAATCGCACTGGTGTGAGGTGAAATCTCAGGGTTGTTTTGATTTGCATTTCCCTTATGACTAAAGATGTTGAACATTTCTTTAGGTGTTTCTCCGCCATTCGGCATTCCTCAGCTGTGAATTCTTTGTTTAGCTCTGAACCCCATTTTTTAATAGGGTTATTTGTTTCCCTGCGGTCTAACTTCTTGAGTTCTTTGTATATTTTGGAAATAAGGCCTCTATCTGTTGTAGGATTGATAAAGATCTTTTCCCAATCTGTTGGTTGCCGTTTTGTCCTAACCACAGTGTCCTTTGCCTTACAGAAGCTTTGCAGTTTTATGAGATCCCATTTGTCGATTCTTGATCTTAGAGCATAAGCCATTGGTGTTTTGTTCAGGAAAGTTTTTCCAGTGCCCATGTGTTCCAGATGCTTCCCTAGTTTTTCTTCTATTAGTTTGAGTGTGTCTGGTTTGATGTGGAGGTCCTTGATCCACTTGGACTTAAGCTTTGTACAGGGTGATAAGGATGGATCGATCTGCATTCTTCTACATGTGGGCATAACACTTATTAATAGAGCCACTGCTAGTATCAGTCCAAACTATTCTCAACTAGTGTTTCATAGAAGTAGCAGCAATAGGAAGAACTTTAAAGGACTTGAATTTAACCAGAGAAGAAATAAATGATGGAGAGCATCTTAGTTAAGGTTTTATTGCTGTGAACAGACACCATGACCAAGGCAACTCTTATTAGGACAACATTTAATAGGGCTGTTTTACAGGTTCAGAGGTTCAGTCCATTATCATTAAGGCAGGAACATGGCAGCATCCAGGCAGGCATGGTGCAGAAACTAAATTTTACATCTTCATCTGAATGCTGCTAGCAGAATACTGACTTCTAGCCAGCTAGGATGATGGTCTTAAAGCCCACAGCAACAATGAAACACCTACTCCAACAAGACTATACCTACTCCAACAGGGCCACAACTTCTAATAGTGCTACTCCCTGAACCGAGCATATACAAACCATCACAGAGCAGAACAGAAAGGAAATACATTAACATCTTTGAGAAACAGAACATTTTAATATAAGAACTTTTTATTAAAGAGATATTAGAAAAATGCCGAGATGATCTTGATGACATCAAGGAAACATCAAAATTTAAAAATGAAAATGAATAAAAGTGCCAAATCATGAAAACCCAAGTCTCGAATCTTCAGCATATTTAGTATTCTTAATAGAAATAGCATCCAGGAAGAAGGCTAGGCTAGTAAAAGTGCCAGCCTCACAACCTTACCAACTTGGGCCAGAGCACTAGAAACCCTGTAAAAACAAAACAAAACAAACAAACAAAAAACAGAACAAGATGTGAGGCAAAGACAGGAAAATCACATGCAGCCTACCCTGGAGTACTCAGTAAATAACTGAAATAAGAGAGATCCAACCTCAATAAGTTGAGGGCAAGAATCAATGCCCCAGTCTGACCTCCACATGAGCTTTCTGGTGTGCATGCACCATTACTCAGAAACACATCATGTACTCTCACCATACACACACACACCCAGAGTAGTTAGGAGAAACTGCATCATAGTAATGAGTCTAACTCATTACCAATATTATTCTAACCCCATTGTTTTTCCATTTCTTTCCTGCAGTGACCTTAAAATTCAGGGAATACAGTATATGATGTTGCTGGAGGAGTAGGTTTGTAGGACTAGAAAACAACATCTCTCAGAGTCAGAGTGATGACAGAAAATAAATGACAGAAGCCTGTTCACTGACATCTGTTAAAATGGTGTGAGTCTAATGCTACAGGAGACAGCAGGCTCTGTCCTAGGAATGGCAGAGAATGGAAGAAGTTGGTTTTTCCTAGAAGTTTCAGAGACCAATGTAAGGGTATTTGGATTGAAATATATCTATTACTTGACACCAACTGACTTAGCTAATAAAAGGACACCTGAGAAGGAAACACACAAGCCTTAAAATAGATGAAGCAAAGAAAAAAATGATATCAGGACACAGAATGGAGCTTAGAGCTAATAAAGATCAAGGAAACCCCTGAAACATCTACATGTCTGCCCTATGGCCCTGTTAACAACAGAGATCAGATATGTTACATTAACAACCACAAAACCTGCCCTCTAAATTTTTCCACCATTTCAGACTAAATGCAAAAGGCAACACTGCAAAACAAATCAGTAGTCTCATGACAACAACTCCATGTCTACTTTCCACATTAACAGGTTTGTATTGCTCCCAAATGGTAACATGGGCATGTTGACTGCATATTAATAAATACTTGTCGGCTCTTAATGGCCCTTTAATTTTCACACCATTATGTTATCCCAGTTAGCTTGTTTGGTGCCATTTTAAAAGAATACATTTTGCTATCGATGGCAGAAATGGAGAAAGCGGAAAGCTGATCAAAGTAGGAAAACTGTTAAGTTTATGTATTGGAGTAGGTTATCGACTCAAGGTTAGTTTAATTACTTGGTATTGCAAACCTGAATAATGCAAATGCTTTAGAAATGATACAGCATTTAGAAAGTGCATTTTTAAAATGGTAAACACTGGATCTAGGACCTGAGCTGGTAGTTATTACTTATTTAAAATGAACATGCAAATTCCATTGAGATATGGTCTCATTTTCAGGAATGGTCTATTAGCAGGCAGCAGTGAGCACAACAATTAACCATATCAGCACATTAAAGCCTAATGTGTAAACTCAACATAGCAGCAAACACACATCCTACCATGGCCGATTAAGTAATCAGAAATGATTGCAGATAATTAGCTTGTGAACAGCTGCATGAACTCAACGATTCCATTTGTTATCAGACATGGAGACTTCAAGTGGGAAGGAGAGTTATTAGCCATGGCTTGAACTTGGTGGGAGTGTCACTCCAAAACAATATTATGGACAGAGCCTAAGGTTTGATTTCACATTTCTGTTTAAGACTTCCATGAGATGATATATAACTATAGATTTTCGACTGAAATTATTGAAACAAACCTATTATCCATGACTAAAAAAATCATAAAATTGGAAATTAAAAACAGAAGGTTGAGCAGGCACGAAGAAGTAATGTTTTTTTCCTATGCTATGTGTGTCTCAGTCATACTTTTTATTTTAAATTCATACTTGGCTTGTACATTCTCTGGCAATCTCCTTTAATGTGCTTATTAATGCACCAATGGGGTGTGTGTGTGTGTGTGTGTGTGTGTGTGTGTGTGTGACAATATTTTTTACTTAAAACGTTTTCTCTTTTTCTACCTTATTTTTACTTATTCAAATGTTCTAAAAATTCATTGCAACTATATTAGAACAGTTGAAATACATATATAAAACAAGAAAGTATTGCATTTATTCAGAAAAACAGAACTGAAAGACACAAATTGTTTTTTTTCTATTATTGTAGATTGAACTTAGATAAGGCCTCAAGCATGCTTAGCAAGTACTGTAACACTTAACTACCCTCCCTGTACCTTTCACTTTGAGACAACATATCATTTAGTTGTCCATGTGGGCCTTCAACTTGTGATCCTATTGCTTGGTCTTCTTAAGCTTGGGGAGCTGGGATGGTGCCACCAGGCCCAACTAAAAGTGAAATGCGTACACTGTCTTATCATCAACGGTTCCATATTAACCTTATGGATATGGTGGATATGGGTAGAAGGAACCTTGGTTTCTATCAAAGTTTCTTCCCATTTTATGATTCTATGAAATAAAACTCTCCTAAAGGAATGTAGATAAGATGGGGATAGATGACTATTTTATATATACATATAATAGATGATAGATATGATAGGATAATAAATCTATATCATAGTATGTAGATCATGTAGAAAAAATTGAGTCTTCAATTCTACTAATAGATATTAGTTCTATTAAAAGTACTTTGTGCTTGTTTTCTCTTCAGGTATCTTCATCTTATCTATGTATCATTTATCTGTCTGTCTTTCTGTCTGTCTATCTACCTACCTATCATCTATCTATCTATCCATCCACCCTCCTATCTATCTATCTATCTATCTATCTATCTATCTATCTATCATCTATCTATCTATATATATATATATATATATATATATATATCAATCTATCTACTTTGTTTTTTTTGAGACAGGTTTCTCTATGTAGTCCTTGCTGTCCTGGAACTCATTCTGCAGACCAGGGTGGCCTCAAACTCAGAGATCTATCTACTTCTGCCTAACAAATGATGTCATCAAAGGCATGTGCCACCATGACATAGGCCAGTTATCTTAATTTATGAAATCCAAAGAATACATTTTAATGTAACCGGAGCCATGTTAGGTCCTATGGCAGCTTAAGTATAGTGCCATAAGGATTCTAATGTTTTTTAAGTAAATGAGCATACGAAGCAGTGTTATAAGTCAGAATGGCAATTTGTACTTGCTGCATTCAATTGATCTCTCCCAATGTACCAGCTTATGATAACTCTTATTGGTTTTCTAGGGTCATGCTCATAAGAGTATTAATATAACAGCGTGAAACAACAGCATCAGCATTTAGAACATGCTAGACTCTCTATCGTTAGGGATGAAGGATATTTACTTCAATGAGCTCATCCTTGCAGAAGCTCAGGACTCTGTGCAAGCTGAGCACAACTCTTCTACAGAAAAATACTTGTGTTTACTTTGGAGAGCATTTTATTTTATTTTCCACATGGAGAGGTTTAATGAGAGAAGAAGAAGAGAGGAGAGGAAAGACTGGCCATGGGTATATGGAGGCAAGGGGAGGATCCGGAGAGAAAGTACAGGAGGAGGGGGCAAGAGCAGAGAAGCAAAGAACAAAGAGCAAGAAAGAATGAGGAGAATGCCCCTGGAGGGCATTTTAGGACATCACAGTACCTATGCAACACTTTCAGAAATAGTTAAATAATTAGATGAATTATTGCCCTAATACTTAGGCGGACATAGGAATTTGAGATTGACTAGAAACAGTGAGTGATTCCAATGAGGTCACCCAATGTTTGACTCCAGGTATTAGTAAGACTGGTAATAATTGCAAAACTAACTCTGTCAAACACTGAATTTCTCCAACTCAAGTCTTTAGCCCTGAACGAAGAAATTGGATTAGAAAACTTCTAATACTTCTTCCCAGATTGGTATATTGTATTCTCAGCAGATTTTTTTTAAATAATTACTTGCAGGAACCGGAAGATAGGGGCACTCAAGCGGCAGGTCCCCTGCAGTCCAGACACCACCCTGATCTGAAGGGACCCGATCAAAGGCTCCCTGCACCCAAATCCCATGGGAGGGAGAGCTAAACCTTCAGAGGGGCAGACACACCTGGGAAGCCAGAAGAGACTACACTCTGCCCACATTTCTGACTCCAGAGGAAAACACCTAACGCCATCTGGGACCCTGGTGCACTGGGGGGTGGGGGGAGGCGGCTCAGGCCCTCCTGGTTGCTGCCCTCACAGGGAACTCAAAAGCAGCACACAGGAGCCACATCAGCCACAGGACCAGAGGTAAGACCAACTTTTCTGCTCCAAGCGACCTGCTTGGTGGACTCAGGACACACAGAGGTAAAATTCCTCTGGGACTGGAAACTTCTGGTTTTTAGCAGTGCACAGGGACCACTGAGAAGGAGGGGCAGACCCTTCTGGTTACTGCCCTCACTGAGAGCGGGAACCCAGCCCTGAGGAGTGGCTTCACCCCAAGATCATAGGTAAGACCAACTTTTCTGCTCCTGGTGACCTGCCCCATGGACTCAGGACACACGCCCACAGGAACAGCTGAAAATCAGTAGACAGGAAAGACTACATGCTTGAAAGCAGAACACTCTGCTACCTTAAGTGGCTGAAAGAAAACAGGAAAACAGGTCTACAGCACTCCTGACACACAGGCCTATAGGACGGTCTAGCCACTGTCAGAAATAGCAGAACAAGGTGACACCAGAGACAACCTGATGGAAAGAGGCAAGCGCAGGAACCCAAGCAACAGAAACCAAGACTATATGGCATCATCAGAGCCCAATTCTACCACCAAAGCAAACACTGAATATCCAAAGACACCAGAAAAGCAAGATATAGATTTAAAATCACATTTGATCATGATGATGGAGGACTTTGAGAAAGACATAAAGAACTCCCTTAGAGAAACGCAGGAAAACATAAATAACCAAGTAGAAGCCTATAGAGAGGAATCACAAAAATCCCAGAAAGGTTTCCAAGAAAACACAATCAAACAGGTGAAAGAATTAAAAATGGAAATGGAAGCAATAAAGAAAGTACAAAGGGAGACAACCCTGGATATAGAAAACCAATGGAAGAGACAAGGAGCCATAGATACAAGCATCAACAGAATACAAGAGAGAGAATAGAGAATCTCAGGAGCAGAAGATTCCATAGAAATCATTGGTACAACTGTCAAAGATAATGTAAAACGGAAAAAGCTACTGGTCCAAAACATACAGGAAATCCAGGACTCAATGAGAAGATCAAACCTAAGGATAATAGGAATTGAAGAGAGTAAAGACTCCCAGCTCAAAGGACCAGTAAATAACCTCAACAAAATCATAGAAGAAAACTTCCCTAACCTAAATAAAGAGATGCCCATAAACACCAAATGCACAAAACAAAGAAAGAATATTAAAAACAGTAAGGGAAAAAGGTCGAGTAACATAGAAAGGCAGACCTATCAGAATCACACCAGACTTCTCACCAGAGACTATGAAAGCCTGAAGATCCTGGACAGATATCATACAGTCCCTAAGAGAACACAAAAGCCAGCCCAGGTTACTATATCCAGGAAAACTCTCAATTAACATAGATAGAGAAACCAAGATATTCCATGACAAAACCAAATTTACACAATATTTTTCTACAAATCCAGCACTACATAGGATAATAAATGGCAAAGCACAACATAAGGAGGCAAGCAAACCCTTGAAAAAGCAAGAAACTAATCGTCTTGGCAACAAAACAAAGAGAAGAAAAGCACACAAACATAATCTCACATCCAAATATGAATATAACAGGAAGCAACAATTATTATTCCTTAATATCTCTTAACGTCAATGGACTCAACACCCCAAGAAAAAGACATTGATTAACACAATGTATACGCAATGAGGACCCTGCATTCTGCTGCCTACAGAAAACACACCTCAGAGACAAAGACAGATACTACCTCAGAGTAAAAGGCTGGAAAACAAATTTCCAAGCAAATGGCCTGAAGAAACAAGCTGGAGTCGCCATTAAATATCAAATAAAATCCATTTCCAACTAAAAGTCATCAAAAAAGATAAGGAAGGACACTTCATATTCATCAAAGAAAAAAATTCACCAAGATGAACTCTCAATCCTAAATATCTATGCTCCAAATACAAGGGCACCTACATACATAACAGAAACCTTACTAAAGCTCAAAGCACACATTGCACCTCACATAATAGTAGTAGGAGATTTCAAAACCCCACTCTCATCAATGGACAGATCATGGAAACAGAAATTAAACACACACATAGACAGACTAAGAGAAGTCATGAACCAAATGGATTTAACAGATATTTATAGAACATTGTATCCTAAAACAAAAGGATATACCTTCTCACCACCTCATGGTACTTTCTGCAAAATTGACCATGTAATGGGTCATAAAACAGGCCTCAACAGATACAGAAAGATAGAAATAATCCCATGCGTCCTATCAGACCACCACAGGCTAAAGCTGGTCTTCAACAACGATAAGAAAATAATGCCCACATATACATGGAAGTTGAACAATGCTCTACTCAATGATAACCTGGTCAAGAAAGAAAAAAAGAAAGAGATTAAAGGCTTCTTATAATTTAATGAAAATGAAGGTACAACATACCCAAACTTATGGGACACAATGAAAGCTTTGCTAAGAGGAAAACTCATAGTTCTGAGTGCCTGCAGAAAGACAGGAGAGAGCATATATCAGCAGCTTGTCAGCACACCTAAATGCTGTAGAACAAATATTCATCAAAGAAAAAAATTCACCAAGATGAACTCTCAATCCTAAATATCTATGCTCCAAATACAAGGGCACCTACATACATAACAGAAACCTTACTAAAGCTCAAAGCACACATTGCACCTCACATAATAGTAGTAGGAGATTTCAAAACCCCACTCTCATCAATGGACAATTTGGGTATGTTGTACCTTCATTTTCATTAAATTATAAGAAGCCTTTAATCTCTTTCTTTTTTTCTTTCTTGACCAGGTTATCATTGAGTAGAGCATTGTTCAACTTCCATGTATATGTGGGCATTATTTTCTTATCGTTGTTGAAGACCAGCTTTAGCCTGTGGTGGTCTGATAGGACGCATGGGATTATTTCTATCTTTCTGTATCTGTTGAGGCCTGTTTTATGACCCATTACATGGTCAATTTTGCAGAAAGTACCATGAGGTGGTGAGAAGGTATATCCTTTTGTTTTAGGATACAATGTTCTATAAATATCTGTTAAATCCATTTGGTTCATCAATTCTCCTTCTACCCAGGAGGAGTAGAAGGCAGAAAATAATCAAACTCAGAGCTGAAATCAACCAAGTAGAAACAAAAAAGGACCATAAAATGAATCAACAGAACCAAAAGTTGGCTCTTTGAGAAAATTAACAAGATAAATAAACCCTTATCCAGACTAATGAGAGGATACAGAGAGGGTGTCCAAATTAACAATATCAGAAAGGAAAA
This sequence comes from Rattus norvegicus, assembly GCF_021556685.1. Lineage (NCBI taxonomy): Eukaryota > Metazoa > Chordata > Mammalia > Rodentia > Muridae > Rattus > Rattus norvegicus. Next base: position 46,491,782 of record NC_141549.1, read on the forward strand.
GGGAGACATAACTACAATATCAGAGCAAATTCAAAAAACCCTGAGATCCTACTACAAAAGCCTATATTAAACAAAACTTGAAAATCTGCAGGAAATGGACAATTTCCTAGACAGATACCAGGTACCAAAGTTAAATCAGAAAGAGATAAACCATTTAAACAACCTGATAACTCTTAAAGAAATAGAAGCAGTCATTAAAGGTCTCCCAACAAAAAAGATCCCAGGTCCACGTGAGTTCAGTGCAGAATTCTATCAGACCTTCATAGAAGACCTCATACCAATACTATCCAAACTATTACACACAATTGAAAGAGATGGAGTGCTACCGAATTCCTTTTATGAAGCCACAATTACTCTTATACCTAAACCACACAAAAACCCAACAAAGAAAGAGAACATCAGACCAGTTTCCCTTATGTATATTGACGCAAAAATACTCAATAAAATTCTGGCAAACCGAATCCAAGAGCACATCAAAACAATCATCCACCATGATCAAGTAGGCGTCATCCCAGGCATGCAGGGATTGTTTAATATATGGAAAACCATCAACGTAGTCCATTATGTAAACAAACTGAAAGATAAAAACCACATGATCATTTCATTAGATGTTGAGAAAGCATTTGACAAAATTCAACACCCCTTCATGATAAAAGTCCTGGAAGAATAGGAATTCAAGGCCCATACCTAAACATAGTAAACGCCATATACAGCAAACCAGTAGCTAACATTAAACTAAATGGAGAGAAACTTGAAGCAATCACACTAAAATCAGGGACTAGACAAGTCTGCCTACTCTCCCTACTTATTCAACATAATTCTCAAAGTTCTAACCAGAGCTATCAGACAACAAAAGGAGATCAAAGGGATACAGATTTGAAAAAAAGAAGTCAAAATATCACTATTTGCAGACAATATAGTAGTATATTTCAGCGATCCCAAAAGTTCCACCAGAGAACTACTAAACCTGATAAACACCTTCAGCAAAGTGCCTGGGTATAAAATTAACTCAAATAAATCAGTAGCCTTCCTCTACACAAAAGAGAAACAAGCTGAGAAAGAAATTAGGGAAATGACAACCTTCATAATAGTCTTAAATAATATAAAATATTTCGGTGTGACTTTAACCAAGAAAGTGAAAGACCTGTATAATAAGAACTTCAAGACTCTGAAGAAAGAAACGGAAGAAGATCTCAGAAGATGGAAAGATCTCCCATGCTCATGGATTGGCAGGATTAATATAGTAAAAATGGCCATTTTACCAAAAGCGATCTACAGATTCAATGCAATCTCCATCAAAATACCAATCCAATTCTTCAGAGAGTTAGACAGATCAATTTCCAAATTCATCTGGAATAACAAAAAACCCAGGATAGCTAAAACTATATTGAATAATAAAAGACTTCCAAGGGAATCACTATCCCTGAACTCAAGCAATATAACAGAGCAATAGTCATAAAAACTGCATGGTATTTGTACAGAGACAGACAGATAGACCAATGGAATAGAATTGAAGACCCTGAAATGAACCCACACACCTATGGTCACTTGATTTTTGAGAAAGGAGCCAAAACCTTCTGTTGGAAAAAAGATAGCATTTTCATTAAATGTTGCTGGTTAAACTGGAGGTCAGCATGTAGAAGAATGCAGATTGATCCATGCTTGTCACCCTGTACAAAGCTTAAGTCCAAGTGGATCAAGGACCTCCACATCAAACCAGATACACTCAAACTAATAGAAGAAAAAGTGAGGAAGCATCTCGAACACATGGGCACTGGAGAAAATTCCCTGAAAAAAACACCAATGGCTTATGCTCTAAGGTCAAGAATAGACAAATGGGATCTCATTAAACTGTAAAGCTTCTGTAAGGCAAATGACAGTGTTGTTAGGACAAAACGACAACCAACAGATTGGGAAAAGATCTTTACCAATCCTATAACTGATAGAGGGCTTATATCCAAAATATACAAAGAACTCAAGAAGTTAGACTGCAGGGAGACAAATAACCGTATTAAAAATGGGGCTCAGAGCTAAACAAAGAATTCACAGCTGAGGAATGCAGAATGGCTGAGAAACATCTAAAGAAATGTTCATTGTCTTTAGTCAAAGGGGAATGCAAATCAAAACAACCCTGAGATTTCACCTCACACCAATGAGAATGGCTAAGATCAAAAACTTAGGTGACAGCAAATGCTGTTGAGGATGTAGAGAAAGAGGAACATTCCTCCATTGTTGGTGGGATGGCAGACTGGTACAACCATTCTGGAAATCAGTCTGGAGGTTCCTAAGAAAATTGGACATTGCACTACCTGAGGAGCCAGCTATACCTCTCTTGGGCATATACTCAAAGATGCCCCAACATATAACAAAGACACATGCTCCACTATGTTCATAGAAGCTTTATTTATAATAGCTAGAAGCTGGAAAGAACCCATATACCCTTTAACAGAGGAATGGATACAGAAAATGTGGTACATCTACACAATGGAATATTACTCTGCTATCAAAAACAATGACTTTTTGATATTCATAGGCAAATGGATGGAACTGGAAAATATCAAAACATCATCCTGTGTGAGGTAACCAAATCACAGAAAAGCACACATGGTATGCACTCTTTGATAAGTGGATATTAGCCTAAGTGCTAGAATTACTATAGATGCACCGAACACATGAAACTCAAGACGGATGATCAAAATGTGAATGCTTCATTCCTTTAAAAGGGTAACAAGAATACCCTTGGGAGGGAATAGGGAGGCAAAGTTTAGAACAGAGGCAGAAAGAACACCCAGTCAGAGCCTGCCCCACATGTGGCCCATACATATACAGCCACCCAATTAGACAAGATGGATGAAGCAAAGAAGTGCGGGCAGACAGGAGCCGCATGTAGATCTCTCCTGAGAGATACAGCCAGAATACAGCAAATACATAGGCGAATGCCATCATTAAACCAGTGAACTGAGATCGGGACCCCCGTTGAATGAGTCAGAGAAAGGACTGAAAGAGCTTGAAAGTGCTTGAGTCACCATATGAACAACAATGCCAACCAACCAGAGCTTCCAGGGACTAAGCCACTACCTAAAGACTATACATGGACTGACCCTGGGCTCCAACTGCATAGGTAGCAATGAATAGCCTAGTAAGAACACCAGTGGAAGGGGAAGCCCTTGGTCCTGCTAAGACTGAATCCCCAGTGAACATGATTGTTATGGGGAGGGCAGTAATGGTTGGAGGATGGGGTGGGGAATACCCATAGAGAAGGGGAGGGGAAGGAGTTAGGGGGATGTTGGCCTGGAAACGGGGAAGTGGAATAACAATCGAAATGTAAATAAGAAATACTCAAGTTAATAGATATGAAAAAGAATTACTTGCAGAATTAAGAAATTTGTGGTTGGTAGTCTCAATCTGGATTACCTTTGACAGTCAGCCTTTTTTTATCTAACTCTTCAGAATGGTTTGTTCTACATATTGTGTTTCTTATCCATTGAAGTGAAAACAAATTTTCTTTCTTGTATCCCACTCTGGGATCAAATGTTCATAAGCACAGTTGCTTAGAATGAGATATTCTTTCTCTATGAATAGTAACTCCCATGAAGACCTCATGATTAAATCCTCCCCAGATATTTTCCCAAGAAAACAGAATTGGAATGACACTCATCTCAGCGTATGAAGCACCCTGTCTTGAATGCTGATTGAACAATTCACGGAGCTCAAGAAGTAATAAAAAGGGAAATGTTTCACTGAAGTGAGGCTGGGGAGGGAAGATTAGAGACACTGCTGATATAGAAAAAATCTTTCTATTTGTACACAGGGCATTAAAGTTTTCTTTTCCTCTCTTCTCCTTTTCTTTTTTTACCATTTACTTTTGCAGTTTCTGTTGAATTGATGTCTTGCCTGACCTTGCATGTATAAAGTACAAACAAGACACAAATTATTCACCCCAATACATTTACCATAGTACACCAAACAGTTTCTCAATAAAAGCCTAAGAAATATATGTAGAGAAAAAAAGCATGGTATTGTATGAATCTCAGATATTGTCAATTAGTGGAAGCTCATTGCCAACACTGGAGCTATTTTTTGTACTTTTGCCAGGAGGTATGCTTTTGCAATGGACCTCTTGGCTGCTCCATTGGATCCTGCTCTTTGCTGTTAGGATCTGTGACTAGGGAGCTAACATATGCCTGCACTTTCCTTGTATCCTACACTGTTTGGTATTTTAGCACTCTATATTTTATGTCCTGGCACGCCAACTTCTAACATTCTTGGGCAATGCAGTTTCTGCCTGAGTGCCCTTGAGACCCACTTAGAGCATGTGCCTGGTTGCTCTAAAACTTTTCAATAACACTTCTCTCTGCCTTGGATAGGAAATTATAGGAGAATGCTCTATTTCAGCATCACTTTGTAGTCTTTGTCCCTTTATGCCTTACTATCTTGCATGCTCAAATTGGTGTTATGTGCTGTAGCTGATTGGCTAGTGCATTACAATGGAGTTTGGAACTGTAATGTATTTCCAGCATCCTCATTTTGAGAAGCACCCATAGATAATTTTGGTTCATGGTCAACTTCAAAGGTGTAAAATCTTCAAAGCTGTTATCCTAAAAGTATCAGAAGCAGTTCTTCTCTAAATAGCATATGTAAGAGATGTGGACCAACACATAAGTCTCTTTGTGCTATTCTTAAAGGAACATTAGCAACTGCATTTCTAAATAGTCTCTATGCAAATTATTGTGTTTGTCACAGATCATTTTGAGGAACTTATTATCACTTACTTAATTCACTGTATTAACCTAATTTTAGTTCCACTTAAATCTATTCCTGTTCTCAGTCTCTTTGTTTTAAATAAGGTGTAAGTAGGTCAACTAAAAGGATCTTTCCATAAGTCTGAGATCAGTTTAGGATCCCTGTGATTTTTTTTTCAGTTCCCATATATTGTTCCTAGAAATAATCAGGGTAATAAAATAAAGTAATAGAGAGAACATTCCTCGAGAACTTATATAGATTTCATTTTCAATAGTGAGTCTCCAGCTCCTAGGCCAGTGGCTAAAGTATTACTGAAGCCATTGCATGAATGGTTGTTGGATGAATATGTCTATAATTCACTCACTACTTTTACTAACTACACTTTGGCTGTTTTGGTAATTCTGGGAATGCATTCCTTGGTGCTTGATGCTGCTAAGGACCTGCTGCTTTGTTGATAAGCTTTGAAACCCCAATCACTATGGAAACAGTCTTTGGTTCCACCTGTCTGTTTAAACAGTGTGGTGGCTGTACATCATACACTGGAGGGAGCTGGAGTCATAGACAAAGCCTGGATTCTTGGTGTCCCCACTTCCTTCCTGTAGTCATCCCCTTCGGATAAAATATGCTTCCTTCTGTTGAGTTACCCTGCAGTTGATTGCGATTAGAGCACTTAATCCATTCTCTATAAGTGATTAAGTTACTGCTTGATTGTGTTACTGCTTCATCCATTCACTGTAATTAGATTGTTGTTAGAAATATATGGATACAATCAAGCTTCTTCTATTGTCAGATTCCTCAGGGTCTTCCTAAATTTCTCCACATAATCCTTTTGGCTATTCTTCAGGGAAACGCATTTCTATAGATAACTGATCTCATCCATTACATTTGGATTTTTCTGACTTTGTTTTGGGAGGATGACTTTATCTCAACCTTCTGGGGTGACATTTCTTCCCTCCCCTATACTAATGAGGCCTGGCAAGTAACTAGTGAGTCTCCTAGGAAGAGCAAATTATATCCTCTCTTTTCCTTTCCTACTGTCTGTTCCTCATCTCAAGCGTAGTGGTAGAAAGTGATTCATGTGTAACTCCTAACAAAGGCAAGGAAGTTTGTCGTAAATTTTTCATCAGAGGAATGTAAGCTTATGTCAGTGTCTACAACGTATCAGAAAAGCAGAGTAGGCAGAAGCAGAGTCAAAAATAATGAAAAAAAAATTGGCTGCTCAATATCACACATTAAAAGCAAACACAACTTGGTTTCTGAGCAGCTTTTTCCCAAGTGAATTGGAGTCAGTTGGTAGCATTACATCCCACTCCTTCTACCCTTCCTGAACCTAGCTCCAAAGCTGCAGAGAGAGAGAGAGCGAGAAACACTGAAGACTGCGATCGTTTGGACTCATTCCGTTTATTGTTTCCGGTCAGCAGAAAAGTGAGAAAGGCTGAGGGCACGTGTTTGTGTCAATTCACAGAGGCTCTGGATAAACAGTGAAAAGTTTCTTCTTGGTATTCATTGTAACTAACTATCAGAATTTTGTCTATCTTCTCCAGCTTACTACAACTAGCATCATTTAAAAGACTTATTTGGTTTTGTTTTCTCCAGAGACTCAATTGTGTACAGAAGATTCCACCTAATTGAAACACTCTGGAAATAATCAGCATGCCAGCATTACACCCCTGTACACTCTGAAATTATGCAAAGGCAGGAGAGTCCTCATTGTCCAGGATTTTCATCTTTCCCACTTCCAAAGGCCGGTTCATCCCTTGTTCTGTCTTTAGAATACATCTAATTGCTTTCAAGATGAAAAATACAAGATACGTGCCACTTTGCAAAGGTAAATATATACTAAACACATCTCCATTTTAATTATTCATCTCTAGGAAATATAACCTCTTGACATACAAAGTCAAACTTTCTACAATGAATAGAAAATGGTATCGTTTTTCTTTATCTCAAAGTTATTTTTTCTAAAAACTAACCATTCTTAAAAGGCTTCAAATCTTATCCACCGAAATGAATGGTCATGGTGCTTGTACCTCAGAGGTTGAATAAAATTTTCTTTTACCTTAAGATACTTTAGTAATAGATTCAATAACATCTGTGCTTTGACACTGTGGATACAACAGTGTGATATAAACAGAAGACCGTAACACAAACATACTATCATGAGATCATATACAGGTCTTATGTATTTCTATGGCTTATTTGCAGAGTGCCTATGACCCTAAAGACAAAGATCTGATTCAAAGCTGAGTTTTTGTAGCCTGTTTCAAAGACACTGGTGTTCTTGAACTTACCAGACTTCAGAAGTTAGAAAGTAGGAGGGGAGGCTGGGAAGATGGCTCAGCTGGTGAAGTGTTCGTTTTATAAGGATGGGGATTTGAGTTTATATCCATAGAACCGAAGTAAAAGCTCTTAGGTGTGGGGCACACATCTGTAATTCTAGGGATAGGGGAAGGGACAGGAGTGTTTTTGAGCTTGTTAGCCAGACAGCCTAGATGAATAAAATGTCTTAAAAACAAAGGTAGACAGTGATAAAGACGCCCAGACTCAACCTCTGGCCTGCACACCCAAGCAAACATATACACACATAGCATGCCCTTGCACACAAAGAAAAAACAAAGAAGCAGAAAGTTTGCTCACTAGTACCCATAGTGATAGAAAAAAATTAAAAAAACAAAACAGGCATACAGTACATAAAATTAGTGAGATCAAGAGTCAAAATATATGTTTTTTTTAATCTCACACAGTTTCAAATGCATTCCTTTCTTATATCTCATAGTAGTTAAATTTAATAAACCAACAAACATAAGGGTAGGAACTTCAGTGCAGCCTAAAACTTTACGTTTAGCCTTAAACACACTTCTCTACATGTTCTGCAAGATCAGTTGGAATTCAGTTGGTATCTATTAGATGATATTTGTGATGATAATTTCACAAGAACACATTGGAAATTAAGTACTTCACTGTGATTTTCAAGATGAGATGATTTCAAGGTGTGGGAGTGAGGAGGCTTAAAGAGCACAAAAAGTAAACGAAGAGAGTGGTTACCGAGGAATTGAAAGGTATTATGGGGTGGTGGTAGTGATACAGCCATCAATCACCACAGAAAAGGCCAGGAATATAACCAAGCTTTGAAAACTAGACATATAACAGTAAGGTGTCACAATTCATGGTTTAGTGAAACTCCAAGTTTAAAGATTTAACTGCTGAGCCATCTCTCTAGCACCTTAAGTTAAAGATTTAAGAAGGCTCCAAACGAGAGGAAGGTCGGAAATGATAGTGAAATGGTTAAGATAGAAATAAGAATCTCTGTGTGGGTATGATTTAGGTAAGAGCATCTGTTAGAAAGGGTTGAGAGGGGGTTGCAGAGGAAAAGGATGAGAAGGAAATGGCAAACTCAAGTCAAGGATAATTGTTCGGGGCCTTGGGAATAACAGAAACGATTTTAAAAAGTGAAGGAGAAAAACTAAGCAGGCCACATTATTATATAGTATAATTGGAAAGTAGACAACTTCCTTCAGAGGATGCACAAAAGATGGAGAACAAATTTAAATAAAAAGATGGAAAAGGGCTACTTAGAATAGGTCCCATATCATTACAATTTTTAAATGTGCCAAGCCCACTTATACACCTTCTGTTTCAGGAATATTCTCAGGAATGTCAAGCCCATTTATACAGCCTCTGTGGGAAACCTAGCCAGTTATCTGTTCTTATCAGTACACCCATAATTTACAGGTTAGGATTGCAGGAACCGAAAGAACAATGGGAGGGTGGTGACGGTGAGGAATTGGGCCCTGTGTGGCCTTCCTTCTTGCTTGTCTTTATAAGCCACTGCCCTGAAATAAAGTTTGAGAGCTTGATCAGACTAGGACTTGCTCTCCTTCTTTGCGCCTCCTGTCCCCGATTCTTTCACCCCTTCCTCAGGTCTCCGCTGAACGCCCCCAGCCCCGCCCCCTGCAGGTTGGGGCATAAATGATAACCAGAATTATATTTGCATATTCAAAATCAGGGTAGGCTTCACTCATGAAAGAACCGAAGGATTGAATCTATGAAATATTTTAGAAATTATATAAGAAAAATGCATTCAGAGGGGCTGGAGAGATGACTCAGTGGTTAAGAGCACTGACTGCTTCCCAGAAGCCCTGAGTTCAATTCCCAGCATGGTGGTTCACAACCATTTGTAAGGGGATCTGATGCCCTCTTCTGGTGGGTCCAAAGACAGTGACAGCGTACTCATATACATAAAATAAATAAATCTTTTGAAACAATGCTTGCAGAAGTAAGCTTGTGCTTGGCAAAGTGGATATACAGTATGGCCTGAGAATCACTTTATTACTGCTGGCTCACCCAACCTTTTAAATGTCTATGACTTAGCCTTTAATCAGTATACTGTATCTGACTGTTCTAATTAAAGTATGTTCATAGGGACAGGAATTATATTTAAGAACTGAGATAAGGACTGGAGAGATGGCTCAATTGTTAAGAGCACTGACTGGTCTTCCAGAGGTCCTGAGTTCAAATCCCAACAACCACCTGGTGGCTCACAACCATCTGTAATGGGAACTGATGCTCTCTTCTGTTGTGTCTGAAGAGAGCAACAGTGTACTTATACATACTAGATAAATCTTAAAAAAAAGACCAAGATAAAAATTTAAGAATGTGTTGCCCACCCTTACTATACCAGCTAGAAATATTTTTCCAGATCTTTTCATTAATTATAAAACTGGAAATTATTGTACTTGCTGTCTTACGATAAATATTCAAGCAACTTGAGAATACTGACTTAGCAGTTTAAGTGATTGTATGATATTATGAAAATGAATTTCATGGAAACACAATGGAAATTAAGTACCTCTTTATTTGTTAAAACAACAAAGTGTTGCAGATATTCCTGAAAATGGGAAATATTTAATGGGAAATATTTAAGGAAAAATGGGTATCTATAGATTAAATAAAACCAGAGTACTTGAAATTGAAAAAGGCAAATTCTTATGTAAACACCCCTCCATATAAACAGTGAGTCAGGTTTAGAGAACCCATAATAACTTGTTTATGAATTGTTATGAAGCAGGGGTTGACTTTACATTGAAAAAGGCCACCACATACTTTCTGTCAGGCAGTCATGGTCTACAGTGACAGTGGATTATGTGGCTTCAGGCAGCAGGTGACTGTTGTGTTCCTCTTTCCCCAACACACAGAATTCCTTTTACTTATAAGAAAAACATTAGCGAGATCTCAGCTGAAGGACATTCATCATAAGCCCTGAGCAAGTGAATCTAAGAAATACTATGGTTATAAAAATTCTTAAGAAATGAGAGAATCTGTTGTCACATCCCAGAGGCACCTCGGGAGTTGTGACAACTCTGTGTTGGTGAACAGAAGGCATGCTGGACCACTTCCGATATCTGAGTTAAAACACCTGAGAAACCTTGACAAAATCTGCGTGTAACACGAGTGTTGATATTGGTTCATGGATGGTAACAAATATGCCACACAAACCCGGCAGATATTACTAGTTGGGGACATTGGGTACAGGGCATATGACAAGTCTTTATACTGTTTGTTCCCAGGTGTTATTTTTATGTATTTTCTTTGTTTAAAATTCAATTATCTATTGCAGTTGCAAGGATGGCTCAGTAGTTAAGAGTACCAGCTATTGTACCACAGAAACCCAGTTGAATTCCCAGCATCCCCATGACTGCTGACAAGCGTTTGTAACTCCAGTTATAGAGAATCTGACACCCTCTTCTGACCTCTATGGACCCAAGACACCCATGTACTACACAGACTTGCACACAGGCAAAATGCTTATACACTGAAAATTAAAAACAAATCTTCTGTAAAAGCTTGTTTATTTATTTCTTGCTTGCTTAAGAGAGGGAGAGGGAGAGAGAGAGAGAGAGAGAGAGAGAGAGAGAGAGAGAGAGAGAGAGAGAGAGACTGAGACTTTTGCAGGTCAGAGGACAGTTTGTAGGAATCAATTTTCTCCTTCCACAACATAGGTTCAGATCCCGCTGCCTTCCTCAAGCTTGGCAACAAGTGTTCTTACCCACTGAGCTATCTCACCACCACATGGCTTGTATTTGCTTAGACTATTCCAGTTTTGGCAACTAGGGACATTATTTACATATTAAGTTTTGGACAGGTCTCACTATGTAGTCCTGAAACTGGCCTGAAACTGGCCTGAAACTTGCTATGTAAGTCAGGTTGGCCTCAAACTCACAGAGATCTGTCTGCTCCTACTTCCTAATCCTAAGATTAGAGGTATGTGTCACTGTGCCCAGGAACTAGGGGAATTTTCAGTTGGTCACTTATCCTCCCTTTTGCAAATTGTCAGCTTGCATGTGTTCCCCCTCATGTGTGTGTGTGTGTGTTTGTGTGTGTGTGTGTATTTGATAGTGTTTTACTTTGCACTATAAGATGCTCTGAGTTTGTGCTTTATGCTTCCTGCTCAGTCCTAGAATTTTTATTTCTCCCAAGAACTCTGGCTCTGTCTACTGGACTGTGGTCTTAAAAATTAAGATGTTGAGTCTCAGCATTGATGGGTTATGACTGAACCTTATCTTTCTCAACAGATAGAGGATGAAAATATACATGCAAACACTAATGCACTCATACACCTATTTATAAATGTATGTTTATCTATCAATATTAAAGTAAACATGAATTCACACTGATGTCTAAATCTAGAATCTGTTAGTACATGAATACTTCTAGGCTTTTGAATAAATTTTTTTGTTAACTTTCAGAAATATGGTTATCGGCCTTTAGTGGAACTGATTGTTGAATTGAGTGTATATGTGTAGAAATATCAAAATCAGTATAAACTTTTACCCTCATAGAGGACAATTTAATAAACTTGAATTATACCACTGAGTTAAAGTTTATTTTGTTTTTAGACTTTCATGCTCCATGTATTGTCTAGGTGAATAATTTTCAAGATTGCATTCTGCAGCATGAATTTTTGTTGCATTCTAAGTGAGGTCCTTACTTACATTTTCATTGGGTTAATATGCAAATAAAATATGAACTTATAACTGCATGTATACCTGAATGAGAGTCTTTGGGGGACTGCAATAAACCACTTACAAGAGAAAGAAAAGATTTTAGCAGAACCTATCTAGTCTGCATACACTGCTCAGTGTAATTAAGCTTATAACTTATGAATATCTAGGATTCATCTGGCTGCAGAAGGATATTGTTCTTACAGTCCTTGAAATTATGTGAAATTATGTAGAAGCTGGGAGACTCCTGGCCCAAATGCTCTTCTTCACTGTGTTGTGTTGACTTCCACGGGCTATTTATACTCGCATCCATTTGAGTCAGATGCTATGGGGGCTGGGGATGCACCTCTGTAGCACAAAGTCTCCTTAAAAGCACGAGGCCTTGGACAAAATTCCAGGTGCCCAGGAAGGAGGGAGGGAAGGAAGGCTTTTTTATTGTTAGGGAACAAAAACTAACAGTTGAGTTCTGACTTGAATATAAGCTGATGTAAAGTATCGCTCTGGGAGATCTAGACAATATGTAAAGAGGATAAGAGGATGTTGTGATGGTTAGCTAGCCCTGAAGGGATCTGGAAAGTTTTGTGCGGGAATGGGAGGAAGTGTTAACCAATGTGGAAAACCTTCCCCAGAGCGGGCAGCATTTTCTGTTGGAAGCCTAGATATAAAAGTCCAAGGAAAAGCAGTGGGGCTTGCCTGGCCACTGCTGCTTCTTCCTAAGAAGTCAGTCTACTCAGTTGCTGTCCTGTACTGATGGAGAGCCTCGCCTTCTTTTCTTTATCATGTGGATGGAGGCCAGCAGCTTTCCGGGAATCTTCCTGGCCTGGAGCACCAGTCTTGGACTGTTGAGACTTCCGGCTTCCTTTGCCAAGGAGCTTCTTCGGGGTTTGCAGTCTCTCCAGCATGCTCAAAATAGTTTTTGAACTACCCAGACTGTGTTCTGTAAACCAACATAATAAGTATGCTTTCTAATGCATATTCTGCCGATTAGTTCACTTCTTCTTAAAAATAGTCACTAGTACAAACAGGTTATATGTTGAGAAAAAGACAATAAAGATACATCCTATATCTACAGTTCAGTTTGCAAATATTATTCCTAAGTACTTGTGAATAAAACTATGAACCAAAAATTAAAGAAACGTGGTTACAAGACATGGAAACACCAACTTTTTACAAAGAGAATCTCCAAAGTATAAATGTGTCAGTTTCTTTTCAATAAACATAGTGCAAAATTCTTATTCATACAAAAATCATAAAAACAATTCTGGAGATTGAAAACGTTAAATAACCTATCTAAATGAATGTAATATCATCATACAAGACATCTTTGAATTGAAAAGAGGAAACTTGAGAAATTTATTTATATAAAAGAAGTACAGCACCCATTCTTCACCCCCCTCATACTAAGATAACTTTCAGATGGATTTAAGTTTTGAAATATTAGAAAATAAATATATTAAATAGATGTGTCGAATCACTTTATACATTTAGAATAAAAAATCTTTCTTGTCACAATGAATATTCAATGAAAGGAAGGGATTGGTTGACACAGTGTATATCAATTCTTCTACTCCCTATGATTTGAATATGAAATGTCTTTTGCAGGTTCAGATACTCAACCTTTGGTCTTTTGTTGGTCATGCTATTTTAAGAGAGGTAAAAACTTCAGATGGGGTGGGAGAAGGGAAGAGGGGAGGGGGACTAACTAGATAAATAGGTCATTGGGCCATAAACTTGAGCTTGTTTCTGGTCCATACTCAGCTCCTCTTTCTTTGCTCCCTGTCCATCATGAGATAGCAGAATCTACCACACACACCAGGCTTCACAATATTCTGCCTGTGAACAGGCCAAAGGCTAATAGAATAGGGGTTGACGACTGAAACCAACATCCCCCCCTCTCCAAGCTGTATGTGGCAGGTACTTTACTGACTTTCCCACATTCATTTTCACAGTATATCTTAAGAAAGGCTAAGGTCCAATGGCATGGTGAGAAAAATTTGATTTTCTCATCTATCTAGATTTCTCTGATTCCTCAACCCTGACAAGATTTCTAATCGACTGAGGCCTAAACTAATCTAGTTTACTAATTTTTCCTCTCCTGCTAATCTACTCATTATTAGCTTCCCATGCTGATCTTTCTTATTCGTCATTCTTTCTTAACCACATCACAAAACGGTTAAAATCAATCTGCCGAGAATCTAAATTGATCAGATCAAAACCCCGAGTCTAACAGTAGGTATCAATCTGAACTTTGATAATTGGCAATCAAGTAGGTTCCTAAATGTCATGTAATAATGACAAACTCTTTCTCTAGCCTGAAATAAAAATATTTTTATTTCAAAAGATATTTTTATTTTATAAGTGTGGCTGTTTTGTCTGAACGCATGCCCGTGAATCACATGCATGCAGTACCTGAACACGCCAGAAGAGGGCGAAAGGGCTGGAATTGGAGTTACAGATGTGAGCTGCCATTGGGTGATGAAACTGCTCACACAGGGACTTCCTGAAGAGTGGCAAGTGCTCAATAACTGCTGACTCTTCCCTTCAGGCTCCCCTTTACATTTTAATTTTCAAGAAATACAAAGTAGCAGGTTTCCTTCTGGCATCTCCCTCTAGCCTTTGTTTTAGTGAATTCTCCTTGCTCCTGCTCCTTCTGTTTACCTTTCCCACCTCCCCTCTCACCCTTCTTCTTCATGGATCTTTTTCTTTTCATGTTCATGTCAAATATATTCTAATAAACTATAAAATCTATATTTTATTTACGTTTTTCTATTAAAACTTATTCAACTTAAAACAAATATTTACTTTATTTTACACGCATGGTTGTTTTGCCTACCTATATGTGTGACGGTGACAGATACCCTAGAATTGGAGTTACAGACTGCAATCTCTTACAGTTACAGCTGTAATCTGCTATGGGAACGGATTATTATATTGACTTTGGGTGTGAGGTCCAGCAAAAGTTTCAGTCTCTCAGAATATGAGATATTTTTCAGAATATTGAATCACCACATTATATTGATATATTTATATTGTATTAAAATATTAATAAGGTAAAGATCATGTCATATTCAGAGTTAAGGTTTTAGGGGCTTCTAGGCTTATACTGGACTTTAGCAATACCTTTCTTAGAAAAGTATGTAATGACTACAGGACTTAATTGATCCTGATTTATTTCCAACATAACATTAGGGCTGCAGATATTTAAAGGATGCTTTAAAACCTTTTTCTTAGAAGGGGGAACAAAATAAACACGGGAGGAAATACAGGGACAAATTGTGGAAGCAGACACTGAAGGAAAACCCATCCAAAGACTGCTCCACCTGGGGATCCATCCCATAAGCAGCCACCAAACTTGGTCACTATTGCTGATGCTAAGAAGTGCTTGCTGACAGGAGCCTGATATGGGTGTCTCCTGAGAGGCTCTGCCAGAACCTTATTGATACAGATGAGGATGCTTGCAGCTAACCACTGGACTGAGCTCAGGGACCCCAATGGAGGAGTTAGAGAAAGGACTGAAGGAGCTGAAGGGGTTTGCAACCCCATAGGAAGAACAACAATACCAACCAACCAGACTCCCAAGAACTCCCAGGGACTAAAACACCAACCAATGAGTACACATGGAGGGACACATGGCTCCAGCCGCATATGAAGCAGAGGATGGCATTGTCCGGCATCAATAGGAGGAGAAACCCTTGGTCCTGTGAAGGCTCATTTCCCCAATGTAGGGGAATGCCAGGGTGTTAAAGTGGGAGTGGGTAGGAGTAGGAGCATCTTCCTAGAAGTAGGAGGAGAGAGGGTGGGAGAGGGGCAGAAAGGAGATAACATTTGAAATGTAAATACATAAAATATCTAATAAAAAGGAAAGAAATTAAAATGTTTTTCTCTCAAGCATTGCTTTGAATTAATCTTATATTAAAAACCCAGAATCAAAGTAAATTTCTTAAAAAACTGACTTTTTACATTTACCCACTCATGAATATATTCCTTTTCCCTAGATCTGTAAGTGAAAAATCTGTGTATATTCAATGACCTGTGACTGTACATATGATGGAGAAATGGGATGGACAAAAGATTTGAAGTAAAGTTAAAGTGTGTAGTTAGGGAGTTAGGGGAATGCTGAGGGAGAGGCTAACACTCAACTTTGCAACAGTGCCTGACAATAGAAAACACTGTCATTGAATGAAGACGTGTTTAGTTACCGAAAGACACTTTTTTGTTTTCTCTTTTTTCATACTCTGCTTGGTCTAAAAGGGCTCTTTATTTTTCAAGTGTAGTATGTGATAACTTACTTTGGCATTCTCTCCACGAGAGCAAAGATTCAGGGGCAATATCAAGCTGGTAGCTTATTGCTCTTCTGTGAATAGCGTACCCTGACCAATCTATTTCAAAGGACAATACTCCAGGCATAAGATGTGATGTAAATGCAATGTGGCAATTTGATTTTCAAGTAGCACTTCATAGGAAGCGTGGCTAAGCAAGAGCAGCATGCCACAGTCAGCTCTTGTAAATGTATTTTATCAAACCTACTTAAGTATCGCAGACTAAAATAACAGTCCCAACTCTGAGAAAAAGATTGTATCCCAAAAGATTGAAAATTTCTTCTCGAGGCTGGCAAGATGGTTCAGTGGGTTGGACTTACTACCAAGCCTGGAGATCAGAGTTCGATCTCCACATGGGAGAAGAGAGCTGATTCTCTCAGGTTCTCTGATGTCCATGTGCATTTCCATGACTAGCGTGTCCACACACATGCATAGACACATACAGAAAAAGGTGCAACTAAAACCAAAATCTCTTTTCAATACTATTTAGCCTTTATCTTCAAATCTCCCATCTTTCTTGAGCTTGTTTTGATAGCCTTATAACACGGTGAGTAGA
Organism: Rattus norvegicus; assembly: GCF_021556685.1. NCBI lineage: Eukaryota > Metazoa > Chordata > Mammalia > Rodentia > Muridae > Rattus > Rattus norvegicus. The sequence goes on from NC_141549.1 coordinate 46,508,401, forward strand.
AATGCCCTATTCCAAGGTCTTAAGCTCCACTTTAGAGACTCATGGTCAACAGCTATTCTAGTTTCCTTTCCATTTCTGTGGCAAAAACAAAACAAAACAAAAACTTAGAAAAAAATCAACTTACTGAAAGACTGGATGTATTTCTGTTAGCAGGTTACATACAATACATCTTTGAAGGATGTTGGAGCAGGACCACAGAGAACATTTGACGGAGAATTCTACGTGCTGATTTAGGCTCTGGCTAGCTCTGTAGCTCATACTTAGTGAGCTCTTTTGTGTGCCAGGACCACCTGCTTTAGGAATGTTACAGTCCACGATCAGTATGACCCTCCTAAATCAGCTAACAATGCTGATGGTCTCTCACATGCTCACAGATCAACCTCATCTAAGCAGTTCTCCAACATAGGGTTTTCTCCTCAGATGAATCAAGGCCTTGTCCAATGGAGAATTAAGGCTAGTTAAGGACAGTATCTCAGGATATTTCTGCTGTTCTGACAAAACATGTCAGATGTCTTAAAGTAATTTATGAAAATTGGAAATACATACACTGATTGCAGGTCTGCATGTTGCAAAGACAGAGGGTGAGCAGAGTTTTAGATTTCGTATCTGGTAAGAGCCTGAACTAAGCATCCAAGGCAGCATGTGTTATCCATCTTAAAGCAGAAGAGTGGCATTGAGTCCTCTTCAGCTTCCTTTAAACTCCAGTGTTCATAGAGGGACCACTAAGATGTAATCGCTTCTGGATTCTTCTGGATTCTGACAATACATTGGAAACTTGTCAAGCCTGTCCTGCTGTTTTAGTTGTCAGTTATGGAAATCTATATTTTGGGATATATCCAAGGCCACAAGGATAAACAGAAGTCAAGCAGTTTATCAGAGACCCTCAGTCACTCTCTTAATTACTTCATTTACAATAATCAGCTAAACTACCAAGAGGAATTAGGGGGAAGGTAAACACTACATAGAACAAAGCAAGGTTCAATTTCCCCATCTCTGCTTACCATTTAGCATCCTCCAAAACTCTTTTAAACACTGTTTTATATGCATCAGAGGTAATCAGTCAAGGACAAAAATCTCAGAGCAAATTCTGACTCACCTTCAAAATCAGAATAATTTACAACAGCCAACATAGTTGCATCTTCTTTTCTTTTTTTTTTAATTAAAAATTGTATTTACTTAGAAACATTCATAATGTCAACAAAACAGCCACATTTGACAATTATAGAGTGGTATTCAGTTAACAGAACAACAATTATCTTTGTATAAGCTGAATCAGAGACAACTGAAGATGAAAAAAATAAAAAATAAAACCAAAATAAAAAAAAACCAACCAAACTACTGTCCCCATATATAACTAATTTGTGCTGTGCACCAATAAGAACCTGCTTTAAATTTCCATGCTAATTTAAAACCCCAGATTGTACCAGGCAAGATTAGTGGCTATTGAAAATACCAGCAGACCATCAGTGGGAAAAAGATAAAGTTCAAGTCAAAGTGGATCAAGGACCACCACATAAAACCAGATACACTCAAACTAATAGAAGAAAAGGTGGGGAAGAGCCTCAAACACAGGGGCATGGGAAAATTTCCTGAACAGGACACCAATGGCTTATGCGCTAAGATTAAGAATTGACAAATGGAACCTGATAAAATTGCAAAGCTTCTATAAGGTTAGGACAAAAGGGCAACCAACAGATTGGGAAAAGATCTTTACTAATCCTACATCCTATCGAGGGCTAATATCCAATATATACAATGAACTCAAGAAGATAAACTCCAGAGATTCAAATAACCCTATTAAAAATGGGGTACAAACATAAACAAAGAATTCTCAGCTGAAGAATATCCAATAAGAAGCACCTAAAGCATTGTTCAACATCCTTAGCCATCAGGGAAATGCAAATCAAAACAACCCTGAGATTCCACCTCACACTAGTCAGAAGGGCTAAGATCAAAATTCAGGCAATAACAGATGTTGGCAAGGATGTGGAGAAAGAGGAATACTCCTCCATTGTTGGTCTGAATGTAAGTGATCCAACCACTCTGGAAATCAGTCTGAAGGTTCCTCAGAAAATTGTACATCGTACTACCTGAGGACCCAGCTATACCACTCCTGGGCGTATACCCAAATGATGCTGCAACACATAACAAGGACACATGATCCACTATGTTCATAGCAGCTTTATTTATAATAGCCAGAAGCTTGAAAGAACCCAGATGTCCCTCAACAGAGGAATGGATACAGAAAATGGAGTACATCTACACAATGGAGTACTACTCAGCTATTAAAAACAATGACTTCATGAAATTCATAGGCAAATGGATGGAACTAGAAAATATCATCCTGAGTGAGGTAACCCAATCATAAAACACACACACATGATATGTACTCACTGATAAGTGGATATTAGCCCAAAAGCTAGGATTACGAAGATACAGTCAACAAACTGTAGATGCTTCAGTCCTTCTTAGAAGGGGGAACAAAAAAATATTCATAGGAGGAAATACAGAGACAACGTTTGGAGCAGAGACTGAAGGAAAGACCATCCAGAGACTGCCCCACTTGGGGATCCAGCCTATATACATACAGCCACCAAACGTAGACAATATTGCTGATGCCAAGAAGTACATGCTGACAGGAGCCTGATAGAGCAGTCTCCTGAGTGGCTCTGCCAGAGCATGACAAATACAGAGAGGGATGCTCATAGCCAACCACTGAACTGAGAATGGGGTCCCCATTGGAGGAGTTAGAGAAAGGACTGAAGGAGTTGAAGGGGTTTGCAGCCCTCTAAGAACAACAATGCCAACAAACCAGTTCCCAGCGACTAAACCACTACTCAAAGAGTACATATGGATAGACCCATAGCTCCAGTTGCATATGTAGCAGAGAATGGCCTTGTTGGGAATCAATGGGAGAAGCCCTTGGTTCTGTCAAGGTTGGACCACTCAGTGTAGGGGAATGTTAGGCGGGTATTTGGGAAAGGGGGGTGCTTGTGGAGGGGGATCACTTTTAAAGAAGAAGGGGAGAGGGATGGGATAGGGAGCTTATGGATGGGAAACTAGGAAAGGGAATAGCATTTGAAATGTAAATAAAAAATATAATAAAATAAGAGACTACACAGGGATGGACCTATGTCTCCAGCTGCATATATAGCAGGGGATGGCCTTGTTGGGCATTAATGGGAGTAGAAGCCCTTTGTCCTGTAAAGGCTTGATGCCCTACGGTAAGGGAATGTCAGGTCAGGGATGTGGGAGGACCCTCATAGAAGTAGGGGGAGATAGTGGGTTTCTGGAGGGGAACCCAAGAAAGGTGATGACATTTGAAATGTAAAATAAAAAAATAGCCAATAAAAGGGAAAAAAAGTAAAAAAAAAATACCACCAGGACAGGGCTATTTAAAGACACATTTGGTAGTGTGTTAACTATACAGAAAAGAGACTGTATAGTTTAAAACAAATCTTAAATGGCCTTACATTTCAATTTTTTTCTTTAAAAGGAGTGAGTTGTGTACAGGGCTGTTAAATGATTTATAGACAAGAAAAAAAAAAACTTCACTAGAACCAACTTATTCATCATCATCATCTGTGTCTTCCTCCTCTTCCTCCTCTTGTTCATCCTCATCATCGCCTTCTTTTTCCTTCTTTTTCTTGCTCTTTTCAGCTTTGACCACCCCCCTTTTCACTGCATCAGGTTCTCCTTTAGCTCTGTGGGCATCAATATCCTTCTCCTACTTCTTCAGCTTGGCATCCTTCTTCTCATACGACTGCTTGTCATCCATGGCAAGTGTTGTTCCACATCTCTCCTAGTTTCTTTGTGACATCACCAGTGGATAAGCCAGTATGCTCACCTTTGATTTTGGGGCAGTACTCAGAACATAAAAGAAGAAGGCAGAAGGAGGCTTCTTGGGTACATAGGGATCCTTGAACTTCCTTTTGGTCCCCACTTTGGCGGGGGTGGGTGGACGGTGTGTGTAGATTTTCATTTCCCTTTCAGAGGGAGCCTTGCCAGCCTTTGCCATATCTTCCAGTTTCCCCTTTCTTTAGCAGACAACGTGTTCCACTTCTCTGAGCACTTCTTGGAGAACTCTGAGAAGTTGATAGAAGCATCCAGGTACTTCTTGTGCTCCTCCAGGCAGGTTTGAACAAAGAATGCATATGAGAATATTTTGCCTCTCAGCTTCTTAGAATCTCCTTTGCCCATGTTAATTGATTTTCCTCTGGGAGGCACAGAGTCGCCCAGTGCCCTTTCGGCTCTCAATTGCCCTGGTGCTGTCTCTATGGAGCTCAATGTATTGCAAGGTCTGTGAGAGTAGGAGCCAGACGCTTGTATCTTCTTTTCAACAGAGGAGTCTCAAACCTCTGGTTAGACCACTGTAGTTTCAGGCCTGGGCCATTACCGTTCTCTCTACTATGCAGACAGTTTTTATTCTCAGTTCTTTTTGACTTTGCCCTGTAACCACAAGGATCTAAGTTCAATTCCCACTCACACACAAAGTGGTGGTACATGTCTGTAACCCCAGAGCTGAAAAGTCAGAGGTAGGAGAACATCTGGAGCTCACTGGCTAGTAATTCTAACATAATTGATAAGTTTTAGGCCAATGAGGGGCCTAGTCTTAAATGGGTGAAAAAGTACTCTCAAGAGTAATATCTGAGATTGTTCTGTAGGTTACACCCACCCCCCCCACACACACACAGAGAGAGAGAGAGAGAGAGAGAGAGAGAGAGAGAGAGAGAGAGAGAGAGAGAGAGAGAGAGAGAGAATGCCCACACACACAAGCAACACATATAAAGAAAAAGTGACAATTATTTGGTACCATTATAAAATCATACTTATTATAAATAATGATCTCATAACGAAAGCCTTTGACTAACAGGAAACTGGTAAATCTCACAGTTATAGATGTCAAGTTTTCAAAAAATTTAATTATCACATGAAAATTCAGATCATACTATTTAGAACACAGCTGACATCTTCCTTGAAGTATCAGGTTTACTTTCAATAATTTTCAATAAAAAATATCTGCCAAACACACAAATCTACAAAACTGCAGTTTATACTGTTTCAAATTAGATTGCTACTTTGTGAAAACACAGGCTAATTTTAGCTTGCAACTGCCACAAATGTTTTTCCTCAAGACATTATACTTTGGTAGACAGCAGATGTACTTCTTGTATAATTCCAGTTTTTTTCATTGAATATTAAGAAGATAGATAGTCAAGAGTTGATATTTAACAAAGTTAATCATGCTTATCGCTTTCCACATTGACTTTTCTAAAGAAGCATACTTTCTTTTTGTTTTAACCTCAAGCTACGTTACTATGAAATGTATGTGATAGAGATTCCCGTTTGGTGCCAACATCTTGATTTCTGTTAAGGCATGGTTTGTCCGTTTTTTGTTTTTCTACCATTATTGCCAATATCAACACAGGGAAGAATCAAACGTGAACCTCACTTTCACTGTTGACTGAATTTTGAATTCATGAACAATATGACAGTGTTTCCAGATTCCCCCAACCCCACCCAGGGTCCAGTAAATCACACTTGACATGCTGGCCTGGTACTGGGGATTCCTAACTGTGTTAAAATTAAACAGTATCAAGAACATTTGTAAATGATAACTATGTTCAAGTTTAAAGCCAAGTCAATGAAATCAGACACATTAAAAGTAAGACACATTAATTTTAATGATGACAGTTACTGTTTAAGACACTGTTTTCCTGTATGGGGCACACTGGCCTCCAACTTCCTATCCTCCATCCTGAGAGGTAGGATTACAGATGTGGCCCACCACAGCCCACCCTAGGCATCAGTGTTTTGTAAAAAGCTCTCTTGGCATTTCTAGCATCATTAGAAAAGTTGACATGTATTGCTCTGCTTTCTATATATTAAGTCTGTTAGGCTTGTGTCCTCTTCCTTTTTGTTTTATCCTAACTTTTCTGAGGTTCTTGGTTATGGGAAGAGCACTTACTTACTGGTGATTCTTTCAGAAGTTACAATATTTTTCTCCTTTAAATGAAGAGGGAGTGGAAATAAAAGGTCAATGAACTTTAGCTAGATTGTGCAATTTAATTGGGGAGTGCAAAAATGGAATTTCATTGTTTTCTATGAAAAAGCCAATACAAAAATACAAATCTTTCCAACCAAAATTAGTCATGATGACACATGACTGTGTTTCTTGTACTCAAAGCATTTGCAAGGTGAATCTGGAAGACCAGAAAATTAAAGGTGTTCTATACATAAGGAGTTCAAGGACAACCTGGGCTCCCTAATACTCTGTTTTCATGTGCCTCACCAAAAGAAAGAAGGAAGGAAGGAAAGGAGGGAGGGAAGGAAGGAAGGAAGGACAGAAGGAAGGAAGGAAGGAAGGGAAAAGGGTATGAGAAAAGAAAAACAATCAATACTACTTTACATAGTTTTCTCGTACTAACAATGGATGCATTTAAAAATGTTTCTTATCAGCACTTTTCCTTAAATCCATATGGTTTATTGAGGATTTATTCTATTTGATCTTTAAAATTATGATTGATTAGTACAAAAATGTGCTACACAGGAAGGAAAACACTTGTTTGCTAATGAGCATGAAGAAAAGATGAAAGATCGTAATTTATTAAATTTCATCTAAATGCATGGCACATTGCTAAGCTCGGGATTTATGAAGTGGGATACCCTAGCATCATCTGAACAAAGTTACACTTGCTAATTCATGGTACATAACTGTTCTCTGTAAATAACAAGTTGCCTGTAAAAAATGGGTCATAAACAAAGGTTAACACTATTATAAAAATAAAGCCTCTGTTTATGATTTCTTAGACTGTGAAAAATCATTAAACACCTTTAAGGATAACCTACTTTTTATGGTAACATTTTCACATGTGAGCATTTGTTTTTCTCCAAAATAAAATAAAGCTAAGAATATCAGAGGAGTGATAGCATTAGGAGAGTGGATGTGAAAAAGCCATGTATCCAATTATGGGTCACAAGGCATTAGTCCCTAGCTTGTTTGATAAAACTAGTTTCAGTGATAAAACTATACAGAAAACATCAGTTGAAAGGTGGAACTCAAGATGGGAGTCAGGGGTATTACTCTTCTTTCATATACATTGTCTTTCCAAGCTACTGTCAAGTCTGATATAACATCAAAGAGTGGCTGCTGCTTCAGGTCTGAAAGAGGAGAGAATTCCTCCAGGTGAGAAGAGGATAATGATTTTCTAAGAGTATATCAAGAGATTGATGACATGAGGAGGAGTTTCAGGCAGGCAAAAGAAATGCCTGGAAATAAATGTCTCAAGCTTTACTGGTCTGCCATCCATTGCTGTCTTTCAAGTTGCCATAGGGAACATCTTTGTGGCCTTATTGACCATGAAGCATTGAGAGTTTCCCTTTTAAGGTGAGCTAAATTAACTCTCATGATGCTTTTGGACACAGAATGAAAGGTCAGGCCTGCTATGTAGTTGACTTGACAATATCTGGGGTTTTTTGTTTTTGTTTTTGTTTTTTTGTTGTTGTTGTTGTTTAAATATCACTATGTACTTGTTTTTCATTGTTGCTGTTAGTTATTAGTAAGTCAAACACTTCTTTTTCAGTTATCAGTATGTGATATTTTTTATCCCTATGGTGTGAAGGACCACATGGGGTTTTATATATACTTGAATTTTATATATCTTTGAAATATATACATCTTTGAAATATATATATATATCTTTGAAATATATATTCTAGATAATTCAGTATGTTTCTCTCTCAGAGAGAGGAGAAGAGAGAGAGAGAGAGAGAGAGAGAGAGAGAGAGAGAGAGAGAGAGAGACTAAATTATCTAGAGTATTAATTTGCAAATAGAAAGACTATGGTCAACACCAGGCTCAGAGCTCTGTTGAGCTTTGTCTCAGTTTATGATCCTTATATATTTTTTTGTTAGGTTTGGTTGCTTTTTGATCATTTGTTCTTAAACCCATGCACAGCCTCTATAACTCATTTACACTTCTCTTAAAGAGCCTTGACTACAACCATCACTTGTACAAAAAGAATATTTAAGATAAAATGGTTTTGACCTTTTCTTGAGTTGTCACTTTGTATCACACCATGTGCTTTAATATTAGTGATTGTCTGTGCCCTCTTTTTCTTAAATTTTCTACTATCAGTTTTTCCAGATGCAAATCCTCAAATCTCCAGGACTTATCATGAACATTTATTTTGCCCTAATATTTCTATTACTTCCCTTCTCCAGCTTCTCTTCCCTTGCAGTTCTTGTTTATTTCAAAGTAATAGGGATGTCTCATTTGTAACATTTTTTCAAGTACCATGGTTCAAAACAGTTGTATACAAAAATCTTTCTCAGTTTCACATCCCAGATACGCGTTATCATGTCTCCCATTTCAGAGACACAAACTTTGGACTTAGAAATAATATGTGCATTGGGCAAGCTAATAAGTGGTAGATTCATAGAATCAAGTGACATCTTTCCACTTGGAGTGATATTCCTAATAAGTCTATGATTCATTTTCTATAAACCTTTCTCTGAGTCTACTTTCACAAAAGGAGGAATGACTGTGCTCAACATATTACTCTCAAAAGAATTATGGTGTGTTTGTAATACTAGAGAACTATCCCACATAGTATTATACAAGAATATTATCTACGAGTACATCCATGTCCAGCTTGAAGTAATTTAGTTTTTACACTTACCAGTTCACAGAGTGGGGTTTTCTAGTTTTATATCCACCCCATTAAACTGCTGCTCTTTTTAGACCTTTAAAAATTTCCCATGAATCACCCTTTCAAGCTCATACTATTTTCCTCACTTGTTTCTTTTCCTTCCTTCATTACTGGCTCTGCTCTGTCTCCTCTTAGCTTATTGTTTTCCAGAGTCCTATTTCCAGTATTAGACAGACTCTTAATACTCCTTCCTCTTGATTCTTCTACTTGTCCTCCCTTTGAAACCCTTCCCATCTGACACACGGTATGGGAACAATGGGCAATGGAGATCTCACAATTGTTTTAGATTAGAAAGCTCTGCTAGGGAAAATTATCTCAGACATTCTGAAAGGATGATTTCAAAACGAAAGACGGAATTGGAAGCAGCAGAAGTCTGGTAAAATGTGGATGAAAGGCAGTGAGAGTTGCTCGTCAGAAAAGTAGGCTAGGAAGAAAGAAATGCAGACAAATGTGGGCTAGGACCCAATTATTAGCTCTTGCTAGCTCTAAGAGATTTAGAGATTTAAGATTTTTTCCCCATGGTGAAAGTTATTCTTAAGTGAAATGGACACTTCTCTCTATCTCTTCTATAGTGCCCTGATACACTTGTACCAAGTGTGGAAGTCATAACATTCTGATTTCTGTTATTATAGGTCCAAACATTTGTTAAGTCTGCCATTCATCCCATTATATATAGCTGCATTTCACAACTCTTTTGTTATTAATGTGGATTTGCTAGCTGCAAGTTCAGGTATATTAAAAATATCTATCTTCCTCCTTATCAGGAGCCTTTATTATCTTCTACCTGAAACCTAGGGTTAATATTTTATTCTTTCAGTCAAAGATTCTAAAAAAGCAGGTCATGTCATTATGAGATAAATGTACAAAATTCTAGAATCAGAAATTGGTCATATGTTTCTTAGTTTGAGATCATTGACCATAACATATATAAAAGTTACCTTTAAAACAATGGACTATAGTAACCTCTGTCACAGTAAAGGTGCCTTCAATGAACACTCATGGCTGTTGAAAATGAGGACGAGAGAGGGGAAGTTGTAGTTGAAGATGTCTAGGACACCAGACCTATATCTACAAAGTGTTGCCTGCAGACATGGGGTGAAGCACGAAGAGGCAGAAGCAGTTTTAGTTTATTTCCCCTCTGCTCTCAGGCCACTACTGTGATCTGTTTGGATAACTTGATGGACAGCATCTAGAGTGGTTTCAAATGTGTATTGAAATGCATTACCTATCTGGACTAAACAACTTTTTCACTTTGTCTAAATACAACATTGGAGGGGTTATGAAATTTTTTCAATATAGACTCTTTTAATGAAATTTCACTAAAGCATAGAAAGTTATCAAATACATATTACCAGATATATTATAGAGATTCATAAAAAGAAGGCATTGGGATGTGCTAGAGTCATCTGAATAATTTTCATACAATACTTAGGATATTAGTCAGACCTTAAGGTACTGTAAGTTATGGAGTAGCAATGACCTTGCTTTAGTAAGAATAGCACAGAAACCAATGAAAAGAGAAGGGGTTTCCCTGGGCATATATGCAGAAGACTGGAAAAAAGTCTGCTGAGTAGATGGAAGTTATAAGTTAAGGTCAGCAAGACACCCAGTAGTACAATGAAAGCTTAATGGATAATGGATCATGACTATGAAACCAAGGGCTGGAGTTCTAATCACAGGTTATAAGATCCAAGAAACATAGAAATACTTCAGGAACCCTGTTATAAGAAAACTGTGGAGGAACACAAACATAGAACAAGACAATCTAAACATAAGGGGCCATGAATCAGAAGAAGAGAAGGTGCAAGGTCTTTTAATTGTTTGCTAATTGTAGTACTTCTGTTTGTTCACTACCAGTCCATCTGTCTGTACATTCATTACTTTTCTTACTGCAGTAATAAAATACTTAGTAAAAGCAACTTAAGAAAAGAATAACTTAGTTTGACTCATAGTTCAAAAATACAGTCTATCATGTTGAGGACAACAGGAATACAGAAGCTTAAGGAAGCAGGTCACATTGCTTCCAAACTTCCAAAGCAGAAAGATAAGTATGCTGGTGTTTAGAAGGCTTTTTCCATTTTAGTCCAGTCTATTTATCCAGCATGTGTGAATGGTGCTGCTAACACTTGGGATGGAGTTCCTACCTCAGTTAACCCAACTTTGAAAATCCCTTGTAGTTGTTCCTGTAGATTTATTTCCTAACTGATTCTAGATCCTTTCAAGTTGACTGTAGGATGATGTCACAGGTGAGGCAGGTACAGGATAGAAGGAGGCCTGTCATTGAAGGAGAAGGAAGGATGGGCGAGAGAGAAGTTTGAAGGAAGAGGAGGAGACTAGAACAGAAAGGAGGAGACAGAAGAGAGGAGAGGGTGAGAAGCCATGGCAGGTGATGTTAAGATTCTGCTCTGTGTATTTACAGGTTATTATTAATGTTCCTAAGGGATGGACGGTACCGGGCTTTGTATGTTTAAGTGGGCAATTATATCTTATCAATTGGGTCAAAGGTTATTGTGTTATATGTTCTTTTATGTGACGATTAGAGTGTAGGAAAGTGCGGCTGGGATGTGTTTCCGCCAAGATATCTAGCAGATATCTTGGGGCACTGAGGTGCCAGACCTAGCAGGGTAAAAGACACCGTTACTCTTTATTATTGTTATATTTTTACGACAAGAGTTGACAGTTGGTATTGACTATACAATACCCTCTCTATCTTTCTTTCTGTCTGTGACCCACTTATTTTTTTTTCCTGAAATACTTTCAACAATGATGGAAGCCATTAATTCAATTAGAATATTTATCCACCCAAGTGAATGCAGGTATATTGCTTCACAGATAATTTCCATCCAAAATATTTAATGTAGAGTATTTAATATTCTGTTTATGTGGGTTTCATACTTTGAGTTTTGGTAGAGCTGAGACATGAAGCACATTTTTACCGTATAACTTGTTGATACAGATTTTAATTCTTTTTGTTCCTTTTTGGCGGTTTCAAATCTTGGCCAACCAAATAGTGAGGCCTTTGCAACTCCTTATGTAGGTGAGAAAGCAGGCAAAGTTAGTTGTCAACCAATCCTTCTGGATGTTGCTTTCAAGTCCTGGGCACTTTGAAAGATGAATGCCACAGCAGAAGGAAGAGACAAGTGTCTGCCCAGTGTCTGAGAACATGATGCCCTAGAAGGATAGGTTGCACAGGGACTGACAGAGACAGGACTCTACTGATGGAGTTGTCTGTACTGTTAGAAGCTTTGAGAGGCACAGAAGAAACAGCATTAAATACCAGGAAATAAAGCAAATCTGGGACCAAAATACCTTTGGGGAATATAGGTGGACTGGTGATGGTGGTGGCTGTTCCCTCATGTTCAGCTCTGGAAGGTTTTTTTCAAGCACATGGAATTTTGAGGACTATGAAATGTTAGACCCTCAATAGATGAAGAAGAAATTTCCCACTGAAGAGTTAGAGTGGATCTTGGAATATAGCAAAATTTATTTTTAAGTAAAGAGGATTCCTTAGTACATCAGAGTTGTGGGCTCTGACTTAACACAAGAGCAATATAAAATGTATTTTCTCATCACCTGCTTGTAAATGATTACGTAGTGACAGCCACCACAAAGTAAAGTAAAACCGGAAAGTAATCCTCTAAGGGGTAGCATAAATTAGTCTAACATCATTGGCCCCATGGCAAATATATCTTCATATTATTCAAAACTACACTTTAAGATAATTCAAGTTTATTTTAAAACTGAAAGTATGTTATGTTGACATTATGAAAACAACAAAATCTCTCCTGAGGGCTATGTCTGTCACATCCATTTCTTTATGTGTTATCTTTCACTTGTGGACTTTTCACACAATCATAACCATACTTGAGGATGAACTGATTTCTTTCTCAGAACCTCAGTGTAGCAAATGGCATGAAGAGAAAGAGAACTGAGAAGAGACATCTGTTCATTAAGCAGATTGACAGAAAGCAAGGGAAAGAGTAAAGGAAGCTCTGACTGTGTTGTGTTATATTGTAAGTGCTACTGAGACAGTAAGAGCATACTGTGGTCAGTTTATGTGCCCCCTCAATCCAGGTGCTTTCTTGTTCAAGAACACCTTTGATTATTCGAATTAACTGGATTTTAAGAGATCAGACCTATTCCAGCCAAATAATCGAACCTAATGCTTGTTTGTATTGTTTTATTGGTCTTTCCTTGGTTTGAACATGAGATGACCATTGTATGATTAAGGCCTGATTGTAGTCTCCCTTTTGCCTACTTTGTAGTGATGACATTCAGCCTTTTCAACCGTCATTGCATTACCATAAAATACAAGTTACAAATGCTGAGTATGTACACCTCACAGAGTTGATGTGAGGATCAAAAGAAGCTAACTTAGGAAACACTCCAAAAATGTTTATTCAGAATACAAATGCAAACTATCATATAGAACCAAATTGTAGACCTTAAATTTAATTGCATTTATTCTTCCTTGCTCATTGTGTCTTAGTAGCCCAAATGAATTTAAGAGAAAATTGAGGGACCAGAGAGATTATGCACTGGCTAAGGGCATGTATTGCCTTCCAGAAGACCTAAATTTGGTTACCTGCACTTATGTCAGGCAGCCCACAACAACCTGTAACTCTAGCTCCAAGAGATCCAATGACCTCTTGTCTCTGTGGGCCCCTGAACTCTAGTACATATAGCCACACAGAGACAGACAGAAAGACAGTCAGACAGAAAGATACACACACACACACACACACACACACACACACACACAATTAAGGAAATAGAATAATGAGATGGTTGATACATAAAATACCATACCATATATGCATGCCACTTGGCTTGCAGAACATAGGACATGTAGGACAACTAATACTGTAATTCACTCTGTAATACTTTTTCGGAGAGGAAACGTTTTAAATTCTGTTGCATCATGCTTTCGCTACTCACTTTGAGAGTTATTGAGATGCCAGAAAGACAAAGTTGATAGGTTTCTCACATAATTATCCTATTATTTTTGTGATTTACACAGGAAGCATATTCCCCTTACAGAAAGTATCAGGGTGATTCTCTTCAGCAAACAAAGGGATCATATCTTCACCTCTGTTTAGAATCATGCTTTTCCTCTGTTGTTGTGTCTTGTGAACAAGGCTGATACTAGGATGCCATTTCTTTAACGAAAATTGTTTTATTTGAAAAGAGAAGAAAATTAATTGTACTTCTTATCTCCAGATTACCTGATGGAGTCACGAAATATTTATTGCCTCTAGCGGAATCAAATGGTTTAGTGTTCTTTTGACTTTCATTACAAAAACTCAACTTGGGTTCAATATCAATACATGGTATTTTAGGTTGAAATGAAACAAAAAAGGACAAGTGTCCTTGGTGTGCAGTGTGCTTAAAAATGAAGAGGTACACTTATTTGACAATTGCAACATCACAATGAGCTTGGGGGTGATTTATCTGAATATAAAGAGAAACAATTTCTACAAACTAGACTATACCAGTGTGTGCCATCCTGAGACACTCTCTTTGAGGCAAGCTAGATTTTATTTAAATAGCTAAAAAATCCACAAAATGTAACATTTTACATTTACAAGTTTTAGAAGCTATATTTTTGTGCTTCCTAAATATTCAGGTAATATTTAATTAATTCTTGAATCTCTGATGGGGATGAAGACTAGTTATAGTCACATAATCAAACTTAAGCTGTTTAGTATTAAGAACGATGATCTAGATGTGAAAGGATTTTTTCAGATGTTAATACAAGTTAAAATCAAAATAGAATTCAGTTATAGAATTATAAACTCTTTAAGTTAGGATAGATGTTAGAGTAATATACATAAATTGACAAAATTGATGGGCTGGATTTTATTAGTGTATATCATACCTTATAGTTCACATAACTGTTATAACTATGTTCATTGTATATCGGATAAAAAAAGGCCCTTTGAATGGATAAAGAGGGGGATGTTGTAGATTTGGTCTAATGCTTGTATTATGTTAATTGTGTCCCCAAAAGTGCACAAAAATCCATAGTAAGGTGCTGAGGGTCCCTGCCTCCAGTTGGTTTTGATTCGTAAATAAAGCCATTACCAGTGGCCAATGGCAGAGCAGGAAGGCAGAAGTGGGAGTTTAAGATTCCGGGGCAAGGAATTGAGGGAGGAGCAAGAAGATAGAGCCGGGAAAGGAATGAAATCTGGACTAGGCCTGAGAGGTGCAGAAGAGAAAGCAGAACAGTCATGTAAGAGTCGGGGACCATGGACTATAGGTTTTAGTAAATGATGAGTTGGGTTTATCACTGCCTGGAGGTTTGGAAGTGACTAGACCATTGAGCTGTTCAAGCCATGTTAAAATATAAGGCTGTGTGTGTGTGTGTATGTGTGTGTGTGTGTGTGTGTGTGTGTGTGTGTGTGTGTATCTGTCTGTCTCTCTCTCTCTGTCTCTCTGTCTCTGTCTCTCTCTCTCTTTCCCTCTCTCTCTCTCTCTCTCTCTCTCTCTCTCTCTCTCTCTGTGTGTGTGTGTGTGTGTCTTTAATTTAGGAACCCAAAACACTGGGACAGGTAACAAGGAAAGTGTACCGCAGTCTCCAGGTAGATTTGTGTAGAGATTAATTGTCTACAACAATAAGGGAGCTACAGAGTGGAGCTTAGCTGAGCTCTGAGACACCAGCCCAGCTGACCCTTCAAACCAGCACAAGCTCTTTCAATATCTGGATCCAATGGCATAACAGACCTCAGGGAGACCTAGCCATGGCCACCCAATACTCTTGATTGAGGAAGTCATAAAGCAAATAAGGCTGAGATCTTTTTTTTTTTTTTTTTTTTTTTTTTTTTTTTTTTTTTTTTTTTTTGGAGCTGGGGACCGAACCCAGGGCCTTGCGCTTGTTAGGCAAGCGCTCTACCACTGAGCTAAATCCCCAACCCCAAGGTTGAGATCTTTTAAGTTTAGGGTTCATTTTCATACAGTACTTTTAATGAGAACAGTGACCCAAATTTTCTTTAGATGAATACTGATAAGGCTAACGTATGATTCCCAAATAATCAAAGTTCTGTGACTTTAATCATTCATAACATTTGAGCTAACTAGAGCACAATTCTAACATCATGAATTCTCTTCCCAAGTATAAATATTTATTACCTGAAATTGTTATAAAGTTAAAAGGAGAATATACATAAGGAGTTCATTTCAAATCAGCCCAGGTGGAGATTGTCATTGTTCCAGATCTAAATAACTATTTTAGCACTAATATCTAATGACTATAGCATAATAACAAAGGTCATACATTGCTTTATTTTTAAAAAAAATCAAGTTTTCAAGTAAATGCTTCAGGTATTTTTCATTTTCCATAATAATATTTATTGTTACATTGATGGATCGATTAGAAAGAAAATAAAAATTCTTGTCAAAGTACATAAAAGCATGTGCCTATTTAGAGGTTCAGTTTTTTTCTCATTCTTATTGTGATATTACTCCACATGATGTATTGTGAGTTTTACAGGTGATATGTATTCATAATAAAAATTTCCTTCAATAGTATTATAGGCAATTGTGAATGCTCAGCACTGTGTACAAGACATTCATCACTCTGGATTTATGATGAGACTACTAGGAGCAGCTTCCACACAGTCAATCATATTTATATGTTTGGAGAGGAACACAGTGAAAGGAGATCAGGAAGTGACCCTGGTGCTTTCATGTTGGGCTACTGTGGTAAATATCACTAATGCCAGAACATTTTAACATCAATCCTATCAAGTTTCAACTGCTAAGGTATCTTAAAAGCTACCCTCGTACATTTTATTTCAGACAGTTTTCTTCAGGTTGTAAATGAGCTGTTGCTAGAAAGTATGGTCCTTGATGTGGCATGGAAGTGTGCTTTTAAATCATTGATATTTACTAAGGCTTCTTTTTGAGACATAAAAGTACATGCTTCAGAATGGATTTCTGAGGAACTATATGCACATTTACCTGGATTGCTTTTTCTGAGTGAGGAGGAAGATTGAGAGCCCCTTGAATATGATTCAGTCATCTGAAAAGCTACTCAAGAAAGGAAGTTGTCCCTCTCTGATCAGAAAGCTATTTACCCTTTTCTGGAGCCACAGATTGCATAGGACCAAGATCAGATACCCTGAAATCTCATGGTCCTCACGTTACCTCTAGCTCATATTCCCATTGTAATAAACAGTTCCTCATGCACAGCAAACTGACCTATCTCCCAATCCCTACTTTCCATTTTTTTTAGTAGATTGCATAGTATATGAGTGCAGAACTTGTATATTTGTGCCAAATGTACTTTATATAATTTGTATTTTGATAAAGCCCAGAAACAAGGCAACAAGAAATCTTAAAAACTATTTTCAAATTCAAGACCAGCATGTTCTACAGAGTGAGGACAGCCCCAGCTACACAGAGAAACCCTGTCTCAAAAAAGAAACCAATAAAAACAAGAATAAAAAAACTAATGGATATATTGGTCTGGTACACATCATCTATATATATCATCTTTTGTATTAATAAATATACAAGAAATAATGAAGAATATTTCACTTTTTAAAATTTTTGTTTTTCAATGTATATGTTTAAGTGTTTTGCCTGTATGTTATATTATGTGTGCTTAGTGCCATAGAGGCCACAAAAGGATATTGGATGTGGAACTGGAGTTACAGATAGTTCTGAATCACCATTTGATACTGGAATTAGAAACTAGAACCTCCATAAGTGACGTATGTCTCTCCAAACCACCGAGCCATCTTTCCAGCTCTATGAGTCTCACTTTTACTAAGAAAATATAAACTTTACAAGGACAATTTCAGAAAGTCAACAACTTCTATTTGATGATTGCATTGGGTTCTTCTATTTGATGATTGCATTGGGTTCTTCTATTTGATGATTGCATTGGGTTCTATAAAAGTTGAGTCACATGGAGTGTTAAATTACTTAGATCAAATATTGTTTGAGATTTATTTGCCTATTTCGATATCTTTTTTCTATTTAAAAACATGTGTTCATGTGTTTGTGTGAGCACATATGCACATTTGTGTGGATGTACCTGTTGAGGCCAGAGACAGCATCAGATTCTTTGGAGCAGGAGTTCTAGGTGCTTGTGTGCCTCATGATATAGGTGCTGGTACCCAAACCTTTCCCCAGGATTGTATTGCAAGTACTATTAACTGCTGAGTCACGTCTGCAGCCTATAGTCTGTCCTTGTGAACCACCACACAATTCGCATCAAAATTTCTGTGGAGATTCAATGCATGGGTCACTGTATCTGCTGCTCCACAATATGCATTTTAAAAAAATATTTCCAATGAGACTGTACTTCCATTTGCCTTCCTCCCTTGTCTATTTCTAATCTGGCTCAGGTCACACTTGGATTTTTGGCAAGAAAACTGAGGAAATGCCAAGTACTATCAGTACAGGACTTGACTCTGGGAAGGAACCCTGCATTTAAAAGTTTGAGGTGTCATTCATCTCCCAGGAGATAACTTTTTGTATCTCTGCTTCTCTAATGTTCTCTTTTTTTAAAATTTATTTTATTTTATTTTTTTACTTGAGTATTTCTTCTTTACATTTCGAGTGTTATTCCCTTTCCCGGTTTACAGGCCAACATCCCCCTAATCCCTCCCCCTCCCCTTGTGTATGGGTGTTCCCCTCCCCATCCTCCCCCGATTGCCGCCCTACCCCCAACAATCACGTTCAGTCTTAGCAGGACCCAGGGCTTCCCCTTCCACTGGTGCTCTTACTAGGATATTCATTGCTACCTATGGGGTCAGAGTCCAGGGTCAGTCCATGTTTAGTCTTTAGGTAGTGGCTTAGTCCCTGGAAGCTCTGGTTGCTTGGCATTGTTGTTCATATGGGGTCTCAAGCCCCTTCAAGCTCTTCCAGTTCTTTCTCTGATTCCTTCAACTGGGGTCCTGTTCTCAGTTCAGTGGTTTGCTGCTGGCATTCGCCTCTGTATTTGTTGTATTCTTGCTGTGTCTCTCAGGAGAGATCTACATGTGGTTCCTGTCTGCCTGCACTTCTTTGCTTCATCCGTCTTGTCTAATTGGATGGCTGTATATGCATGGGCCACATGTGGGGCAGGCTCTGAATGGGTGTTCCTTCAGTCTCTGTTTTAATCTTTGCCTCTCTCTTCCCTGCCAAGGGTATTCTTGTTCCCCTTTTAAAGAAGGAGTGAAGCATTCACATTTTGATCATCCGTTTGAGTTTCATTTGTTCTAGGCATCTAGGGTAATTCAAGCATTTGGGCTAATAGCCACTTATCAATGAGTGCATATCATGTGTGTTTCTCTGTGATTGGGTTACCTCACTCAGGATGATATTTTCCAGTTCCAACAATTTGCCTACGAATTTCATAAAGTCATTGTTTTTGATAGCTGAGTAATATTCCATTGTGTAGATGTACCACATTTTCTGAATCCATTCCTCTGTTGAAGGGCATCTGGGTTCTTTCCAGCTTCTGGCTATTATAAATAAGCCTGCGATGAACATAGTGGAGCACGTGTCTTTTTTATATGTTGGGGCATCTTGTGGGTATATGCCCAAGAGAGGTATAGCTGGATCCTCAGGCAGTTCAATGTCCAATTTTCTGAGGAACCTACAGACTGATTTCCAGAATGGTTGTACCAGTCTGCAATCCCACCAACAATGGAGGAGTGTTCCTCTTTCTCCACATCCTCGCCAGCATTTGCTGTCCCCTGATTTTTTTGATCTTAGTCATTCACTGGTGTGAGGTGAAATCTCATGGTTGTTTTGATTTGCATTTCCCTTATGACTAAAGATGTTGAACATCTAATGTTCTCTTAATTGATCTTGCAAATCAAACTTGGTTATTTAAGTATGCCAAGGTGTGAAGGACATAGAAGTGTGTATTTCTCGGCAATGCCTATGACACCCATAGAAACCCTTTTTGTTGCAACTCTTAATTTTTCTGCAAGTGTTCTTTCTTTTTTCTTTTAATCCATATTATGTCCTCTCATTTCTTTTTCTAAAATTAAAGGAAGTCTGGCTGTCTTTTTCTCTTTTCCTGTTTCCAATCATTTGACATGGTCTCCTTTTTTCTCTTTTCACTAAGCCTAGAGCAATAAAATTACTATGTAGCCTCAGTATGGCCACTAAATGTTTTGTTGATTGCTCATTAGGCTGAGGAGATTGGGTGGCGAATGGGAAGACATCTTGAGAATGATTAGAGTTGCTTTCTTATTCTGGCAATGCTCAATTACTAAGTTGGAGGAAATTGAGAACCAAAGGAGCTGATTCATCTCTATTTAATTGTTATAGACCAAATAAATACCAAGAGGAAGGCAAGGCAGGAACTCTTACTGAGAATGTGGCATTTACACTGAAATGATGGTCATCAGCACAAGGATACTTAGCATCAAGCATTATTTAAATTTACAAGACTTCTTCTGCCAAGTAAAGGGATAAAAAATAACTAGCATACTGCTTAAAATTTTTATTTTTGACTGCATTTGTTAACAAGTAGTCTTCCGTCTTCCTGGTATAGTTGTGATCCCTGTGAGACTTCTGAGATAATGACTTTTGTTTCCCTTGTGGCAAAATTAAGAGGGCACAACCTCCAGCAACAGAACTTTTGAAGTAGTTTTATTTTCCCATTATACTGCAACACCCTACAAAGACATGGTGATGTAATTTTCAAGACAGAGAACTCAACCCTAACTTCTAGCTGCCACTTTCTATCTGTTTATATAGAATCTTCAAATCTTTCTAATTCCACCTGTTTAAGTAGTTCCTTGGCCAATTCTCAAAGTTCGAGGGATGTGCCATTCCTCAAAAACAAGGATAACTATCATTACCTAATGCATTTATGAAAATTTCAAACAGTACCTTAAAGAAGAATATCATTTTAAGTATCTTAACTTGCTTAATATGTTAATAAAACCTATATAGAAGATTCAGAGTTGGACACACAAAAATCGTGAATGATTATTAAACAAAAATAAAATTTAAGAAAACAAAACTTAACTTTGTAAGTTAGCCAGGAATCTCAGGTAGTTGTGTTTAATTAAAAGGCAGTAGCTGGGTACACTAAAGACATTTGAATACCTGGAATACAAGATCCAATATTTACCAGACATTATCTTAGCATTGCTTTACTACCCTTTCTCCTACAGCTATGAAGACCTTAGATTCACAAGACAAGAGTTACTGTCTGAAAAACTGAAACCAGAAATACACAAAAAAGACTTACCAAGCTACGCAGAACACCTTCCAGAAAAACTCTCAAACACAGAACGAAGTCCAGTCAAACACCCTTCTTCATCAATTGACATCTTTTCTAAAAACAAAAGTTGGCATTTGCATGGTAATCTTTCAGTAAATTTGGCAGGAAAAAAATAAGACCTATCCAGTTAAAATATTTCAAAAGAATTCTACTTGTCTTTTTAGAAAAGTTCTTGGAGAATTACCAGTGACAAGAAATACCTTTCACACCTTCCCTCAAACACTGTCACATTTGCCAGATGACATTTTCTTCTTCTTCACATAACTTACCTGACACAGGAGCATATCAGCAATAGACTACAGGAAAGATAATTGGAATCAGGAAAGTTAATCCACCTTTCTGCTTCAACTGTCAGAGGGGAGAAAAATGAAGTCACAGCAAATACTTTTAAAAGCACAACAGTAGAATGTCAATTTCCTGAGTCAGCAACCCAAACAAGAACGTGGCGAATCTATTCACAAAGCTGTAAGAACCTGCCATATCTGTTATTCAGCAGCGTAAAGTTCTCTCAGAGCTAACTGGGATGGAAGTTCTCAGATTTCCATTAAAATATCAGAAGCTGATTGTCCTCAAAATATAAGCAAAGAGAATACAGAAGAGATAAAGTAAAAAAAAAAAACTAGCATTTTTCAAGCAGTTTTAGGAAAGTCATTCTTGGTGCGAGTAAAGACAGATTTCCATGTAACAATTGGAAAAGAGAGGATTACTTACTCACAAAGCTAATCAGAAAGCAAATGGACCCAGGTAACTCAACCCAATCATAATGATGTTAATAATAACCTCATTTTACTTGTACTTTAAATCAGTGACTCTATCATATTAGGAAAACAGCTATGCTGACTCTGGGCAGATTATCCTGGTTCACAATGATGTTAATAATAACCTCATTTTACTTGTACTTTAAGTCAGTGACTCTATCATATTAGGAAAACAGCCATGCTGACTATGGGCCGATTATCCTAGTTGGAAGAGGAAAAAAAGGAAATCTAATGTGATAAGTGCCTTGGTTCTGCCTATGAAATATCAGTAAGTAGTCTTTGGAAAACATCTTAACTTACAAAGGATAATTCCCACAGAGGCAAGCCTCCCTTGCCCTCCCTTTCTCCTTCTCATCTCCCTTACATTCTCCCTTCCCTTTTCTTGTTGACTTTATCTCCCCTGACCCTTCATCTCTTTGTCCATCACTGTCTTATTAGGTTGTATCTGTCTAAGGAATACTGAAGCATGGACTGAAGTGCTCTGAGAAAGCCACGTCTTACTGAATGACTAGAACTTCTTTATTATAGAAATGTGGACTGTTGTAGGCTGATAATTAAAATTACCTGGGCTTTTGTTAGTCTCCTTAGTAGTCATTTCCTACCAACTAGTATCACACTATCTTTGTGACTATTTTGTCAGTGAACTGTAACGTACTGTGTAGCCGAACCCGTGGTATCACAAAGCCCAAAGTCAAGAGGCTATGTCATCATTTAAACCCTACCAAGACTTCCCTATTATTCTGACCATTCCCCACCATGTCACTCAATTGTCCCTATCCGTGTGCTTCCCCAATGCATTATTTATGAGTTTCTTTTTTTCCCAGTGACTATGAAAATTCATGTAACCTCTTCCAGAGTAGAACCTGTCATATCCAGAATAAGTCAAATCCACATTCTTCTGCCACTGTCATCTTAATTTATTTTAGAATAAACTATCTTTTATTCTCTCTGCAGCAAACATTTTATATTAAATTAACACAATTACCTAGTATATTGTCATACTAGTCCAAAAGAAGCACAATCATCTTTCATGGGAGGAAAAATTACTACATAACTACTGGATTGGAGGCTTTTTTCTTTTATAGAGAAATTTCTTCCTGAAAGGTATTAGGTGGAAGATCTCCAGTAATACGGTAAAAGTGACTAATGCCCTGCTGCTAGGCAGTAGGAATGGCCCTTAATTTTGGCTTAATTACATTATGCAACTCTGTATACAAGCTAATGAAGGGGGAGAAGAGAATTAAAGTTGATTCATAAATGTTGATAAATAAACATAAAAGTAAATAAAAAGAATGTTAAATTTCCCCTTTTACTTTCTACTTTTGTACTAAAATGTTATTTAATCAGAGGGAAATTCTAGACAGAGACTTCTATATGGATATGTAAAATTTCTCATTTCATAGGCTGAGGCCTGCCAACTTTCAAGGTGACATCCTACTACCAAGCTTATGGAAAAGAGACAAGGCATGAATTGTTGCTTAATTCACAGCTTGTCACATCTTGCCACTGAACCATTTACTTAGTTATATGTCCATTTTGTCATTAACAACTGAATTTTTACCATGCAAAGTATATGCCTACCACAGATTGTGTTCGGGGATTGTTTCATTATTGTCTGTGGTAGCTTAAATAAGTATGGCCTTCACAGACTCGTGTATGAATGCTTGGCCCCATACACAGTGGCACTATTAGGAGGTATGGCATTTTTGAAGAAAATGTGTCACTATGGTATGGGCTATGAGGTCTCCTATGCTCAGTGTGGTACACAGCTCCTTTCTGCTGTTCACAGGTCAAGATGTAGAACTCTCAGCTCCATCTCCAGCACCATATCTACCTTCACTCTGCCAAGCTTCCCATCATGGAGATAATGGACTAAAATGGTCATGGTGTCTCTTCACAGCAATGCAACCCAAACTAATACATGGTCTATCTTCCCCCATTGACTACCAACTAAAAAAGTCATAGCATCTTTAATTGTCTTGATTTAGCAAAGTTACCTGATACAGTGCAGGGGCTATAGTAGAGGTTCATCATCTGAAATAACATTTTGCTATTGAATGCATTAAACTAGAGAAAAAAATCACGAAGTTCAGAGATAAATTTCTTCAGTTGCTAGCTTCATCTAGAATCTTCACCATAAGAATCCACTACCATACTGAATGTGCTCTTACATATTCCATTTGCTAAGTTAGAATTGTCTTTGGACTTTATTTATTGCTATGTGTCTCTTGTATAATAACCTAAAACTGTGTCTTAAAACAGAAGCTGACAATTTCTGGAAAACTTATACACAAATGTAGCGGGTCTTTATTGCAGCTACTTCATTCTGCCTTTGTCAAACTAAAGCAGCCATCCGCATATACATAAAGCAAGCAGTTGATGTTCTAAGCCAGTTGATCAATTGATACTAAACTATGGATTTCTGATAATTCTCTTGTGAAATAAATATTGCTCTTTTTTCTTTTTATATTATCAAGCATTTTATTTTGAAGGATGTATTCCTAACTTGAAGCCTTTATAAAATCAGGGGCAGGGTGCTAGATTGACCCATGGTTCAATGTATGCTAGCTATAATATCTGGATTTACTTTATTTGGAAGTGTACTAATTAAGGCAGAGTATATCAGTGTGAGTCTCCCATTCTTCTTGACTTTGACCTAGGTCACTTGCTAGCATTTGGCTTTGGGTGCACTTAGCCGGAGGCTCTAAGACACCTTTATCCATGTTGCTGACACCTTAGTGAGAATGACTACAGAGCTGAAGTCAGATGAGGTTGTGACTCCAATTGCTGAACTGGCTTTCAGAGCCACTTAAGGTTACCTGTATAAATTTTTGACAAAGGGTAAGGTATTTTTCACATGTAAGGTGAGTCTGGTTTTGAGAGGAGAGAGTGACGCTCCTCAGCGCTAACCAAGGATAATAGTTCAGTGGTGGAAGTTTCTCAGTTACTTCCTGAGCAAATGTTTATGCTAATACACACTGTCAGGTTCTGTAAAAGTGTTCACTTTTCATCTCGTCATTCCCTTCTTTCTTCTTCATCCTTCAATTGCCTTTTCTTTTCAGTTCAAAACAAGCCTGCAGAGCGAATGCTGAAGCATAATCCTGTATTAATTTATGGGCCGTGGTGTGGCTTACTACAAATGAAATGCTCTGGTCCCCGGAAATCCTAATCACTTTCACAGCCAGCAGGTGCCAGAGCTAAAGCATTTCCAGTGAAGTGAACAAGAACATTAAATAAAACCAGTGTTGGAGACTGGATGCATTAAGTCAGGAAGAGGAACATATCATACTAGTGATCAAAGCTTGGCACAGGGAGGCAACTCTATTTGGCTTTAAGTCAGTGGGAAAGGCAGTAGCTTCAAATCCATGGTCAGTTCAATTCAATTTGTGAGACTTACCCAGTTATTTCAGTATTGCATACCAAGCAGAGAGGTCCTGAGCTGGCTTATGAAAAACCTCCAGGTAAGAGAGATGTGTGAAAATTGTCCCCCATGAAAGGTCTTTCAACTCTCCTGGACCATTGAAGCAGTGTTCCTAAAAAAAAAAAAAGAAAAGAAAAGAAATTCTCAAAGGATGAGGAAGGGACCAGATGGCTTTCGTCTTAGCACCCTGTGAAACTGTCTCATGAAGCAGTGGCAAACTAATCCCCCATATTAATGACTACCCAGGACTTGTCTGAATGCAAGTAGGTTTGGGGGAATTTACATTCACACATATGCACTGGAATTACAGTATCTCAATGAACAAATAACTGAAAATGGCCTAAGAAAACAGAGATAAAATACTTTAAATATGTTCAAGATCCAAAATATGATGGCCTGATGTATCATTTAGAGGTAACCTGATTCATTTGGTTCTCGTGATCAAATATGTCAATCTAAAAACAATTCTTAAGTCTGGCAAAGTTTTACATATAGCCTAAACACCAAAGGCCTGTAGCATCTACTGAAATGGGGAAGGAAAAAGAAGGCTAAGTCAAAAACAAAGATGGTTTTTAAAAAAGTTGCCTACTGTGAGAGGTTTATAATACCTAGTGCGAACATTTTGGGAGAGAATAGATTTTTTTATTTTATTATTATTATTTTTGCACATCAGTTTATTAAGATGGAAGACTGCTAATTACACAGAAGAGAAGCTACTTGCCAAAATCAACGAAATTCTGACTCCCAGTGACAAGGCTGAGGCACATTTACTTCAAGCTTTTGAGGAGTTTGTGGGCCACACAGTGGTCCCGTGCATGCACGAGGTCAAAGAGCTCCTCTGTACAATTCTCTTCTGTCTGTGACCTGGAAGACACATGCTTTCACACAACACTAGTTGTTCCCGGGCCTTTACACACTTCTCCAACTGCTCACAGTGCTCTTTCACTGTTGTTAGGAGGTCCACTAATTCTTCCTCTTCTTCTTCCTTTTTGGGGTCTCCAGCTCCAGTGAGCATCCTATATTTGTCCTTTAGTCCCAGGGTGGGAGCTTGTTTGGAATTCAACACCAAGAGCAACCAAGAATAGATCTTAGTAATATTCAACTCATAGTAATATTGGAATCACCTTGCCTTCTCTGGCCGCATTGTAATATTGCTTAGAATATTGCTGAAGCTTCACTTTTGAGTGCTCCATTGATTTGGAAATTTAGTGTTGCTTCAACATGATTTTTATAAGCCCGAGAATGGCTAAATATAAGATCAGTAAAGTGTAAGTTTTAGACCCAAGGAAATGAACATTGCCAATAGCACCAATTCTAAGCTTCATGAAAGTTTTAAAATGTCTTCTAATAACAATGGAGAAACAGTGATGTTGGCCAGTGTGTCTACCTGAGGATGTATATGATAAAGTCTAAAGAAATATTCATGTTGTGCTATCAATATTGAGAAAGGACTGAAAATTTATTCATGAGTATAGGATAAAAACAGAAGGAAGAAGGCAAAAGGAAATTTTAAATGAGGACAAAGCAAACTCAGAGCATGAATTTTCTGATTTCAACAATGATCTTGGGACAAGGGTCCGTGCGACAACTGTGTGAATGTTTATTCTTTCATATTAAAAGATAAAATTGTTTAGACTTGCAGGATGACAGAAAAAAACCCTCAGGTGTCTCATGGGTTGATCCCTTCTGATATTCTCTGTTTTGGAAGAATGGCTACAAGAATATTCTATTAGCAGAGATTGTCAAGCTCCTTTTTCTTTCAAGCTGTTTCATCATCCTAACACAACTAACTTAAGTTTTGTAAAATAAATTTCTTCTAAAACATGGCTTCTCATGGAAACTCCACCTTGCTTTGACCATTCAAGTTCAGATAGTGATTACTGGCTGAGAAAAGGGGTTGTTTTTATCAGCATTTGGACACCTTATCCTTGGAAACGTTTTGCATTGTAAGTTTTTATAGGAAACACTGTCTAGAGTTTTGACAGTGTTCTCTGCTGATAATCCTGAACCAATTAAGGAGGGCCCATGAGGGACCTTGCTCATAAAAGATTTGAAAAAAAGTCACAGTCTAGTGAATTCAAAATGAAAAATGTAATGATAGGTGAGCCATGTTGGAATAATAACATTCCATCAGAGAAGAGCACATCATCTCAAAATACAATGGGGCAACATTTAAAAAGATATTGTCAGAGATTCTTTTCTCCCACAAGAATGCTTTAGGGTTACTTTGCAATACTTAGTAGGTAATTGAGTCAATAATTGCCCTGTCACTCCAGAGACGCTCAAATCAAATCTTGCCTTCAACCAATAGAATCATTTTGATAATTAAACAAACAAAACAATACACACACACACACAGAGAGAGAGAGAGAGAGAGAGAGAGAGAGAGAGAGAGAGAGAGAGAGAGAGAGAGAGAGAGAGAAAGAGAGAAGGGGGGAGGGAGAGAGATATGTGGGCCAGTGTCTTAGTTGGGTTTTTTTTTTTTTTTTTTTTTTTGCCATGAAGAGACACCATGACCAAGGCAACTCCTATAAAGGAAAACATTTCATTGGGACTGGCTTACAGTTTCAGAGGTTTAGGCTGTTATCATCATGGTGGGAAACATGGCGATGCACACATCTCCAGACATGGTGCTGGAGAAGGAACTGAGAGTTCTACAGGCAGCAGAAAGTGAATTGGCTTGAGCTTGGGAGAACTCAAAGCCCATCACTTAGTGACATACGTCCTGCAACAAACCCATATCCCCTAATAGTGCCACTCCCTATATGTCCGTGAGGGTCATTTTCTCTCAAACAACAACATCCAGTAAGATGGTATTCTACTTGTTGCCCTGCCTGGGAACCTCAGTTCCTTCCTTGGAACTCATAGTGTGGAAGAATCAACTCCCACAATGGTTCTAGGACTTACACACACACACACACACACACACACACACACACACACACACACACACACATACATGCACTCATGCACTCATGTGCACACATGTCCTTACATGCAATACATACATAAATAAATAAGTAAATTCTGGATTAGTTCTATGTATTGCTACTCAATAAATATTAATTTAAAAATCTAAAATTACTTTTGTTAAGATTTAGTACTTTGTGAATTTTTTTCTTAAGTGAGGGGCACCAGAAATAGGAAGTAAATCTGTAGCAGGGTTTGAAATCCATGAAATTATAGACCATTGTTCTCATAGAAGAGAGCAAGTAAAGAATAGCAACAACATCTTTTCAGTCATACTGTAGTTCAGACACTGTATGGGGTGATTTATTATTTATAAGTACTGTATATTTTATAAAGCATGTATTAAGATTCCTAATATGACAGATATGAAAACCAGGGAAATGTAATTTTTCCAATGATTCCTAAACAGCATAGTAACAGAAAACATATTCCAGATTATGTTCATAAAATTCCAGTACTGTGTTCTTTCGAATTCACAAGCTGACTTACCAGGAAAAGAAATTGGAATCACCTAGGTCAGTGCTACTCAAGTTCTTGAGTACTTAGGAGTTATCTGGGGAACTTGGGAAAATGCAGGTTCTGATCCAGGTCGGGTAGGGTCACTTTCTGGGTGACACTGGTATGTGAGTTTCGGGACTTCAAAGACATACAATTGTAGCTTGAGACTCTGGGTCTTCTTTTCAATAAACTTAGCATCTCTATCTTCCATTTGGAATCTCCACTTTCATCCACTATGAGCCCTGCATTCTAACTTCCAATCACTGCTCTGTATATTGTAATTCAAGTATTCAATCTGAACGTCAAATGCACAAATGAGTAAGGAAATGAAACCATTACAGTTCCAGCACAGCAGGGCATCACAAACTCAAGTAACCAGGGCCAGACACAGAATGGAAAGGTATAAAGCAGACTTGACAGGGTGCTGATAAATGTAGCTTGTCTGTATCCCAAGAGGGCAGTTTATACACAACTCCCGAGAATCCCTACCATAGGAAGTGTAGTTGCAGTGATCTTTCTTGTTTTCAAAGAAGTTAGAAATATGGTTTTTTAAGTCAGTCTTTTCAAAAGGTTGTATTTAAGAAAAGTTTTCATCACAACAAAACTGGATAGAATAAACAAGGAGTTCCCATATACCTATCTAGCTCTGATCTTAGCCTTCTCAACCACAATGGAACATGGGCTATAATCTCACATTAAAATGGTCTATTTGCTACAATTTAGGCACCTTGTTGTACCCAAAGCCCATAGTTTATATTAGGATTCACTCTTGGTGTTTGTCCTTTAGGTTTTGACAAATGAATAATGAGAAATGGCCAATGCTTACCATTGAATCAAACAGTGTCTCTACAGGAAAATTCTTCAGTATTGTGATAGCCTACCCCCTTCCATTACCTCTGGGAACTACTGATCTTCTAATTGTCTCCATCTTTGTTCTTAGGCTATCATACAATTGAAATCATACACTATGCACACACTATGCAATCTGTTCATTGTTTTCTTTTACTTGGTCACATCTATTTAAGATTCATGTATTCCTATGTCTTTTTTACAGTTGAATAGCATTACATGCCATAAGCAGCATAGTTTCTTTCTTTACTCATCCAATAAAGAATATCTTAGCTCTTTCCAAGTTGGGAAATTATTCATAAAATATCCATGTTTAAAAAGAAACGTGTATATATGTCAAACGTGTGGGAAAGAATGCAGCTGCTAGGTCACGTTGTAACCATGTTTAGTTTTACAGTGGAAAGCCGTGTTTAGTTTAGGAAGGCCCCTCAAAGTTGTTTTGCATTCTTCCTAACAAAGAATGAGTTCTTTCTTGCTCTGCAACCTCAGGAGTATTTGATATTCTTGATGAATAGCAGTGCCTCATTGTTGCTTTAGTTCAAATTCCCTTGCTGCTGTGTAATGTGAAACATCTTTCTATGGGCTACCTTGTCACTTGCTGTCTTTGTTAGGGTTTTATTCCTGTGAAGAGACACCATGACCAGGGCAACTCTTATCAAAAAACAAAACAAAACAAAACAAAAATGAAGAAACACATTTAATTGGGACTGGCTTACAGTTACAAAGGTTTAGTTTGTTATCCTCCTGATGGGGTGTATGACAGCATGCAGGCAGACTTAGGGCTGAAGATGAGCTGGGAATTCGGCAGGCAGCAGAAGGAGATTGTGTACCACACTGGACAGAGCTTGAGTTTATATGAAACCTCAAAGCCCACCTCCTCAGTGACATATTCCTCCAACAACGTCACACCTACTCCAAAAGGTCGCATCTCCTAATAGTACAACATCCTCTGATCCAAGCATTCAAACCCATGAGTATATGGAAGCCATCCCTATTCAAACCACCATACCTGTAGGTTTTAATTAGTAACCAATTTAAAAACTTTATTGTTCTTTGCTTTAAGATTTTTTCGTGTACTGAAAAAAAGTTCATTATAAGAAATGCAAAATTTCTACTTTCCTGCTAGTATCTTTCATAGACAATTATTTCATGGGTCTTGCTCTCAGTTTTACATACAAAATTAATTGCCAAGCCCAAATTCCTCTAGATTTTCTACATGTTCTGTTCTTTATAGTTTTTAAATTTACATTTAAACATGTGATAAATTTTTAGTGACTTTTGTGATATTTTGTGATGCTTGGAAGTTCTCTGTCTTGGTTTTGTTTCCTAGAAAAATATATATACACATATATCAGTATTATTTGATAAGGGGGCAATGATTGGTTGTTTTATTAAGTAGATCTGTTTCTATTCGTGTAAACAGTTTTAGTGACCCACTTGTCTATTTTCACTAGTGCTACATTATGCTGCTTACTCTGGCTTTAAGTCCCGTTTTCTTTGTTTTTCTTAGCATTTACTTACTCGTTTTAAGTCCTTTACTTTTCAGTAAAAATTATAGAATTAACTTCTTAATATGTATTCTAGAAATTTGAATAGGATTGTTTTGAATCTGAAGATTAAGTTTAGAGAAGATATACTGTTGACATAATTGGGACTTCCTATGATCACAGATAATCTACCACTTATTTATGTCTACTTTTCTCTTCCATGAGTTTTGCAATTTTCCTCATACTTAACTTGTTTGTATTTCTGTTACATTTGTGCCTAATTATATCATTGTTCTGAATGCCATTCTGAGCATTTGTGATTAGTAGTGATTTTTCACTGGCAACTTGACTTGATTGGGAAGTGCCTAAGAGATTGGCAAATTACATCTGTGGATCAGGAAGTGCCTTAAAGATTGGCAAAGCACATCTGTGAATGTGTCTGTGGTCAAAAGCATTTCAGAGAGTTTGTGCGTGTGGCCATAACTTTCAGGAACACACTCCTAAATCAACACACCTTCATGGTTGTAGGCTCTTGTGTTCCTAATCTACAACTTCACAGCACAAGCAGAGTATACCCCAAAGTGTTTTTTCCTGTTGACCAACTGAACCTTGTGAACACGTGTTACAAGAGCTTGAAGTCAGCATGCCCCAAATTGCATCCACCATCTTTGCTTCTTGCTTTATCTCAAATTAAGTATGGTTAAGAATGAACTCATTAATGGAGCATATTCTGAAATATGTTAAGATATATTCCTGTATGTGTCTGGTCTTCTCAAATAAAATCACCTTACTTATGCTCAAGAGCACATTGCTTAAGAAATCTTGCTCATGTTCTCATAATCCGTAATATTTCTTGGCTCTTTTGTTATTTATTGTCCATGCTTGCTTTGGCCTTATAACCCTCAACATGAGAACAAATCCCATTTCCTTATGAGAAGACTGACTAAGTGGGTAAGACCTACTTTGGATGTGGGCAGTCTGATCCCACAGACAGGGGATCTGACTGGAGGAAAATAGAAAAATATGGAGAAAGTGAGCTGGTGCAGGCATTTTCTTGTATCTTCTTAGCCATCATCATGAGAGCTCATCTCTGTCACCATACCCTCTTGTTATGATGGACAAAACCCCTCAAATTGGGAGGCAAGTAAGTCAATCCTTCCTCTATTATTTATTTCACATTGTGATGGTTAATTATGATTGCCAAGTTGTTTGGATTTGTAAATAATTGGGTAATTAGGAGAGCTCATTTGAAGATGTTTGTGAAAGCATTTCTAAAGACAACTGGATGAGGAGAAACTAACTTACTGACTGCAATGAGACCTTTATTCGTAGTAAGAAAGGAGAGTAGGAATTGAATCTCAGCTGGAGGAGTGAGTTAAGTTTTGTCTGTTTGGGAGTTGTGTGCCCCTGATTTAGTCCTGTATTCCCTGTGTGATTCTGGTCTACAACAATGTAAGCTTCTTCACTATGCTGACCTTTCCATGACAGAATCACCCTCTGACACTATAAACCACAATGAATAATTCCTCTTAAGTTGTTTTCTCAGGTATTTCGGTTACAGTGACACAAGAAGTAATTCATACAGAAAACTGGAGACTTTTTCAGAAGTGGGGTGACTGTTGTAATTAAAACTGTGGCTCTCAGGTCTTGGAGGTCTTGCAGGAAGCATTTAGAAGAGTGTGAAGAGCATGCAAGAGAAAGCCTAGAACACTACAAGGGCAGCTAAATGGGTGATTCTCTTCAGGATGCAGAAGAGCAGGATGCTGAAAGGGATGTGGACATAAAGGCTATGGTCATAAAGTTTCAATGGAAATGAGGACTCTTGAGAATCCATGTTACCATGCTGTCAAAGAACTTTCCAATTTGCCAAAGCTCTGAGTTTTTGAGTGAAGCTGAATAGAAAAATAATGTCCTGATTGTTCTGGTGGAGTGTTGTGTGACACTCTCTCAGGGAGATATAAAGCAATGCACCCAAGAGAGGAAACTGAAGAAAGGCCAAACTATGGACACTGACACAGTCCAATTTAAACCACAAGTTTTATTGGAATTGCAGGAATATCAGGGAGGGGGGTAGTTCTTACAGTAAAGGTGACTCAGTACAGTAAACAAAGCCAGCCCCAGTGTGTGAACACGTGGGATACAAAGGCAAGACTATAGTGCTGAAGTAAGGCCTCTAAGGCTTGCAGGATATCAGAGTTACTTAGAAGTTTCTATGGAGTCACAGGACCTTAAGATCTTTCCTACCGAGTTTCAGTCTGTTCTGCTCCGATCCTTCATGGCTACTCTCCTGTGCCCCTCCTTGGATTGGGAATATATGCCTGTACTTTAATTAATTAATCAATTTGTTGAGGTTTGGTGTTGCTACATATTGTAATGCTAAACTCTGTACCTGAAGAAGGTCTAGTTGCCTATGAGTGAATTCTCAAATTTACAAGCTTTTGTTGTATAAACCTGTTCTGTAACTTAAAACTATTGGTTAAATGACATTGGAACAGCCATTTAATGGAAGGATAAGAGGTGGACAGGTTCTGAGTTATCTGGTAGGGGTAGGAGAGAGAGAGAGAGAGAGAGAGAGAGAGAGAGAGAGAGAGAGAGAGAGAGAGAGAGAGAGAGAGAGAGAGAGAGGAAAGAGGAGAGGGGAGAGAATGGAAGGACTAGAGAGAAAATGGTGTGGGAGAGAGGAGGAAGCCACCATGAGAGGTGGACACTGAGCACATAGCCAGGAGAAACAGCAAGTACTTGGGGGTGTGTCACTAGTGAAGTAGCCAGGTCAGCAGTTACAAAAGTAGATTAGGGGTTACCCCATAGTAATTGTGAAAGCCAAATAAAATACCATAGTCCGAGTTTCATTCGTTTGTAAGCAAGAAATACATTTAATTTAGCTCAAGCAAATAAATTAATTTTGTGTTGGAGATAGTGCTCATGTGTACTGCACTATGTGGGGGACTCCTGAGGACTTGTGGGACTGTGTTCTTTACTTCTACGATGGAGGCTCTGGAGACTGAATTCAGGCCAGCAGGCTTGGTAGGGTTTTATCAGCTGAACACATCTAAGTAGCCCTGTGACGAATTTTATAGGGGATTTCAGTCAAGAGTTAGCCTTAAATTCCAGAGGAAACTTTGGACTTGAATTTTTGATGCTATGAGAACTGTGAGGACTCAGAAGAAAATGAGTTTTGCAGTGAGATGGAAAACTTTTGGTGCCAGCAGTAGTTTAGGTGTGGTTGGATACCAGCTTGGTGAAGTGTGAAAACTATGGTGCTTAAAAGATTAACTAAGGTAGAAGACCCACTTTGTATCTGAGTGATAAATATAGGCCAGCAGCCTGGATGGAGTCAAAGGAAAGAAAATGTGCACAGAGCATCCTTGAATGCTACCATTGTGCGATGACATTGTGCTATGTTGTGGTTCTGGGAGATGTTGTATTGATTCTTTCAGATTTTCTACATAATTTACATGGCATTTGAAAGCAAGCCAGTTTCCCACTTCCATCACACCTCTGTAATGTCTACTCATGTATTTTAAAAATTGGACTGCTAGGCCATCTGTTCTGTGTCTAAGGAAGGTTTTCAATACTTCAGAGATTGTGCATTCTATATGTCCTTGCTTTGCTGAATAAAGGGAGGGAATCTTGTCTAAGTCTCTTTTATAAGGGCACTAATCATATCCCTTGAGTGCCAAGCTCCATAAATGAATTTGGGATATAGGAACACTAATATTAGCTGTATTATCTTTATTCCCATGGTATAGAAAACGGAGACATACTCAAATAAAGCTAATTGTCAACTTCATATAGTTAATCACTGATACAGAACAGGGTTTGAATTCAAGCAATTAAGTTTTGGAGTTCCTTGAAGACAGTGTGTGAGCCTGTTCATGTGTATAATATGCAGCATTACCTGAAACCTGTCTCTCTAAAGGGGAAAATAAGCCCCAATTTAGCATTTGCCAATATATAAATGTATATATGGCCACAATGTACTAAAATGATTCAGTCTCATTGAGTGAAATTAAGTTATCTTGGGTTGTCTGATATTTGTTTTACTAGAACTTTGGTTTTATTTTCAATCATCCTTAATTACAATGAATAGAACAAGTAAAGATGAATAATACTGGTTTTATTTAGGAATGGAAAGAAGTATTATGACATTTATGGTGCTCAAGGGTTTTGCACAAGTCAGAAAGAAATGAGATGGATTACAAGCAATTAGAAGGGATTTTGTTCTCCTAGATTTGTTCTAAGATCTGATTTTCTTAAAAAATATTATATGTCACCATTCACATTATAGAAATAAGATTTTAATTAGAGAAAACAAATGGACAAAAACATCTACTGTGCCACTCAGAAAGGTCACAAGTTTAAATCAAATGACCAATTCTTAATGCGGTATCCATGCATTGAAACCATAAATAACATCCTTCCCTTTAACTCAGAGGCAAATAGGTTGAACATAATAGCTCCCACTTCCATTATATCCATCCTGAATGTGGATTTTTTATCCTTTAAGTAGATGTGATTTTCTCAGGACTAAAATATGACTTTTACAAAACCTGGCTGACCCTTGGCTATATGAGAAAATATGTATCACACAGCATTTATTCATCACAGTTTATAGTTTTGGTGATTTTGTCACCTCATCTTTTAATTGTGTAAAATAGTTGAAAACCTACTGCATGATATGTGACATTTAATACTCAAGAAAACAAGTCACTTAAGAGTTTCTACAAAACCTGGGAATCCTAACCAAAACTTCCCCAGCAAAATGACATGAATGCATTGACTTACTTTCAGAATGGCAATCCAATTAAGATATATGTCACCCTAAACCACCAACCAAAGGGTACACATGGACAGACCTATGGCTTCAGCTGCCTATGCAGCAGAGAATGGGCCTTGTCAGGCATCAATGGGAGGAGAGGCCCTTGCTTCTGCTAAGGTTAGATCCTCCAGTGTAGTAGAATGCAAGGGAGGGAGTTAGGGGGTGGGTAGGTAGGTGTATGGGGGAGCACCCTCATGGAGTCAGGGGGTGGAGGAATGGGACAGGGGGTTTCTGGAGGGAAAACCAGGAAAGGATAACATTTGAAATGTAAATAAAGAAAAATTCCCACCATGCAACAAGGGCATGTGCTCCACTGTGTTCATAGCGGCCTCATTTGTGATAGCCAGAAGCTAGAAACAACCAGATTTCCCATGACAGAAGAATGGATACAGAAAATGTAGTTCATTTACCCAGTGGAATACTCCTCAGCAATTAAGAATGAGGACATCCTGAATTTTGCAGGCAAATTGATGGAACTAGAAAATGTCATCTTGAGTGAGGTAACTCAGACCCAAAAGGACATGCATGGTATGTTCTCACTAACAAGTAAGAACATTAGCCAAAACAAAAAAACAAAAAGAACAGAATACCCAGGATATAGTTCACAGAACTCAAAAAGGTCAACAAGCTGAAGGGCCCAAGTGAGGACCCCTCAATTCCACTTGGGAGGGAGAAGAAAGTAACCACAAGGAGGAGGAAGGGAAGGACAGGGGAAGGAAAGGAGATGGGGGTTGGGGGAGAGGGGAACATGATTTGGTATTGGGTGGGGGAAAAGGACTGAAGCCTTGAGGGTCAGCAGAAAGAATGGGAACAGGTGACATTGGGAGGAAGGAGGTTGGGAGGATCCTCTAGAATGTACCAGAAACCTGGGAAGTGAAAGACTCTCAGGACTCAAAGGGTGGGGGGGACCCTTGATGAAAGGCCCTATAGTGGGGAGAGGGAACTTATTGAATCTTCCTCAAGCTGTGAGGGATGGGGTTGCTATCCCACAGCCAAAGCTCTGACCCATAATTCTTCCTGTCTGAAAGAAATGCAGGGATAGAGATGGAGAAGAGCCTGAGGAAAAGAAGGTCCAGTGACAGGACAAAAGTGGGAGGCCCCAATACCTGACACCATTACTGAAGCTATGTGGCATTCACAAAAAGGAACCTACTATGACTGCCCTCCAAAAGACCCAACAAACAGCTGAGAGTCAGATGCAGATATGTGCACTCAACCAATGATCAGAAGCTGCTGACTCCTCTGGTTGAATTAGGGAAAAGATGGAGGAAGCTAAGGAGGAGGGCAACCCTGTAGGAGGACCAGCAGTCTCAATTAACCTGGACCCCTTGAGATCTCTCAGACACTGGATCACCAACCAGGCAGCATACACCAGCTGAGATGAGGCCTCCAACACATATACAGCAGAGGACTCTTGGGTCTGGGTTCAGTCAGGAAAATGTCATCTGCAAGTGTCCCAACACTTTTTAAATCAATTTTCTATCAGCATCTTCTAGGTACCTTTGTCTATCAGGAAAACCCTTTCATTTTGAGGATTTAAATACTCTTACTATTTTAGTAATATCCACAGAGCTCCTTCACTGATGGATGTATTTTATGCATTAGTCAGGATAGTCTATACTGGATCATAATTTTTGTTCACTGGGTACCGTCGCAGATGTCTGCTCATTATAGATATTCAGGGTATAGGCAGTGGAGAGCAGTAAGTGGTGTGTTGTCATGCTTGAAAAAATATAAAAGAACTATTCCAATGAATCAAAATAAAGGTCTTGAAATTATCAAAATTGTTATGAGTTTGCTGTTGACAGTGCAAAACAAACAAAGCACTTGAGTATAGAGTTCACCTAAATCTTCTGGGAAAATAATCTAGGTATTTCTTTCTGCTGACACTGATCAGTTCCTTTATAAAAGTATTGTTATTAATGTGGGCTAAAATTACTTAGTATTTCAGGGAATTTAAGCATTGTTATTAAACTGGGTTCAAATTTAAGTCCAGCAAACTCTGGGCTGGTAGAGAATATTTAAAAATGGCTGCCCAAAAATTTTGATAGGCAGGATGGCCTGAGAACATATACATGAGTTATTTTCAACAGGTAACCAACAGTAAGTATCAAGTTGTATATATTATAAAACAAAACAGTCTTAGCTCAATACCACATTCTGCCTCTCTGCAAGGAATGCCTGGGAGGAAGAACAAAGTGTGACTCAAGGGTCCACAGTCTGTCTTCTCCATTGCTGGATCAGAAAGGAAAAAATAGTGGGGTCTGGGAGAAATACTGTGCCACCTATGTACCGGTGAGAGTCATGAACACGGGTGGGGTTGGGGTGTGTTCAACTGGTCTACCTTTCCCTCAGAGCACCTAGACACCAGGTAGAGAGAGCAGGCAGAGCCTAAACAAGCAAAATCCACAGAACATGGTCTGAATGGGAGCTAGAGTATACCAGAGGGACAAGGGGAGAGAAGGCCTTCCTCAGGTTTAGGCGCAGCTCTTTAGGAGGAAGGCCTTCTCCAAATCAGTCCTTAATCAAGGAACTCTGTGACGATCTTTGCTTGTTCATACTGGTTTATTTGATGGTGGGTGTAAATGCATACACGTTATTTCAGGTGAATCAGGGATAAAATACCTTTTGTGGGAACAAATGCCCAGGAAGGGACACTTATTGGCTGAAAGTATGGCTATCTAGATACCTCAGTAGAATGGAGAAGAATTCCAGGTGTTATGTTAAATGACCCAGTGTTCACAGCCTTTAATGTGGTGTCCTGGGTATGTGTTTCAGAGCAGGTAGAAGCAGGTAGAGAATGGCTTCACTTCTGCTATTCCCAACTCTGAGCTTCTCTTACCACTTCTTATGCCTATCTAGTTGCACATGCCCTACATATTAAGGTTTGACAACAATATAATGCATTCAATTTATCAATAATTGCAGATTAATGCAGTGATGATTTTGAATTAAGTGATAATGTTGAGACTTTAGACATACAGTGTATTTGTACTTATTAGGCATGGGTTGGTGATATGGGAATTTGGAAAGTAATGCCAACCTAGACAGCACACTTACTGATATTTTCTAACTGCAGTCCTAAATGATTTTCAAAATAATCAATACTGAGTATTGGCTGCCCACAGATCAGAGACTTCTGTGTATCAATAATAATCACCTACTCAGTGCTCCATCAAAGAGCAATCCAAAGAAAACCAATTAAACATTTGTCAGCTTTTCATAATGTATAGAATAAAACTATATATTTTAATGGCATCTGTCCTGCTTTGAGGTCTTAGAGAACATCCGGTAAAAGCTAATGATCAGTTTTAGGAGACAACACTGTAACTTCTGAAATTCAATTACGTCTTCTCTGCTGAGATACTGTTACTGCTTCTCTGGGGCCTGGCCGGCTTGTGTCTTCTTAGGACTCAGATACAGATGTTTTATTTCCTATGGCATTATGAAAATAAAACCCCAGAGAAGTAGTTTCTCATCGCATTGATCGGAAATTCAAATAGCACTTAAAAAATATACATCATATATGTATGCATATTCATTCTCAGGAGGTAAACAGGCCTTAAATAAAAATAAATGAAGAAGGATGTAGATACAGAAACAACACTACAGCATATTTATTTTTGCACTTAATTTACACAAGAACTTGAAATAATTGAGGATCACTCCATGTCAGTGAGCAACCTTCCCGCCGTCACGTCTTTCCTCTTTAAATACATATGTTGACAGACAAGAGAGATTACATGCAGTCTACTTTTTCTTCAATCGCCTGATTGTGTAGAGAGTTATAAACCATGAAACTAAATTGAGTAAATGTTGGAAGTCTGTTGCAAGCAGCACCTTGAGCCAAAAGAGACAGGTCAGGGTTATAAGGGGCATTTATTCAGAAACAATAAACATAACATTTACTAGGCATTGCTGAGGCATGTTGTGCTGCATGTGTGTGTGTGTGTGCGTGTGTGTGTGCGTGCGTGAGTGTGTGTGCGTGTGTGCGTGTGTGTGTGTGTGTGTGTGCGTGTGTGTGTGTGTGTGTGTGTGTGTGTGTGTGTATCCCTTCATGCCTTAGTAATAATTAAGGAAAAAGAGGAAGAAAAGGTAATTACAGCTGTTTAAGAATGATTTTATATGACTAAATGCTTGCTTGCATGTATGTATGTTCATTGACTGTATCCCTGGTGTCAAGGACGTCAGGAGGCAGACGTTCTGGAGCTGCAGTACAGATGCTTGTGTGCCACCGTATGGGTAGTGGGAACCTAATATGCATGTGTAAGCTCTGTATAAGAACAAGTGCTCCTCATGAGAGGAACAGA
Organism: Rattus norvegicus; assembly: GCF_021556685.1. NCBI lineage: Eukaryota > Metazoa > Chordata > Mammalia > Rodentia > Muridae > Rattus > Rattus norvegicus. Next base: position 46,548,459 of record NC_141549.1, read on the forward strand.
CCTAGTCCCCCCACAACATATGTGTAATAAACGTGTAGCTTGATCTTCATATGGGACCCATAACAGCAGGAGCAGGGGCTGTCTAGAACTCTGTTGCCTGTCTCTGTTACCCGAACTGGTCTGTTTCTCTATCCTCAATAGAAGAAGATGCAGCTAGTCCTACTGCTGCTTGACATGCCAAGGCAGGACGATAACCATGGGAGAAAGCAAGGCAGGACGATAACCATGGGAGAAAGCAAGGCAGGACGATAACCATGGGAGAAAGCAAGGCAGGACGATAACCATGGGAGAAAGCAAGGCAGGACGATAACCATGGGAGAAAGCAAGGCAGGACGATAACCATGGGAGAAAGCAAGGCAGGACGATAACCATGGGAGAAAGCAAGGCAGGACGATAACCATGGGAGAAAGCAAGGCAGGACGATAACCATGGGAGAAAGCAAGGGAGGGTGGAGGGGGAAGAGGTGAGAGGGAGGCACTGGGAGGAGAGGAAGGAGGGTAGCTTCGATCAGGATGTAGTGTTAATAAATTAACCAATTAATGGAAAAAAATGGAGCGAGTGCTCTTAACTTCTGAACCATTTCTCCAACCCTTAATCAATTCCCTTGAACATCAAAGAGCTGATGCCTGCCCCCATACACTTGCTATCACTGCTAGTATTTTATCCTTTCAATCCCATTCTTAGAAAAAAAAATCACAATTTTTTTCTCCTAGCTACTAGAACATTCTGTTCTCTTACTCTAAACCCTTCCCATATCATTGCTTCCTTTCCCCTTGCAAGTTCACTCTTATGAAAAGCAAGAAGAGTTATTAGTCAATATGCTTTCTCTCTGAGTTTAGTTTCTGTTCATACCTGCAGGGGGAGAGGTCCTTCTGTCATGACTTTATTAGAAGTAGTCAACTTTTAATTCATATAGTTAGATAATTAGTATCTTCCCACCCTGCTAAATGTAAATTTGAGCCTTCTGTGGCTTATCTGTTAAGAGGGAATCATTAAACTGCCTTATTTGATACATAAAGCACCCCCCTAATAACTTTGCTTGACTTTTATGTCTTAGAACTTAAAAAGAATTAGGCATTCTTCAAACAGGCTCTTCAATACAAAAGTGTGGGAAGTAAAAGATCAAAGAACAGCAGCGAGCAGTCTAGCCTAATAAGCTCTATTGATCAGTAAGCTGTGTGTATCCTCCCTCCGAAGGTTCAGGGATGGGAATCCGCAGAGGTTGACCTTCTACACTTTGCGGCTGGAATTGGCTCAAAAGGAAGAAACAGAACAGAAGACATGGCACAAGCAGTGTCAGAATAATTCAGCTGCCATCCAGTTTACTCACTAGCAAGTGTCTGTTCTTCAGAGCACCAAGAAGACTCAAATGACCGAGATGTTTAATGCATGACAAAGAAGTAACAGGGATTAACTTATCCCCACTATCTCTAACCAGTAAAAGCATGTGACTATATCTGCCTAGCAACATGTCCTCCGGCCCACACTAAACTTTTAGAATGAATGCAAGCCATAAGGGCTGCAGCAGAATTCGACTCCCAGCAGCCAAACAGAATAGCATTTTAGGTCTATATTTCAAAGCTGTAGTGGAATTGACAGATCATCACCTGACATGCACTCAGAACCTACCTAACTTTTATAGACTCCCTTTTCATACAGAATATAGTGTAGAACGTGCTTGGATAGAAGTATCTTTTAGGGTCACTTGTAAATTCACTCAAATAAAAACACATCTAACTTACCATAACTTCCTGTCACATTGGCACATATAACAGCTCCAAAGAATTTTGGATAATATTTCTGAATTCTTGAAATCACTTTTTGGCAAGCTCTGGCTGGATCATCTCCTCCTCTCATATATTCTACAGCTTGGTAGCTAACATAAACAGAGGAGACAGCTTAATATCAGAGAACAGAATAAACAGTAACTCCACATTAAGCCTACTGTTGAAATCAGAAAATCAGAAACAACTGTATTTCCACATCTAGCCTAGTACCTATAAATGGATACAAGTCAGTAATTCCCATCCTGCCTCAGTACTTAGGCAAGCAAACCCTGCTACAAGGTTGTCTACTCAAGTCATCCACCAGTATTTTCAGATGGAGACTACTTTAGCTTCGGCCAAGTACCTGTTACGTTGGTAATAACTGCCAAAAGTCACAAACAGAGGTTATATTTGCATAAAGAAAAGCTATAATCCCAGGGGAAATTGTACTTGTGTAGTTATTAATTGCACTGTGGCTGACTCCAGTCTCTACTCTTCAGTCATCTCACTGTGACCTTGTATCCACTCCATAAACAGAACATAAGCATTCTCTTCTGTAAACAGGGTAAGACACGTTTCACATCACAGGATAAAGATGACTCAAGTGAAGGATCACATGCTAACTGGCAAAACCAAACCAAACCAAACAGCAACAAAAATCAAAAATAAACAGATAAAAATCAACAAAAACAACAACAAAGAAAGAGAGACTTCATGAAACTCTCTCTTGCACATGAATTTGGACAACATACTATAAATATCCTATCTGTCCTGGCATTACTTGTGTTTTCCAAGGACCTCAAAAATATACAAGGTAAGAAGAAATCCCACCTTGGCAGAAATCTCAGGAGTGTGTCACCATCTCCAGTGGCCGCAGCTGCTCCAGCCATGTCATCAGCATAGGCTCCAGCTCCAGGGATTGGTGAGTCTCCTACACGACTTTGTGAATAGACAACATAAAAATTTAGGATAGGAAACCAAATGTAAACTAAATTATGCTGTTAACTTCCAAAGTTGGGGGCTGTTCCTGCACAGCCACTGGCTACTGTTTTAAGTCAATTTTTCACCAGAATGCATTTTTTTGTTTTTCAATTAAGGTTTACAAAGAACAATGTAACCTTTGACTTTGTTTTCATATAGATTTTCACTGTCACAAAACTGAACTCTTGGAAACAGATTAAAACACTGCTTTCCTGACAGCGGAGAGAGGGTGGATGAGAGAAAAAGAAACTACTTAAAACTGAAGGATAAGATCTAGAGATCTAGAGATCTGCTGTACACATGAGATTACATTTAATGATACATATTGGATGTAAAATCTGTTAAGAGGAGAGAGCATGTCAGACAATATGTAAGCTAAATAGCTTGGCTGAACTATTTCTCATGTTTTTCTATATATGAAAATATCATGCTGTATTCCATAAATACATATACTTTTACTTAGCAATTAAAATTTTTAGTAAAAACTTTGTCATCAGTTCATCATGTCAGCTCACATAGATTTAGACTTCTCTGTTCACACATTTCTCAATCTCTGGTGATCCTAAACAGTTTTAAGGATTTCTTTACACGGCTTCTTACACAACGTGCTAAATTTATCCTAGTTTCCTCTTTTAATAAACCTATTTAATGCTTTTCTTACAAGGCAACAACAACAAAAACAACAAAAGAAACCTACAGTTTCTCAATCCTGGGTTCCTCTTAACATCCACTATTGCCACAAGCTATTGCTATTCTATAAACACTGAGAGTATACACTCATGCGCGCACACACACGCACGCGCACATACACACATGCGCGCGCGCACACACACACACACACACACACACACACACACGCTCCAGCTTCTCTTCCAGCCACCAGAAGCCATTGGCTTGGAGCGTGGATTACTTGTATACACTAGGACCACTGGCTGCATGCTGCATGTCCCCTTCAGTCCTGTGTAGTCAGGTCCCAGCCTCAATTCCCACTTTGCAGGCATCATTTACTACTCAGGTTACACAGATTAACTCAACACTCCTAAACTCTGGAGCACCCAGCAGCAATGCTTGCTCTGGCCATTAACATATGCTATGATGTTTTCTTCCACATTTATCAGCCAGGTTAGGATTTGACTTTATTACATCCTGCACAAGTCTTGGGATACATTGTCTTACATTTAATACACATTTTAGAAAGCTGTTCTTGGAGAAACACTAACCCAGGTATTTTGAATTTTAAACCATTTGTAGATGTGCCAGCAGCAGTATGTCCCGTCTTATGGATTACAACCATGCCTAGAGATTAAAAAAACAAAACGATGTGAGTACCCAATGTATCCCTTAAATATATCCACACAATGGATCAGCTGATGACTGCTATGCTGTGAGGGTTTGGGTTCCCTCAGTTATATCTTCATAAGGTGATGGATTTACGAGGGGACTGTGGGCAGGTGGGATGGTTATTAGGGGCAGTACCCTAATTAGTGGAATTGATACAAGAAACCCCAGAGATGAGGTTGGGGATTTAGCTCAGCAGTAGAGCGCTTGCCCAGCGAGCGCAAGGCCCTGGGTTCGGTCCCCAGCTCCAAAAAAAAAAAAAAGAAAAAAAAAAAGAAACCCCAGAGAACTACATATACCACCTATGAGTCAGAAAATGGGACTGCAGCAGACAATGAATCCTCCACTGTCTGCATCTTGGAACTTTCCACATTTAAACCTGTGAGAAATAAATTCTGTTGCTTATAAATCATCTAGTCTATGGTAGTGTGTTTTTATATGGTGACTCCATTAAGAAAATAAAGTATATTCTGTTATTAATTATATGTACAAGAACAGGAAAAATTAAGAATACTTAAAACTGTCTCAGTGATATTATACTATAAATGTTAATGACCTGATTTCATAGTATTATTAGACAAAAGATCAAAAACAAAAAAAAAACACCCCTCATATTCTTAATAGTCAAATCTACCAGTTACTTTCAGTAAGTTTTCAAGGGCAATTTTCAATAAAATCATTTATTTTGATTAAGAAACTAGGCATTATTGCTTAGAAAAATGACTGCAGGTCATTTTATATAGCAAATTACATAAAATAACCAAAGTATTCAATATTAATGATTTGATAACATTTTTTTTTCCTTTTTCCGGAGCTGGCAACTGAACCCAGGGCCTTGCGCTCGCTAGGCAAGCGCTCTACCGCTGAGCTAAATCCCCAACCCCGATTTGATAACATTTTAATAGTCACTTGATTTGGTGTTTTATGTAAGTAATTACAAAACTGTATATAGATGCTAAGATAAAATGACTAATATATGTATATTTACATTTATATATATGTGTCGTATGTATATATACACATAGATGAATTTGTTTTTAAGGTTTATTATATATGTATTTATGTGTATGTACATATAATGAGAGCGACATATACGTAGCAATGTGGTATCTACTTGGCAGTTAAAATAATGAGAGCAGGCTAACTCCTGGCATATGAGTAAAAATGAATATGAGCTATGGAAGGTCATTAAGTAAAATAATCAATAAAACTGCATAAAAAGTGAATTACCAATAGTATCATGACTGTGGATATCCACTTCTTTGTGGGCACGGTTATTCTGCTCTAAGAAATCAGGTGGTTTGTAGGGTCCACAGTATTTTGAAGGATCTGGTATAACGTTCTGTAAACAAGATTCCAGATTTTTGGTTAAAAAGGTTGTTTGAGAAATGGGCAAAATACTTGTGTATGATTGCTAGTCACTAGAAGAAACCTGAATGACATCAGTAACTCAAAAGTTAGCTTAATGTTATGTGAAAATGGATGGTCCTAAACATTATATTTTGTGGAGAAAGAGCATGTGCAAGGACTACATTGTTGGAGGCCATTTTTACGTACATAAATCCTCAGAACAATGGTAGGTATAGTTTTTAGAAATCATATGTTCATCTCGAAGAAGTACCTAACCTGACCTGTACATGTCAGAATATGGTTCCCAGATGAAAAATTGTGAGATTTCAAGTAAAGTCTGTTTTAAAAGCAAGCTGATTTTTAATCTTGATTTATAAAGCATCAACCTTTGACACAGAGACATGGCATTGTCAGCTGCCACCTTTATACTTGAGAAATACTCACTCAAGTTATAACGAAACAAAACAATACTGTGTGCAGAATGTCAGGTTTTAAGTAAGTTGTTAAGTTTGTGTTGGGTACCACCCAATTAGCTTCACGGAACCTGTGCGCCATAAGCTGGACCCCTCTGGCTGCAGCCATTCTGAATGGTAATATAAGATCCTGTTAAACGCTAAAAATACAGGAATATACCAATAAACGTAGGCTGCTTGAACAGACTGGTATTAAGACAAAAATTCGTTTCTTTTTAAAGACGAGGTGAGGTTTCTCTGTGTAGGCCTGGCTGTTCCGGAACTAGCTCTGAAGACCAGTCTGGCCTGAAACTCAAGAGATCTGCCTGCCTCTGCCTCCCAGCTGCTGAGATTAAAGGCATGCACCACCAGACCCCTAGGCCAAGAAAAGAACTTTACACAGGCTGAGCACCCTTGTCTGAATACCTTGGCTTACTACCAATTTTTATAGGTGCATGATGAGATAATTCACAGATGGACCCAAGTCTAAGCACACAATCACCTATGTTCATATCTCTATGATATGTACACAACTGTACAGGCTTTCAGTTGCATCTGTGCTTTGACTGTAATGCATGAAGTAGCATGGTCTTTCACACTTGTGCCTGTGACACCAAGTTGGTGCTGAAAGCATTTTGGAACTTCAGACTTTTCCTTTAGGGCTGCTCATCCTACTCACACACCCCGTAAGATCCGGTACAAGGTTTGCGGTTAGCTGTTTTGTGAAGAATGAGCTATACCTTGGTAATTAGGATTAAAGGAAGAAAGCGATTAGAGACTAAGGTAGTCCATGGAAGTCTGGCACAACCAAACTCATTTATGCTAAAATCCCTACTCAAGAAAAATGACCCCACCAATGACAAACTAGATACTGAACTGTCTTCTAGTCAAGATATGGGCAATATATTGGATATATTTCACATGGATAACAGCTAAGAAATATTCTACACTGTTGATTTCATTCCAAGAAAATGTAAGTAAAACAATGTTGAAGGAGTCAGTTCAATTCTTCATAGCAAACCTTAAATTTACATATTACTGCCAGAGAACAGGAGTTGTTAACCTCAGAGCCCAAGAGGGGTGCATGAAAAATGGGCACACCCAGAGTCACGTACAACACTGGTTCTAATAAGTGGCAGGGACGCTAATCAACACAGGAAACAGATAGCCAAAGGGATCACAGAGCATTTTCAAGAAACTGTCTTTTTAAAGTTGAATTTATACATACTCTCCAATAATTTGGCTGGCAGTTTCGAGAAAGCCAATCTGAATGAAGAGCTCTTGAGGTATTGGTAGATAAGTCCTCACTGGTAAACCCCATACTTACAGCAAACTTGGTGGCTGGAGAAGAAAGGGGAAAGTGTAAGTCCATGCATTGTTTTCTAAGCAGGATACATGTACTAGAGGTACTCTGGGTCAGCTGCCACTCACATGGGGCAGGAAAACATCTGAGGACGGAAGTACATAGGCTTCCAAAGGAATTTTTGGACATAAACAGTATTAAGGGGGTAGTTTCTAGATTTTTAGCTTCCTGTGTCTCTCCCATGACTGATCCATTGGAGACCTTTGAATTGTGTATCTCTATGTCTTGCCCATGACTGATCCCCCGGAAACCTTTGAGTTGTGTATACATTTCCTTTATTGCCTCACTTTCACATCTTTTTCTTCTACTTTAAAGAATTGTATCCTTTCAGAGCAGACATCTCTCATCCACACAGAATTCTATTGCTTTAATTAGAGTGAAAAGAAGCAGACACACAAATGCATTCCAAACACCATGAGCCATCCTTTTCAGGTAGTCTGCAATTCTGTACCAAGCTTATTAAGGTTGCTTCATAAATATATTATAAATATCATAAGGTATATATATTCATTTTGCATATATAATTTCTTTTGCAATGGAACCTGGAAAGGACTTAAGTGACCATCACTGAAATCTCCTTTTGGTACTACTGTCGCCTATAAACAGTGTCCCCTGGGTCTTGTATGTGTAGAAATGCAACACAGGAAGGGAACCGATGAGAACCATACTTCAGTAGCAGCAATCACTCAGTGACAGATAATCATGTACTGCTTACAATGTGGTCTTAAAGACAAAGCAAGATTTAAAAGTAACCTATACAGTTACTGTTTTACTATGAAATAAAACAGCAGCGATTTGAACTTAGGTCTCCTTTGTTCTCTATATCACAGTGAGTTCCTTCCTTCTCTTTCTTTCTTTCTTTCTTTCTTTCTTTCTTTCTTTCTTTCTTTCTTCCTTTCTTCCTTCCTTCCTTTCTTTCTTTCTTTCTTCCTTTCTTTCTTTCTTTCTCTCTCTCTCTCTCAGTAACAATAGACAAAAAGACTGGGACAGCATTTCGGTGTGGTTTGTAAATACCTGAGTCCCCCACTAAAAGCGTGTGCGTGGTATGCTCCAAGACTTTCCGAGCCACTCCAATAGCATTTTTAATTCTTCTAAGGCCTCCCACTGCTCCCACATCCATAGCAGTGCTGGAAGGCAAGAATGTGGAAGAGTTACCAAGGCATTTTCTGTTGGTACTTGAACAGAAAAATTGCATTTCTCCAAGCAGCAATATGTAAGGCTAAACTGCATTTCAACATGGAAGTGAAAACCACCCGTAAAGTTCATGGATTCCCACAGCCCAAATTGAAGAATGAAAAGTCAATTTAGTATATATCCCTACACATTATTTTACACATAGCTTTTACAGAGGCCTTAAGGGTGAGGTCACCGAAACCACAGCACTTGCAGATGGCAATAAATACCTGGGTCAGAGGAACAGTTCTGTTATCTCAGGGTTCTCGTCAGCCAAAGCTATGTAAGCACTGACTTTTCTGTCATCCTGAGTATCTGGATGACCTTTCAGCCTTATTTGCTTTTCCTGTTAACTCTTTGTGTTGGAAGGGAGAAGTCCCCTAAGTCAGGGGTTCTGAGCCATGCTCACATTCATGCATCCTTCCTTCCTGCTCCGATCATGAGCTAACCTGACAGGAAAACACAAATGGAAGTCCTGAAGAGCATCCTTACCCATCCATGATCATGGCATCCAGGGTGGTTTCCCCAACTTCATCAGGACTTCCTCCAAAGCCTACAGTACCACCACATTGCTCCTTTTCACACATAGCACAGCCCTTCTCCACCGCATCCAGGGCAGAACCTCCAGACACTAATGTCCACCACGCTGTTAAATCCCAACAGTGCTGATTTATAGTCATGTATTTCTCATTGTCAAATGCAACAAGCCAAGAACAGTTTGAGATTTCTATTTACGTTACTCTTCCCTAAGATTTAAACTACTAAGTTGAAGTTTTAACAAGTTATTTTACCAAATGGGACAAAAGCACAGCAAGGAAATTAGAATGAGAGAGACAAAATTATATGACTAGTTACTATAAAGAATTCAAAGACATTGATTGTTAATGGAAAGTGAATATTAAAAAAAAAAACTTACCAGTAACTGTTTTTCTCTGTGTGGCAAATATGTCGCCTCTAAGAGAGATAACTGAAACTATTGGGAGACAGTTGCACTTTAAAGTATTTTCAATTACAGCCTAACATTTCTTCATTACTGTTTTTCTCATTTTGTGAGACAGGGTCTTGCTACCTAGCCTGGGCCCAAATGAAAATCCATGTACAGCCTAGGCATGTCTACAAGTCTGGGTTTTCCTACCATGGCTACTTGAGAGATGAAATTACAGGCAAATGTCTGTCACTCATTAGACTACTAAAAGATGCACAATTCACACTCTCATTGAGAACAAGTATCACTGCAAGTCTCAGCAGATTATTACAATAGCAAATGACTTCATGTGGGTGAATTAATCTCATCTTCATGCAGCTTTTGACATATTTTATAATTATAATTCTCACTTTCAAAAGAAATGAATAGACACGAAATAAGTAATCATTTTAAGACCACACAGTGGTCCAGCAGTTGCCCAGTTTTGAAAAGTCATTTCTCTAAGATGTCCACATTTCTTGTTCGTGTTTTGTGGTGTTCTTTGGGTATTGAGAGGGTAGGTCTTGAAAGGATAGTTGTTTTACTTGTAATTCCTTAAAGGTTTGATTTAAGAAGTGCCCCCCCCCCTTACTGATACAGATGGGGATGCTTGCAGCTAACCATCAGACTGAGCATGGGGACCCCAATGGAGGAGTTAGAGAAAGCCCCAAAGGAGGATAGGAAGGGAAACATCAACCAACCAGACCTACCAGAGCTCCCAGGGACTAAACTACCAACCAATGAGTACACATGGAGGGACCCGTGGCTCCAGCATCAATAGGAAGAGAAGTCCTTGGTCCTATGAAGGCTTGTTTTCCCAGGAATGCCAGGGTGGTGAGGTAGGAGTAGGTGGGTGGGAAGGGTAGCATCCTCATACAAGCAGAGGGAAAGGGCATGGGGTGGGGCGGGAAAGGGCATAACTTTTGAAATGTAAATACACAAGATATCCAATAAAAAAAACTGTCTCTCCCCACTTCAATACTGGCAACATAACAGAACTGTACTGTCCACATAATGGTGGACTTTCTTTGTTTTGTTCTTGTTGGGGTCTCTTTCTCTGATTTCTCACTTTCTCTGACTCCTATGCATCTCCTATAACATACAGATTTTCCTGCTCTGGATTCTGGATCCAACTGTGTCCACAAACATTTAATGTGATAGAAGCCTCAAATGTGACGAGGTTGGGGGCTATAAGGTACAATCCTAAGACACTCTAATGATAATTTTAATGCATATGTGACAAGGAAAGCGTGACACACGTTAATCAAATATATGTATCGATAGGAAATTATTGTTTCCTAAACTGGAATTCAGAAGATACTGGAGAAACAGGAAGGAATCTTTCACAAGAAGCGTAGTATGGGAGAAAACAGAAAAGTTCATGGCAAAAGACAAAAAGTAAGGCAGGTGACCCTGTAGAAGTAAAGCAGAGACCCAAGTGTTAGATCAGTCAACATGGTGCTGGAAGCAACAAAATGACCAGATCCTAAATGCACCAGTGGTAGGGAGGATGGAGAGGGTCAGGTAAGGGCAGAGATGCAGGAAGAAGGCTGAAAGGAGGACCAGCTTCTGCAGCTGGATCCCTTTGCAGCTCTAGTAAAGCCAAAGGCTGAGTGCAGCTTCCTGCACAGAGGAGCTCTCACAGCGCAGCAACCCACCCCGGGCTGCCGCTCCGCACCTGCTTCGGTGGCATTCTTAAAAGGCCAAGTGTTGACGACCAGGGGTAGAGGGTTGGAGCCCCGCACCAGGGGTATACCCAGAACGAGCGGCAGGAGAAGAAAAGGGAGATTCCACTTCCGCGCCATAGCAGAGAGCCCGCCGAGCAGCGTGAGAAAAGTCCCGCCCGACCGCGCACCCAGCAGACCAGCGCGAGAAAGGTCTCGGCCAGCTCAGACTCCGGAAAACTCGTGATTCCCTGTGGTCTGGTCCTCAACTTCATCAACTCTCGCGAGATGAGACCCTTTGTAGGCCTCTGAGAGTTTTTATTTGTTTTTTATTTTTTTGTTATTTTTTTTTTTTTTTTTTAACTGATACTGTGATTCTTTAATGCTCTGGTCTGTCGGTCTGGTCTGTCGAGCTCTTTTCAGTTCTTTTTGAAAAATACATATTTACTATTATTTCTTTTAGTGTTTAGCCCGTTTTTAAAGGGAGATTCACCTTACTGGAAATGAATATGAAATTATACTACCCTAGTTGCTTGACGCTTGAAACCTCAAATAACTGAGAAGATAGTATTTGAGTTTTATATATTTGCCATCTTAACTGTAAATTAAAGGTAGACAGTCAGCCAGATCTAAAATCTACCCTGGACTTCCTTAAAATTATAAAATGACTATGGAGTATAGGTGAAGAGCTCTTACTTAGGACCAAGTTCTTTTGAGACATTTTCAATACATACTTTACGTCATTTTTTCACCACGGGGTTTTGTAGGACGTCCTTTAGTTACAAATCCCTGAGCTGGAAGGAAAGGACACGCTGGGCAAACAGAAACATACCCTGTACACTGCCCACTGAAGTGCAGATTCCTTGCCTCCAGCCAAGAAGGCTAATTCCATTCTTTTCTGAAGGTATTTTATTTTATCTCTATGCCTGGCACCATTAAGTACTAAATAAATGTTTGAATAAAAGGAGAAATGGGAGCTTTACATGCTTGGTACCGGCTGCTCGTTTTGATAATTCAGTTGCTGCGCAGATGTGTGAGCATGGACCAGTAATCCCATTGGGACTCTGGGATGCTTGTCCACGTAGCAGAAGGAAGACATAATTTTAAAGAGCATCTATAAATCTATCTAGACTAGTAAAATATGAACTAGGTGGGAGTTGTGAGGCTTAGAAACTCTTCAAAGTTCTTATTGCATGGAAACTGAATCTGCAATTTAAACAGCATAAGATATCCTAGAATTATCCCCAGGTAGGGAAGTGCCATTAAAAAGTTAGGTGTAATTAAAAAGAAATGACACATGATCCTTCTATGGGGTTTTGGAGGAGGACCAAACTATTTGTGCTGTACTAATGAGCACAAAGCTCGTGTTAGGTGAGATGGGAAAGATGGATGAAACGGAATAAGAAAGCAAGGAAAACACTTATTGTCTTCAGAATTAATTTTCCATAGCACCTGAGTTGTTATTTATAAGTTCAAAGAACCGAGACATGCCTTTAAGAATTATAAAATATACTACATGGAAAACTGGTCGCCGTTCCTGCAGCTCAGTTTTGGGTGATATAATTTCTTCAGTTGAAAGAACCTAGACTGGTACAGAGGAGGATAGCAAGGCAGGCAAATTTAAGGGAACAAGGTAAGGGGGAAACCCTCCCTCTTGGGATCTAATTTTCATTTCCTTGCTGAGAATCATGAAACTTCAACAAAACTGATACAGCTTTTAGTCTGTAGCAATTATGTATTTTCCTAAGGACAGCTCAAACAAGGATATTAAAAACAACACATGATCAATGTTTACTTCAAGAAGACTGGGTGCTGCTGTCTTGGATTTTGCAATATTAACATCCCTGTCTCATCCCCAAATATAAATAGGCCTTACAAATCTCTAAGCTTGAGGAAAATGGGATTTAAATGTCAAGTTTTTCTAAATCTTAAAACCTTGCTTGTAAATTGTATCCATTAGGGATTGTAAATTAGCCAATATTCTCTGTCTCTCTTTGTGTCTTTGTCTCTGTATGTGTCTTTGGCCTCCCCTCCCCTCCCTCTCTCCCTCTCTCTCATGCGTCACACACACACACACACACACACACACACACACACACACACACACACACACCACATGTGCAAAAGAGAATAAAAAGCTAAAATATATTGTAATAGGAATATTTGAAAGTCTCAATGTGCCTACTTTCTATGGGCATTTGTACTCAAAACATACACCATCTTTGGTGGCCTTTGTGTAGTCAGCCACTGTGGTACCCAGTGATCTCACTTTGTGTACTCTTAGAAAAATTGCTGCAGCTACATCCTAAAGACATTAAATTACTTTGGATAGTTGGATTCCCTTTGTATGACTATTACTTCTTTTTAGCTATTATTTGGTGAATACGCCTGATTTTTCTTTGCTTCTCAATGTAACTGGACCCTTTTGCTTGATTTTGATGTACTTCTAAATTAAAGTGGACCTTTGTTAACAATAAATGTAGACTTGTAAAAATGGCTTGCCATTTTCTTAGTATCTATCTCATTTTTCATTTCAATAATTAATTATATGTAACAGATATACAGTGCTATTGATTTCAAATGATATAAAAACTATATGATTATTTTTACACAAGCTTAGAATGCAGCACTTAGTTCTTTTTGGTAAAATTGCCCGTGTTACTAAGGAAAACATTCTTCTAGCAATATCTTAGGCCTCAAGGCATGAGTAACTTTGGATAACTACATGGCAGCTCTAGCTAGATTATTTAATCTCCCAGAGACACACTTTTCTCATCTATGAAATGGAGATAATATTCTTTCTTGCTTTAATGAATGAGGTAAGAGTTAAAAGAACATTCATATAATAATTAATATGCTTTTGTCTTAATTAGCTTTACCAAACATCTATTGATTAGTGTCTGTATAGAATACAGACATACCCGTGAGCTTCTTCGTTACCCAGAATGAATTTTAAAATAATTACACAGAATGTGTCTACACTAAATGTGAGTTGAAAATAGCTTCTGTTCACCTTGAGTTGTCTGAAAGTTATTATTGATGTTCATGAGGCTGGTGAACACCACAGTTGGGAGATTTCTGGATTCAGAAAAGAAGCATGTTAATGTCTTTCCAAGAATAAAAAACTCTATTGCAATCTTAAAGCTGCTGTCAATATTGCCATCTTTCTCTCTCCCTTTGTCTCTGTTAGTCTGTCTCTGTCTCTTTCTCTCTCTCCTCGCTCTTGCTCTGTCCGTGTGTGTGTGTGTGTGTGTGTGTGTGTGTGTGTGTGTGTGTGTGTGTGAATGTGTGTACGTGTGTGTGTTCAAGGTTGAGGGTAGTAATTGTGGGAAGCTGCAATCTCCTCTCCTTTCTTCCTGAACTTCATGGCTTTCAATTTATCAGTCTCTAAAGGATGGAGAGTTGAGTCTTTCCTGATAGCATTTGAAGCTGTGATTCTACAGAGGATTTAACATTGTAGTTTGCAGGGAGTCCAGGTATTTCAAATCTGAAGCTTAAAACACTAAGCCATCCCCTCCGGCTTTTGAGCCGATGCTGGGAAATCCATTTTAGAAACATGCCCATGTTTTGCTACTTGTTCAAAGCTGTAAGCGTGACTTGGCATTGAAATAATAATTTCTTTTCCAAAACCTCCCCACTGAACTATTACCTGGGTTATCTAAACACAGGCTATTTATTTGATTGGCATTTGCTCTTGTCAGTTTCAGAAGCTGTAAGTAATGGTTTTTGCTGGTGTCAAAGCATAGTGGTGACTGTGTTTCTAATTTAAATCTATTCTTTTTGATAATTCAGGAATACCTAATGACACCTGATTGTACATTCTGGATGTAATTAGAGTCATTATCCAGAAATGTCATCTTATTATTCTCTGGAGTTTCCTTCCTTTCTGAGTTAATATTTCTGGGTTATGTGTCCCCAACCCTGATTTGTCAAATCAGTAGCATATTCAAATTAGGCACTTCCTTTTGACTTTTTAACCTTTAAAGTCATCTTAATGATCTATAAAGACTGAGACAGTGCAATATTATGTTAGTCTTTAAATAATTACTTTCCCATCAAACTACGTTGTGCACAACATATTTTCAATTTGTAATTTTAAACATAGACCATTTGTATGATAAAGTTGCTATGACAAGGATATAATAAGTCATTTTTCATAGTAGATCCTGTTTAATTCACAGCAGTTGTTTCTAATGTTATGATATTTTCAAAAGGTGACGCATTACTCTAGCAGAGGCCTAGACAACACAACAGATTTTCTTTCAGCTTCATACCACATTAAAAATCACTCTGAAATGTTAATGTCACATGTGATTTTTTTAAAAAAAGAGAAATTCAACAATAAGTGTAAACCTCCAAGGTAGCCATATCTTGCAGTGCATCCTTATTTACTAAATTGGATTCATTGGCTGATCACAATTTAAGTGAGAAAATAATCTTAGCTATGAATGCATAGATCTTACATGCAAATTATGCAGATAATTTGTTCTTAGCCAGTGACTCATACAGTGATTTAAATGCAAGATTATTTTACATGTGAATCACTATATTTCTTTTCAAAAAATACTACTTGCCATTTTCAATTTCTGCATTTTTGGAATCTTCAGTCTGCTTTAATGTTTCATTAGCAAATGCAAGTAGTCTTGAAGGTGGCCTCGAACAATAGGTTTTACCTGCTCTCTGCCCTGATACCCCTTAAGTAATAGGTGTGGAAAGCTGCTCTGACATATCAGAACTTATTTATTGTTTTCTGGTCTTATAAACAAGTGTAAACTGATGATCCAGGCCCACAACCACATTCCAGCCAGACAATGGCTTACGGTCACACTTCTCTATTTTTGGCAACTCAGTTCAAGAATTTCCAGAATATTATTTTATTGTCACTGGTCAGAGAGATATCATTTGACCTTTTCAGAAAAATAAAACAACAAAAAAGCCTCCAACTCTACAATACATGCTTTTCCTTTCCCTTTTTAAAAAAAAATTAGGAATTTATAGGACTTTCATCTTCCTTTTGAGTCAGTGTAGATACTGTAGGAGCACACACATAGAAAGAGAAGCTTAAATACATAGGCAACTATGAGAATCTATGCACTGAAGTTTCTAGAAACTTTTAAAATGACTTGGACTTCATCTGAGTGTAAATTTGGACTATGAATCAATCGTATTTAGATCCTAAGAATCAAAGAAAACCTCCTTCAACTTCAGAGTTATGACTGTGGTGCTCAGTGGGCGATTGAAAGGAAAATGGCAGTTCTCCCTTGGAGATAAGATGGTTATTTTTGAGAAGAAGAGATTAAAAGTAAATGAAGGAATTAATATCCCGATAGTCTTGATCTTCTCTCTGAGCAGTGAAAATCACCTGCCGTCATTGCGGTAGGCTTTTGAATGGAATTGGTAACTAGAAATTGGTGAGGGATTTTAGAAGATTTATTATGGAAAGTCTCATAAGAAAACAGGGCAGGAAGTAACAAAATAAACAGTGGAGCATGAATGAAAAATCACTGAAAGCAAGTAGGCTGCTAGTGAGGAATGCTAATCAAGCATGTACTTCAACCTCTTCTCTCTGCAGTATCATTTTAAAACATCTAAATTATAACATAAAAGCTGAAAGCTGCAGAGGGAATCTCCTTGTTTGATGTGAAATATATTTGTGTTGCTGTTAATGGCCAAGTATAGACAAGAGAGTTGGGGGAATAAGGAGACACTAATATATGGTGGCGGTTCTTTTCATACACGACTGACTGTCTTTATGGCTTCCTAGGTCCCAAAGCAGGCTCAGACCACAAATGTGAACAATGATTTTACCATCTAAGTAGTCCTACCTTCTGAAACTCTGAGAAATATTGCCTTTCCTTTTTTATCCACACCTCTTTTTCTTCTTTCCCTCAGCCTCTCTCCTCCTGTTTCTATTTCTCTGTGTCTCCCTCTTTGCTTCTCCCCAACCCTTCCTTTTTTCTCGCCTGACTTCCTGTCCTTTATTTCTCTTTCACCCAGCTCTACTTCCTTATTTTCAAAGTAGACATTAGGTACATAATTTTAGTTATTTATGTTATAGATACAGTAGTGAACAGAACACATAGAACTTGCCCCAGGGAGAAGGGTGAATGCCCAACTGCAGGACTTCTCTCCACAAAAGCATGGACTTCTGTCTTCAGACCAGAAGGATAGATATGATCCCAGGAAGGAAGGAACCAGAACCTTGAGGAGGAATCTCTGTAGCAGAAACTAACTCCCACGAAGGGACCAACTTCTGTTTTTTGTTTTGTTTTGTTTTTGTTCCAACTTCTGTTTTAAGACTGGGTAGCAGGAGCAGTTTGCTCTGAGTACTGTGAGGGATTGGATAGCCAAGCATCTGGAACACATGGGCACTGGAAAAAATTTCCTGAACAAAACACCAATGGCTTATGCTCTAAGATCAAGAATCGACAAATGGGATCTCATAAAACTGCAAAGCTTCTGTAAGGCAAAGGACACTGTGGTTAGGACAAAACGGCAACCAACAGATTGGGAAAAGATCTTTACCAATCCTACAACAGATAGAGGCCTTATATCCAAAATATACAAAGAACTCAAGAAGTTAGACCGCAGGGAAACAAATAACCCTATTAAAAAATGGGGTTCAGAGCTAAACAAAGAATTCACAGCTGAGGAATGCCGAATGGCTGAGAAACACCTAAAGAAATGTTCAACATCTTTAGTCATAAGGGAAATGCAAATCAAAACAACCCTGAGATTTCACCTCACACCAGTGCGATTGGCTAAGTTCAAAAACTCAGGTGACAGCAGATGCTGGCGAGGATGTGGAGAAAGAGGAACACTCCTCCATTGTTGGTGGGATTGCAGACTGGTAAAACCATTCTGGAAATCAGTCTGGAGGTTCCTCAGAAAATTGGACATTGAACTGCCTGAGGATCCAGCTATACCTCTCTTGGGCATATACCCAAAAGATGCCTCAACATATAAAAGAGACACGTGCCTCACTATGTTCATCGCAGCCTTATTTATAATAGCCAGAAAATGGAAAGAACCCAGATGCCCTTCAACAGAGGAATGGATACAGAAAATGTGGTACATCTACACAATGGAATATTACTCAGCTATCAAAAACAACGAGTTTATGAAATTCGTAGGCAAATGGTTGGAACTGGAAAATATCATCCTGAGTGAGCTAACCCAATCACAGAAAGACATTCATGGTATGCACTCATTGATAAGTGGCTATTAGCCCAAATGCTTGAATTACCCTAGATCCCTAGAACAAACGAAACTCAAGACGGATGATCAAAATGTGAATGCTTCACTCCTTTAAATGAGGAAAAAGAATACCCTTGGCAGGGAAGGGAGAGGCAAAGATTAAAACAGAGACTGAAGGAACACCCATTCAGAGCCTGCCCCACATGTGGCCCATACATATACAGCCACCCAATTAGACAAGATGGATGAAGCAAAGAAGTGCAGACCGACAGGAGCCGGATGTAGATCGCTCCTGAGAGACACAGCCAGAATACAGCAAATATAGAGGCGAATGCCAGCAGCAAACCACTGAACTGAGAATAGGTCCCCTATTGAAGGAATCAGAGAAAGAACTGGAAGAGCTTGAAGGGGCTCGAGACCCCAAAAGTACAACAATGCCAAGCAACCAGAGCTTCCAGGGACTAAGCCACTACCTAAAGACTATACATGGACTGACCCTGGACTCTGACCCCATAGGTAGCAATGAATATCCTAGTAAGAGCACCAGTGGAAGGGGAAGCCCTGGGTCCTGCTAAGACTGAACCCCCAGTGAACTAGTCTATGGGGGGAGGGCGGCAATGGGGGGAGGGTTGGGAGGGGAACACCCATAAGGAAGGGGAGGGGGGAGGGGGATGTTTGCCCGGAAACCGGGAAAGGGAATAACACTCGAAATGTATATAAGAAATACTCAAGTTAATAAAAAAAAAAAAAAGAAAGAAAGAAAGAAGGGCAGACCTTACATTTGAAATGCTTGTAAATCAGACCTTCTCCATCAGCCACCTAAAATGACACCTCAAAAAAGTGATGTCATATTCTTCTATTTTTTGGCAAAGAAACTGACAAAATGCAGAGACTAATAAAAGGAATTAAGAAAATGAATGCAAAGGAAGAGAAGCATCCCATTGCAGATGGTACAGAACATGTCGCTTAGTACCAGTTACTTAGGGTCAAGAAACCTAAGGTCAATATTTCACTGTCCACTCCAGTGGTAGTTGAGCCCTTACTAATAGAGGGCAGACCCCTCAGAGGTCTCCGAGTTCTTATGCAAAATAGTTAAAGACACTGACTCCAATAGAAGGGAAGGTAAACAGTTGGCCAGCAACTTGGCAAGAAGGTGGAGAGAAACAAGTCATTCAGAGAGAACTTAGAGGCAGCTGATAAGGGGTTGCTCAAATGCCTTGAAAACTAAGACTGCCCATTAGGTTAAGGTTACTCCAGCCATACTCATGTGACCACAGAAGAATCCAGACCATTTACAAGGACTGAACTGCAGCAAATAAGACAAGATTTTGCACAGGGAAGGGATGAGGATCTAACTGCTTATGAAAAAATGTCAAAGGGATTCTAGAACATCACCACTTATTTGAAAAGCTGGGACCATTTTAGATACAGCCAGAGGGCAAACCCACACTTTTTGGACTGCGTAACAGCTTGTGGAGGCAGCTTCCCCCACACTTGATCTGACTCAGTGGAGGCAGAGGGACAATGGAAGTATATGAAAGGAAAAATTGAACTGTCTAGAAAGTTGGCTATACTTTACTTTATTTACCATAACAGCCCAACACTACAGTTGTTGACACTGCTACCCGGCATTAGGAAAATTCTAAGTAAGGGCACCCTTCCACCTTTGAGAATGACATTGATATCAATCCGGAAAACTGCCAAACTGTTAGAGAAGCTATTAACTTCTTCAAGCAGACTAGAAAACTGGAGACAGATAAGATACTATCCTTCCAGTCTAATATATAGAAACAAACTAGCACCATGGATAAACTCACCTAAAAGGTGACCATTTTTTAGGTAAAGGCAGGGCAAGACCAGACAGAGCCCTCTGTTTATTTTTGTTTTTGTTTTTGTATGTTTTTTCAATCCTGAAAATCAAGGATACAAGACCATTTGGAAGATGAGATCAGATACCAAAAGACATGTCAAAGGAGGAAGATTCAGAAACATATTCCTAGACTGATCAAAGAATGCACAGAACCAACAACTCTAAAATGAAAGAAGGATTCCAGACCACTTCATGTAGATCCTCACAAAGACCAGGAGAATGCTTCCATGGATAAATTAGCTTATATACGTGGGGGTGAGGTGACAATTTGAAACCTCTTTCCACCCTAACAAATACAGAAAATTATGTAAGTATTGAAGGAGTAGATGGAAAATCATTTAGAGTAAGAATAGAAAATATAGAATTATTAGTCAATAATTCATCTTTAAATATTTCCACAATACTTACACTAGCACCTAATTATGTACTTGAGATGGATATCATACCCAAATTATTTCCCTAATGACATTGCATTAAAACATTTAAACCTTTAGGCTCTAATATTACCTAAGTACAAATTCTTCCTTTAGAACTCCTTAAGATTTAAGTGATCATTGGCCAAGCAATACCCTATCAAGGGAGGTAAGGAAACCATTATGGACACATAAGTAATTATTAAAGGAAGAAGTTATTGAAAACAAACAATCCTTCAACCTCAGTAGTCCTATTTGGCCAGTATAAAAGCCAAATTGTCAATGGATACTCACATTAGATCGTAGGAACATTTATCAGTTTTCTCCACATATGCCAAGAAATTTACCCGATATAGAAGATATATTCTTAAAGATTAGTAATTACAACCTAAAAGTTTTGACAACATAGACTTATCAGACATGTTAATTAGGTTATCATAGCACTCCATGTGGAATTCAGAGACATTACTACTTTTACCTGGAATAATAAACAATACAGATTTAAAAGCTTGCTTCAAGGCTCTACGAATGGCCCGATTATTGCCTATGTGACACCAAGATGCTCACTGGAAAAGCTACCTAAATTAAATCACATTGCCTCCTTTTAAGCTATGTAGATGATATTTTGATTGCAAGATAAGATAAGGCTATTGTTCAAAATTATATGGAGACAGTGGTTGATATTCTGGTACATGATGGCTGAACCATTCATTAATAAAGACAATATGAAAGGGTCAGAAACATCAAAAAATTTCTACGTGTATTATGGATATCTGAAAAACCCATGGCCCCACATGGTATATTGCTCAAGATTTTGAATATCCCCCAACCCAGGGACAAAACTCAGATGCAACATCTAATTAGTATGTTTACATTCTGGAGGAATCACATACCATATTTACAAACCTCTATGCAATATTTCTTAGACAGGCAGCTGATTTCCAATGGGAACAGGAAAAGGGGAAGCTTTTATAACAGCCTGTACAGCCATCTCTGTGCATGCAATCCTGACCAGTATTGAACCAGGTGATAACTTAATTCTAGATATCATATTTAAAGATGAATATAGCAACTGGAGACTTCATAAAGTGCAAGAGTCTACCAACCAACATTTGTCTCTCGGCTTCTATTCCAAGAACTTTACACAGGCAGAGAATAAATACACTGTCTTTGGGAAACAAATCTGAACAGTTTATGAGGTATGTAGAACCCTACACTCAGTCATTGCCAAACACCCTATGGTCAGATGGGCACCCATTTCAATGATGTATTGAATCTACTCAAAGTCAATGTCCTTCACAGGCTTAGTCATAGAAGGAAAGGTGTTACAGTAGAAATGGTACCTATCTATGAAAATGAACATGTCACTTTTATTTCCTCAGATGAAATGATGAGATGAGAGCTGTACCCAAGCTGTGTATAAACGTGGCTTGGGCTGAACCCAGATCATTTCTATCTAACTATCCCTAGGCCTAAGTCTAGAAGCTTCTAGCCTCCATACAATCTAATATTGTGCAAGCCTGGACTTTGAAAGCTTCAGCTTCCAACCTTTGTCTTTTAACTTAGGCCTAGAATGTTTCACCTCTGAGACTTGCTGCTGAACAAACTCATTCTTTCTAGCTCTTTCTGAACTCTGGCTGGCTAGTTCAGCTCTGCTATTCTGGCTAATCTCCTCTCCAAACTGATTCAAATTGGCTTCTTTTAGCTTCTACTTGAATTGCTCTGATTGGAAAGACTGCCTCTGAACTCCATGAACTGATTTGCTCTGAACTAAAGTCTACTGAACTGAATTGTTTGGGAATAAAGGTGTGTACTAAAAGCATGCCTGCATTCCAGCCAGAGGGATCAAAGGTGTGCATTCCAGCCAGAGGGATTAAAGATGTGTGGTGTGCCTTTATGTCAGCCAGATCGCATATTTGGATGTGATCCTTTGCCAGAGCAGCCATGTTACTGAGTTAAAATCTCTTTCCATATCTGAATTCCTTTATGACAAGGATTGATAGCAAAGGGGTCTGTGCTGCAAGGGAGAAATAACTAAGCTGCTTATAATCGTCATCCCTAAACTGCTCACCATTTCCCCAAAAGAGGCACTTGTGGGACTGTGAGGACTAATGGAATGGTCACAGCATTTGGCTAATGCATGTTTTATTAATGGCTCATTAACCACTGATGGAACCAAAACTAAATGGGAAGCTGTAGCCTATAGAGAGGGTGAGGAAATGCCTATCACTGAAGAAGGAACCACCAAATCAGCACAATCCTGTGAAGTAATAGAAGCACCTACTGACTACAACACAAACAGCTAAGGAAGGCAAAAGGAAAAGGAAAATCTATATCTTTGATTCGTGGTGCTTGTACAGTGGTATAGCTATCTGGTTATCAAAGTGAAAAACCACTAATACCAAAGATATTTGATCAAGGGTGTTATGGATAGAAATGGCAAGATGTAGCAAGACATCGAAATTTATCTAACCCACGAAGATGCTCATACAGGCAAGACAAATGACATGGAAAAATAATGAAATAGTGGACAAAGTAGCATTATGGTCACTTAAGATTAGAATGTTAAAACTTGCTAGGGAACAAATTAGAAATAAATCAGCAAGGATGATAGATTACTGAGTTGGTAAACTTGAAAGTTTAGCCTTTGTACTAAAAAACATGAGAGAAACAGAGAACCAAATTTAATCAGAACAACCCCATGAGAATAATTATTAAAAAGATCCCAGACTGGAAGATTAAGAAACCTGAGAATGTTAGCAAAATTAGTAAGGAAAAGATCCTATGATTACATAAAACATTAGGACACATAGAGGCATACGCTTTGTTCCAAAGATTTGATAAAAGAACTTTAAGATATCTTGGCAGGCCTGTAAACAGGCCTTTAGAGACTGCGACTTTTGTCCTGCAGTTAAAACTAGATTTAGACATTGAATAGCACTTGTAACATGGTCTCCTAAACAATTTAATTAAAAACTACATAGAGATTTCATTGGATTCTTGAATACTCACCAGGGCCTATACGCCTGCACCCTTGTATTGTACATGTAAGCACGGGACTTGGATTAGCTAAAGAAGGTCATAGACCAGTTGGCAATAATATACACACTCTTTTGTTAGACAACCAGATATGGCTGTCCAGTAATAATTGAGTAAGATCAAGGAATACACTTTACAGGATCTAAAGTCCATAGGTTCCCAGACTCTAGACATACAATGGGACTTCCTTCCATATAATCAATTATAGCTGACAATATAGAAAGATGGCGTTGACTACTCATAACCAAGTTATTATAATTCAAAGATAACCTTTTGAAAAAGGCTATTGAACTTGTATGCAATGAATAAAAAAATGAGACCAAGATTGAATAAAGTTCCTCCTTTAGAAGTAGTAAATCAGTCTTAGAACAATCACCATAAAGAATAATTTCCCTATAAATAATTTCCAGACCATGAAGAATAATTCCCTATAAATATGTTTACAGGGACAGAAATACTCAAACCTGAAGGGAGACAGAAGTCATGGCATCCAGAACAGGCAATACAATCTGTACCACAGACAAGAAGAGCAATAAGAACCTTAGAAAATTAGATGATCTATACCATAATGTGCCTAGGACCTAACCCAATATATTAGATTTGGACTTTCCTGATGATAGTTATAATCTTAGGATTAATTTATTCAGCATTGATGTTAACTGGGCATTATACTTCTGTGCAGAGAAGAAACTAGCACATAGCATGGCCATAACAAATTATACCCCATGCTTCATAGAAACTTTAACAAGAACATAATAGAGAACACAAGACAGAACAACACCATGACACTGATCTGCTGGACCAAGGCCCCCAGGACTGTTCCCTGGAGTCCTTCTGTCGAATTATCTATGTTTAGCATTACCCAATGAGTCAAGCTCAGGTTCTTTGATACAATTGTTTGGGTCCCCATTGCCAATACCTACAGCTACCAGCTTGTCACAATTGGAGATATCAGTCATCAACTTTATCAAAAACTGTATCTACAGAAGCAGGAGTGATGAATAAAGTAACCATCATACCAACAGCTACAATAACAAATAAACCAAGAGTAACGTATATTGGTGACTTACTCTACCACACTTTGGATAGATTCTTCCAAAGTACTGGAGTCATGAACACTTTATCCTAAACCTCACACCCACCAGGAATGCCTTTGATCTCAATATGCTCATTGTGAAGGTATTGGTAATTCAGGTTTTGGTGCAGTTATTGTGATGATTGGAGAAAGGCCAATGCCCATTTTGCACCAATTTTGAGTACCACAGTCACCAAAGACCAAGAGAAAGTGAAAAGACAAATTTTAAGAAAACAAACCTACTGAAATGCCATTTAACAAGATTTGGAGAAATATCACAGCAGCACCAGCAGTCTACACCTTCTACTAGAGAGAGGTATGTCCTCAGTCATCCTTCTGCCTTACAATGAAGAAAAAAAGAGAGAATAAGATTTAAGATCCTAGGCATAGAAGACTCCAGGTATGGATTTGAAATAGTAAAGAACAAAAAGTTCCTCTCAGCATTGTTCTCACCCTACACATGGTTGATAAATAATATGTTTGGCTACCAGTACATTAAAACTACTGGGATCACAAAAAAGTACATTATTATCTAGATTGGGATGAGTACAAGGAGCCAGATTATTTGACTGGGGAGACACCAATATCAGCCACAATAAACCCATTCAATCCCACCAGTTTGCACAACTGTATTCCTGTCCAGAGATCACCATTTCTCTCTTAGAATGTGATCCCATGACCTTATGGATTTTAAATGCCCAAATTCACTATTTGTATTACCCACTATTTGGATTACCTGCAATTGAATAAGTCAAACATGACTACATTATGTGTAGATGAATTTCCCAACCTATCCTACTAGGATAAAATGGATGTATGAAATAACCACCTGATATGGAAAGTAAACGATTCATTTCCACTTATTAATTGACTGGCTGGAAAATGCAGCATTGGGGAATACAACATTGCAGGTTTCCATTGATCTTGACTGACCTGCTGACACAACCCTTTGCATCATATACATATACATATACATATACATATACATATACATATACATATACATATACATATACATATACATATACATATACATATACATATACATATACATATACATATACACATACACATACACATACACATACATATACATATACATATACATATACATATACATATATATATATATATATATATATATATGAATGACACCATTTAATTGGGGGTGGCTTACAGGTTCACAGATTCAACTCATTATCATCATAGCAGGAAGCATGGCAGCCTGCAGGCAGACGTGGTTCTGGAGAAGTAGCTGAGAGTTCTACATCTTGATCTGAAAGCAACCAGGAAAAACTGACTTCCACAATGGGTGGAGGTTGAGCATAGGACTTCAAAGCCTAGTCAGACTTCAATGGACTTCCTCCACCAAGGTCACACCTACCCCATCAATGTCACACTCATTCCAGCAAGGCCACATTTCCTAATGATAGCACTTCCCATAGGCCAAGCACATTCAAATCACCACAGGAATCATTTTCTTTTGATACACGCACACTTAGGTTTAATGAATTGAAATTCACTGAGTTCTAGAGAAAGGAAACCATCACACATGGGCTGTGTGGTGTTTTGAATAAAAATGGCCCCTGTAGGCTAAAATATTTGAATGCTTGGTCATGAGGAAGTGTCATTACTTGAGAAGGATTAGAAGGTATGGCCTTCACTGTTGGTGGGAGTCACTGGGGTGGGCTTTGTTTTTCTTTTTCTTACATCAGATTATATATATATATATTTTTTCAAATGTAATCCCCGTTCCATGTTTCCCCTTGAGAACCAACTATCCCATTCTCCCTCCTCCTGCTTATATTAGGGTGCTCCCCCCCAACTCCCTCCAGCCTACCCAACCCTGGGATTCCCCAGAACTGGGGCATGAAGACTTGACAGGACCAAGGTCCTCTCCTCCCACTGATACCCAACAAGGCCCACCCTCTGCTGCATATGCTGCTGGAGCCATGGGTCACTCCATGTGTACTCTGGTTGGTGGTTTAGCCCTTGGGAGGTCTGGGGTGTCTGGTTGGTTGATATTGTTCTTCTTCTTATGGGATTGCAAACCACTTCAGTTCCTTCAGTCCTTTCTCTAATTCCTTCATTGAGGAATCCAATTTCAGTTCAATGGTTGACTGTGAGGATTCACCTCCGTATTTGTCATAACTGTCAGAACCTCTCAGTAGACAGCTGTATCAGCCTCCTGCCAGTATGCACTTCCTGGCATCCACAATAGTGTCATATGGGATGGATCCCCAGGTGGGGCAATCGCTGGATGGCCTTTCCTTCAGTCTCTGCTCCACACTTTGCTTCCATATTTCTTCCTGTGAATATTTTTGTTTGCCCTTCTAAGAAGGGCTGAAGCATCCAAGCTTTGGTCTTCCTTCTTCTTGAACTTAAAATGGACTGTGAATTGTATCTTGGGTATTCTGAGCTCATATTCTTTTGTTTTAGGATAAAATGTTCTATAAATATCTGTTAACTCCATTTTGTTCATAACTTCTGTAAGTTTCACTGTGTCTCTGTTTAGTTTCTGTTTCCATGATCTGTCTATTGATGATTGTGAGGTGCTGAAGTTTCCCACTGTTATTGTGTGAGGTTTAATGTGTGCTTTGAGCTTTAGAAAAGTTTCTTCTATGAATATGGCTCTTGCATTTGGAACATAGATATTCATGATTCAGAGTTCATCTTGGTGGATTTTTCTTTTGATGAGTATGACATGTCCTTCCTTATCTTTTTTGATAACTTATGGTTACAAGTTGATTTTATTCAATATTAGAATAGCTACTCTAGCCTGTTTCTTAGGACCATTTGTTCGGAAAATTGTTTTCCAGCCTTTTACTCTGAGATAGTGTCTGTCTTTGTCACTGAAGTGTGTTTCCTGTATGCAGCAAAATGCTGGGTCCTCTTTACATATCCAGTCCGTTAGTCTATGTCTTTTTATTGAGGACTTGCGTCCATTGATGTTGAGAGATTTTAGGGACCAGTGACTGTTGTTTCCTATTATTTTTGTTGTTAGAAGTAAAATTATGTTTGTGTGGCTATCTTCTTTTGGATTAGTCGAAAGAAATTACCTTCTTGCTTTTTCTAGGGTATAATTTCCCTCCTCGTGTGGAGTTATCCATCTATTCTCCTTTGTAGGACTGGATTTGTAGAAAGATATTGTGTGAATTTGGTTTTGTTATGGAATATATTGGTTTCTCCATCTATGTTAGATGAGAATTTGGCTGGATATAGTAGCCTGTGCTGGCATTTGTGTTCTCTTAGGGTCTGTATGACATCTGTCCAGGGTCTTCTGACTTTCATAGTCTCTGTTGAGAAGACTGGCGTAATCCTGGTTGGTCTGCCTTTATCTGTTACTTGATCTTTTTCTCTTACTGCTTTTAATATTCTTTCTTTGTTATGTGCATTTGGTGTTTTTACTATTATGTTGAGGAATTTCTTTTCTGGTTCAATCTATTTGGAGTACTGTAGGCTTCTTTTATATTTATGGGCATCTCTTTCTTTAGGTTAGGGAAGTTTTCTTCTATAATTTTGTTGAAGATATTTACTGGCCCTATAATTGTGAACCTTCGCTATCTTCTATGTCTATTATTTTTAGGTTTGATCTTCTCATTGTGTCCTGGATTTCCTTGATGTTTTGGTTAGGAGACTTTCCTGTTTTCCATTTTCTTTGACTGTTTTTGTCATTTTTTTTATGGTATCTTCTGCCCCTGAGATTTTCTCTTCTATGTCTTGTAGTCTGTTGGTGATGTTTGCGTCACCTGTTCGCTTTCCTAGGTTTTCTATCTCTCCTTTGTGATTCTTTATTGTTTCTATTTCCATTTTTAGATCCTGGATGGTTTTGTTCAATTCCTTCACCTGTTTGGTTGTGTTTTCCTGTAATTCTTTAAGGGATTTTTGTGTTTCCTCTTTAAGGGCTTCTACCTGTTTACTTCTACTGTCCTGTATTTCTTTGTATTTCTTTAAGGGAGTTATTTATGTCCTTCTTAAAGTTCTCTATCATTGTCATTTGATGTGATTTTACTTCTGAGTCTTGCTTTTTCCAGTCTGTTGGGGTATCCAGGACCTGCTGTGGTGGGATAACTGGGTTCTGATTATGCCAAATGGCCTGGTTTCTGTTGCTTAGGTTCTTGTACTTGTCTCTTGACATCTGGTTATCACTGGCATTAGCTGGTCTTGTTTCTGACAGTGGCTTGACACTCCTTTAAGCCTGTTTGTCAGCACTCCTGGGAGATCAGCTCTGTCCTGGCAGTATTTGGGTACAGAGAGATGTGGCACAGGGTCAGCTCTGGGTGCAGAGAGAAACAGGCAGTATTCTATCACAGACTGCTTCTCAGGTCCTTTGTCCGGAGGGCTCCAGGTGGGTCCCTCAGAGCAGAAGTTTTGCTCTTACCTGTACAAGTAAGTGTCAGCAGTCCTGGGAGGACAGCTCTCTCCCAGTGGGATTTGGCTATAGAGAACAGTGGCACAAGATCGTCTCTGGGCACAGACTAACCCTTGTGTCTTATGATACTGAAGCCCTACCATCTGAGGAGAACCTCTGCAGACACTTGGGGACACTGTGCTTGCATGGTGTTCTACGGAACTCAGATTATACCATAGCATAGCCAGTCATATTTTTTAAAGACATGGCCTGTATACCAGCACAATTTTTCATACAAAAAGGCTTCAACTCCTGTCTCATGAATTAGTATATAGATACACATAGCTAGTCCAACAAAAATCTATATTTTGTTATGCTGAAGATCATTGCACAGTGTTCACACTTTAAATTTCTAACTTCAGTTATAAGCGTATCTCCCCAAGGCTGCTCACCTCTATGGCATATCTTAGCTGAAGGTGAGGTCCAATATCTAACAGAAGTCTCTGATTCGAGGGTGAAGATCCTAGAGGAGACTAAGGAAGCATCTCTCCAGATGTGCAGAAAAACATATTGCTTTTAGTCTCTACTTATATACGGTCCAGTGGCAATCATGGTATTGTAGAACCATGTTAGATTATCCTGAGTGAGGTGAATGATGTTACTGGTTTCTGGTTATCAGGTGCAGCCTGGATGTAATGGGGATCCTGACTGAGCTATTTTTAACATGTCTAGAAGACAGTTTTTACTATGCTCATTACAGGTGTCTCAGTTTTTCTTCTTTGTTTCAGCCATGTATTCACAAAGGGCTTCCAAGCAGGATATAACAAGAAAGCAGGAACCAGAAACTGTCTCCTGACATTTCTGGCTTTGGTCAGGACATTTCTGGAACTGCTGCCTTGGGGTTTCTTGCTCCACCTGACCAGTTTCTATCTCCTGTTCTCTTCACTTTCATGTTGGGTTTTCTACTTCTTGACTATGAGTGGCTTCATTGACAAACAATTTGGAAATACTACACTAGGTACGACAGACTTACCTATATTTATGTATCTTTTGAAGCTTTAGCTGCTCAGGTGGTATGACTTCTTTGTTTCTGTTTTGACTTTCCTAAATCGTTACATTTATCAAATTCTAGAATTGGACGTGGAAGTCCATTTGAATTTCAAAGGGAAGGATAGACCTTGCCTTAGTCATTTTAAGTTATTAATTGTGAAAAGATAATCAGACTTCTGCATGTCAAACCCTGATTCATAAGTTCATATATTCAAGACACTGACGAAGATGTTGAGTATTCTTTTGAATTCCCATGGCAGGGGGGAAAACATCAATGATGCTCACAGTGCCTTCTTCTGTCTCAAAGATGTTTACAGAAAGCATTCCACATACAGTCACATTTAAGGTTGCCATTTCACATGTAAAGGAACTGAGTTTTCTTTCTCTTTTTCTTTTTTCTTTTTTTTTTTTTACCACATCTACTAACTTGTACCTGCTAGTTATTAAGAGTAGCAGTGAGATACTCTATCATTTATGGGAAGGTCTTACTATAAAATACAATTTTCCCTTCACATATATACCTACTTTGAATACATAGCGGGATAAGCTTTCATTGTTTCAGGAGGGGAGTGCACACATTCATCAAAGTTTGAGCAGCTGCATCAGGAGCCTCTGTCAAATTGCAAAATAGGAGACTTGCCACTCCATATTTCATTAAGACCTTGTACATATAGTCATCCATCTTAAATTTGAAATGTGTCAAATTTTCATGTGTCTGAAATATATTCAAATATATTTTCTTGGAGAGTTACACTTCATGAAGGTTTTTCAAGTGCTGAATTTTAGTATTAGTTATGTTTGTTGATCTGATGACATCAACAACAATTTAGCTTCGAAATGAACAGTAACATCACAACACTGGAAGGGTATTTCTACAGCAGCTGCTTTCTACCAAGCACATTTTATTTCCTCCATTCTGGCACGAGGCATTATCTATTAATTATCACAGAATTTTAAGAGTCTGATGCCTTAGAACGGAAACTGTTGTGCTGGTTTTTATGTGAAGGAAGATGCTCACGTGGTGAGTACCCAGGAGAATCATTACCAACAAAGTAGTACAATATGAATGGCACTGGAATTTTTCCATGTGGCTGTAAACTCTTATCTCCAGCCAAGACCCAGCAACACAAATAAAAGGCATGTGAATTACTGTGGAGGCTATGCATTCACTATTGAGAGAAACTGTTCAAGACCAGTGCTACCCAAACACATTTTTCTGTATTACATAATGTTATCATTTAAATATTGTCATTTGAATGTGAAGACCAGCTGTGCATATCAGGACACAGCTGTTGGGTTGAGGTGAAGATAAGCCATCTGGTGCTTGGTTCTGGGTGGTTAAATACCAACCAGGGGCTTTAACTTCAAATCCAGCTGTGATAAACTAAATCGAAGGCTGCATATTATTCCTCAAAAATCACTCATTTGGGATAGTCCTCTGGCATAAATTTTAACCAGAGGTGTCATTGATTGGTTTTACACTTTCAATTAGAGCAGTTGCCAAAACCAAACCAAACAGGAAAAACTGTGCAGGCATTTCATTGTCTTTCTATGAAATTTAAAAAAAAATCAGAAAGTCAGATTTTCTATTACCCTCAAATTATGTGTGTACAGGAAGTAATAAATTTGCCTGGCTTTTCCCATTGCTCAGAATGACGACCAAAAACTCAGATGACCCATAAAGGCCAGTGAGAAAGCAAAGGTGGTGGTTAGCTTGGCTTATGCAGTTTGTTATGTCTGTTGGTATTTGAAACACAAGTCAGCAGAATTTTTACCACAGTTGTCTCTGTCCGGCCTCTCTCAGTTCTGTTGGTACTGAGAACTCAAGGGGCAAGTTCTGAAACCCTGTCTCAGCTTCTTGTGTATGACATGCTGAGAAGGGTATAGGAAGCTATTTGTTTGGGCCCATGTTCTCAGGCATTTTTATTACTATTCTACTGATATTCATTTTCAATATTTCCAAGGAAGCAAACTTTTACTGTAATGGATTGTCATATTATAGCTAGTTAATGACCCTTAAATATTTTTTTTCCTGAAAGAAATGACACTAGACTACATCAGCTGATAGAGTATGTCTTAGATATACTAACTTGAGTACTCAGAAATGAACATGATTGCTATCTTTGATTTGTCAAGTTGTATTTACCTTGGATCTGGATGCATAGCTATATGCAATAGAAACCATTCGTGTACATATAGGTATACTCATTCAACTGCGTCCTTTTTGGAATTGGTATATATAAAACTCACTCAGGTATTCACTCCTTTTATGGGAGTCTGCAGAACTTCCAACAGCTTTCCTTGGTCAGTTTCTACTCCTTGCCAAAGAGCTCGAAACTTTATCAGTTCAGACTAATTTGCCTGTGCTTGCACTTCATATAAATATAACCACAGTTTGCATTCCGTTGTAAATATGCTAGACTTGTCCATATGATTGCATGTGGCTGCCATTCTCCCTATTCCCTTGCCTTATAACATACTATTCCACTGCTTATTTTTGAATCATCCTATTGATTGATTGATTGCAATTTGAGAACATAATTGCATATGTTTTCGATAGAATTTAGCACTCTTTCCCGTAGTGTGGACACTGCCAGTTCCTTGCTCTTTATCAAACCATGACAGATTAAGGAACATTTGTTCATATCATGGATCTATATAGTTGAAAGGAGATTCACAAACAATAGAAACTGTGTGTGTGACTGAGAAGACGGTTTAGCTGGTGAAAGTGCTTGCTGTGCAAGCATGAGATGCCGGATTTGAATTCTCAACATCCACATAAAAGCCATGCATATCTGTGTGTGCCTATCATCTCCATTAGGAGGGCAGAGACAGGTGGATCATGGGATCTCACTTGTTAGCCACACAGTCAAATTAGATTTGATTCAGTGAGGGACTTGGTCTCAAGGGAATAAGGTAGAGAAATGAGCAGAAAGCCTGATGTACCTCCATGTGCACACTTATGTATATTCTGGCACACAGACACACACATGCAGAGAGAGAGAGAGAGAGAGAGAGAGAGAGAGAGAGAGAGAGAGAGAGAGAGAGAGAAACACACAGAGAGAGAGAGACAGATAGAAAAGGCGTTAGTAATGATTCTTTATTGAAGTGCTTCACTGCCCATTTTGTTGTTACTCTGACTCAAAAATTAAAGAAAACCTCCTGGCCAAGAAAGTAAAATAAAGTGGAAGTGATAATATTTAATGATGAAGGTCTAACAATATTTTACCATAGGCAGAAATCACATAAAGTAACAATTTTAGCATATGATCTATCTCTCAAATTTTTTGTGCTACAGAAATCCTAATACAAGGATTTAGAAATATTTCTGTCATTACCTGCAGCAATATCTGGTGTATGACAAACACACACACACACACACACACACACACACACACACACACACACACACACAGACCCTAAAACCAACCAACCAACCAACCAACTAACCAACCAACCAACCAGCCAAAGGAAAATCCCTACCCTCCCAGGAGCACGCAAAATTCTGTCATAGAATGATCTCTGAGAGGGATTATCTTTTCTAAATTTCCTAACATCTTGAATCAGAAAAATTACTATTAGCTATGTTTCCTTGTGTGTAGAAAGGAATTTGAAGAGACATAATGAGTTAACAACCATTTGAGTTTTGGTTGCCATTTCAAAACTATGTTAGTTTCAAATTGAAGGAAAAAATTGAACCTCAACTCAAAGTGGCAGCATATTCCACCAAAATGATCACAGAGAAAGTCTTCAAGTCATCCTTAGTTTTTTCTCCTCTAACCAATATTTATTTTACCAGCAAGTCCTGATAGATTAGTAAATCCCCTAAGTATAGACACTTCTCACAGTCCTGCTTGCCCATAGCCTCACAATCTCTTTCCTACTGGTTACAGTAGACCATTATAAATACGTTTGTTTCCACTTTTGATTCTTATCATAGATTGCCATCCCCTATTGTGACTATAACTTTATTTTGTGAAGTGTATTAGACCTTGTTACTTTACCGTAATAAAAGGAAATGAAAATAGAGAAAGTCTCATGGCCTTTTATTATATTTAAATGAAAATTCTTGGTGGAGAAAAGGTTTCTGGATTGCCAATCTTGAGTTCATAGTGAGATTTTTTTTGGGAAATGTTATTGTCTTAACTGGGCATATAAAAATTTAAAACTCACCCAAAGTCTATCATGTGTCACTAGGATTGTTGAGAAGTTTTTCTACTTCTGTTTTATTTTCAGTTTCATTCAATCAGCCTTCTGCTGATTTTTTTGTCTTGTTTTTCATTTAACATATGGATCTCATTTCTAAGCACAAATTATTTATCTGTCATATCTTTTTATGAAGTATTGCTCTATACATTTCCATCTCTGACTAAATATTTCATTTTCAAGTATATTTTCCCTAATTAACCCATAGAGTTATTCTGTTCTAAATATATGTATTAAATAAATTATAATATATAGTAAATAACACACAATATAAAATATAAATATATAATATAAAATACAAAATATATAGTATATAATACATAGTAATAATACATAACACATAATACATAATAAAATACATAATGTATAAAACTTAACATAATATATAACATGTAACACGCAACATGTAACACATAACATGTAACATAAAACATGTTACATAATATGTAACATAATACACAGTACATAATGTATAATGTATAAAAGATAATGTGACACAAGGTATGTATTATGTTTGATGTCTGGCGTGTAACATATAACAACATATATAACATTATATAATGCATAATGTATAACATATAATGTATAATATATGACATATAACACATTTTTAATAAATACATAATATAATATGATAGGATATATGATATATAATATCTAATATGTAGTACATAACATATAACATATATAATACTTAAATATAACGTGTTATAAAATATGACATGATATATAATATATAATATGCAGCTTATAGAATATAACAATATAAAACATATAACATTACTTATATAATATGTATCAATGTTAGAGTTTCTATAAATAAAGGCAATATATAATTGTGTGTGTGTGTGTGAATTACCAGCTTAGGCTTGAAAGATGGTACTGAGGAAGGGATGTTTAGAAGAAGTGAAAGAAACTAATCGAAGTCAGTGATGGGTGCGATCTAGCAGCTCTGTCTTCTGTTCGAGACACCTTTCTAGACAGCTCTGTAGATAGTTCATGAGTTTTCCAACCAAAGTCAGAAAACCTGTGAGAACAATTCTAATAGAGCTGTAATAGCTCTATAGATAGCTTTTTGATTTTATGACTGAAGTAAGAAAGCCTGTATGTTAGCTCTCCATGTAGTTTTTTGGTTTTCTGACCAAAGACAGAAATAGTGCTAGAAAAAAATTCTAAAAGAGGTATGTTAGCTCTCTAAGCAGCTCTCCTAGCTGCCCAAAGCCCAGTCTTTTATTTACATATTGCATATGAATTTAGTCATGTACCCCAGGTTTACTTTTGATTATCACATGAGTCACCATTTTAGGACCTTTGATTCTTAGACAAGGACAGCAATTACCTTGTTTTTTGTTTTTGTTTTTGTTTTTCTTACAGGGGACATATATTTTAGCAAAAAAAATTTTTTTAAAAAGGTAGGGTCTTTAAAAAGGTATAGTTAAGGCTGGTCTCTATTTTGTCATATAGTCAAGGATGACTTTGAATTCCTGATCCTCCTGCATCTATATCCCAAGGGATGGGACCACAAGCAAACATGCGCACAGTGGTTGGCAAATGCTGTTTTTGCAACAGGATCTGGTAAAGTAAAGTCACCTAGTGAGAACTTGTCAACATGCAGAATTCCATTTTATAAATTGGGTTATTTTGCTTGTTGGTGTCTACTTTCTTGAGTTCTTTATACATTTTCGATATTGGAGTATGCTCAGTTGTAGGGTTGGATAAGATCTTTTCCCAATCTCTAGGTCTTTTTTCCTTTTGAAGGAATCCTTCACCTTATAGAAGCTCCTCAGTTTCATGAGGTCTCATTTATTGTTGATTTTTGTGTCTGAGCTGTCGGTGTTCTGTTCAGAAGTTGTCTCTTGTTCCAATGAGTTGAAGGTTATTCCCCACTTACACTTCTATCAGATTCAGTGTCTGGTGTCTTTGATCTAGTTGGATTTAAGTTTTGTGCAAGATGATATATATGCATTCTTCTATAGGCAGACATCGGGTTAGACCAGAAACATCTGTTGAAATTGCTTTCTGTCTTCCACTGTATAGTCTTGGCTTCTTTGTCAAAAATCAAGTGTCCATAGGTGTGTGGGTTAAGTTCTGTCTCTTCAATTTTATTCCATTGATCAATCTGCTTGTTTTTATGCCAATACCATGTGGTTTTTATTACTCTTGCTTTATAGTACAGGTTGTAATAAAGGACTGTGGTACCTCTAGAAGTTCTTTTATTCTACAGGATTAAGATATCTTGTTTTTTCCCTATATGAAGTTAAGTATTGTACTTTCAAAATCTGTAAAGAGTTGTGTTGGAATTTTTATGAGAATTGAGTTGAATTTGTAGATTGCTTTTGGTGCACTGGCCATTTTTATTATGTTAATCCTACCAATCCATGACCACGGGAGATCTTTTCATCTTCTAATATTGTTTTCAATTTCTTTTTTCAAAGACTTGAATTCTAGACTAGAATTTAAACAAATAAAGGACCCTTGGAATTAAAGTCTTGACTGCCCTCTAGCATTGACATTGCAGCCATACCATTTTCAGGTGAGTCTGAGTGCTTCAACTTCCTGGGTAAAATGGAAAATATGATTCAGATTTAAGACAGAGGATTTGCCATTTGCTAAGCTACTAATATTATTATAATTTCATGGATTCATTATTGATAAACAGAGCTGTGAGAGATTTACTATGCTAGAGGCACAGGGCTTGAGGCAGGGGAACTAATGAACTTATGAGTTGAGTTCAAGAATAGTTTATTTCATGTTAGAACATGAACAATAGTCTGAGAAAGTGAAAAACCTGGGAGAACTTGGAGAAACACTGGGTGTTACTGCAATGCAGATCAAAGAAATGACAGCAGGAGACATTTGTTTATTCTTGGTGAACAGAAACCATTCTTTCTTAAATAGAAAGGAACTTACAATTATTTTAGAAAGCACATGTATATGGTTATAATGACATTAGTATTTAAATAATACCTTTTTAGAAGAATAAATAGGAAATGCTGAGAAGAACAAAAGATGTGATAAATGTTCATAAAATGATTTGGAAACAGAAAACACAAATTCAGAAAACTTTGAGTTACAGGAATTGGAAAGTAACTGATGCTGAAAAACAGGAGCCCTTATTTACTGAGGGCATGAGGCTCAGTGTTTGATAAGTGAATTTCAGATACATCTGAGAAGTGTTAAGGTGAATGCTCCTCACCACGGCATGGTCTCACTTCTGGTTTTCTTACATTAAATGATTTTCAAAATTTAAAAAGTATAAAAACTTTTATGTAACAAAGAAACTGGTCAGATAAGTGTGAATTAAAAAATGTGCTCACCCAGTTTTCTTAATCCAGTTAACAAATCTCAATGGCTCTATGATAATGAAATCTAAATTCAGATAACATCTGTTTATTTGGGAAAGATTGCAAACTAGAAGTTTGGTGTAGAATAGCATGTTTTACAAATATTATTTTAAGAGGTTTATCGGTATAAGTACAAAGACCACAACCATAAATACTTTATGGAAAACTGAATAAAGGGATTTGGATTATCAAAGTAACTTTTTTGGGTACTTTTAGTTGATTCTAATAACGTTATCATTGGTATTATTTTGAAGACAAAAAGAATAAATGTTTACTTAGCAAAACTGTGAACTCCATAGAGATTGATACAATCATGAAACCTAACTAAAAGCCTCATATGATGGACAGTTTTTAGCTACTTATTAAATTAGAAGAAAAAAATATCATTTCAGTTCTCAGAAATGCCAGGCTTCCTTTGTATTTGATTAACAGAGGTTCATTTTACTTATTATATATGTATGTATATATATATATATAGTTTTCTTTCTACATAATTATTAACATGAGATATAAATACATTCCTAGAGCTTATTAATTTAGCCCAAGTTTTATTTAATCATGACTCTTACAAATTCATAGGAAGTAGGTATTCAGAAATTAAATTTATTTTCTCTGAAACATTTTAATGACTACAGCATTACAACTTATGCTAACTCTTTAACAGTCCATTTTTATTTTACTTAGCTAAAATATTTATTTGATGGTAGGCACCACTTGTATGGATGTTTCTGTGAGAAAAATCAACTCTAAAGACCAAATAAAATAGCGCTTAAAATTCTAAACATGTTTATAATTTAGGGACTTGGTATAATATTTTCTTTGGGTCTTTAGATCCACAGTATCAGACATGTGATATATATGGAATATATGTTATATGTATCATATGTGTTATATGTATCATATTAACGCACAAAAAGGAAGGAAGACATCTGTTTTAAGGAACTTCTGAAACGTGTTGGCACAATCCTGCACAGATGGCTACCTGTTTTCCTCTGAGTATCCCCAGGGAAAGCTTTGCACAATAGGTATGTCTATCTGGCTTTAATCCAAACTAATCTAGCCCAAGCTGTGCTTAGCAAATCTGCATTACAGCCGGGTTTCTCCTTGTTCTCTCCTCTCCCTTCTGTGAGAAGTTTTTCTCCTTGTTAATCAGCTAATTGGTGATGCTATTCATCAAGAAATAAAGCCCCGAATGGGGTGCTAGGTTGTAGTTACTGAACTATATCTCCATCTTGCTCAACTGAAGCGTGTGATTTAGTTGAAATAATGACCAAGTCCACAGCACAACCAATGCATTTTTAATGACACTCTTCCATATTTTTATTTTATTTCGCGAAAGGAATGTTATCATTGGGCCTCATTAACTCAAGGAGGAGAAAATGGGATCTGAGAATATTGAAAAGTATAAGGTTAATTGAAATTGAGGGTCTACATTCAAGGAGTTCAAAGCCAATTTGGTCGCTGGTTCCTATTTTGTAGATATGCAATAGTTGCGGTTATAATAGCTGTTTGGCTTGGTTTTAATCTTCCTAAAGATATTAATAATTAAAATTTTATTTCTGCTTGGATCAATTTTCATTAATGTAAATCAAGTTTAAAAAAACAACAACACAGGTCTGAGATTGAGTCTTTCTTTTTTTCTGAGAGAGTAATTTAGGGCCAGTACATCTCAGCTTAAGTTTGTTAGTTTGTTTGTTTGTTGATTTACATTTCAAATGTTGTTCCCCCTCCATGAAACCCCTACCCTCTCTCCCCTCTCCTTTGCCTCTAAGATGGTGCTACCCTACCCACTTCCACCTCATACCTTTAGCATCCCCTTTCTCTGGGGCATCAAGCCTCCACAGGAACAAGTGCCTTCTCTCCCTCTGAGGCCAGACAAGACAGTTTTCTGGTATATGTAGCAGGAGCCATGAAAGAGATTTAGTTAATGGCTTAGTCCCATGGAGCTCTTAGGGGTCTGGTTAGTTGATACTGTTGTTTTTTCAATGGGGTTGTATTGTTGTAAAATTATAAAAATATTATTCTATCTTTACCCCATTTTAGGTCCAGCACCACCGTGCCCCAAGATATCTGCTAGATATCTTGCCAGAAGCACATATCCCAACTCCATGGTAGCCCAGACCAACTGCCCCACACTCCCTTAAACTTAGATCTGCACATGAAAGAACACACAACACAATAACCTTTGATCCAACTGAAAAGATATAACTGCCATTCTAAACATACAAAGCCCTGTACACATCCATCCCTTAAGAACATTCATAACAACCTGTAAAGGTACAGCGTGGAATCTTAACCTCAGCTTCCATGTAGTTCTGAGGCTACTCTCTTTTCTTCCTCCTCTCTCCTCTTCCTTTAAACTTTTTCTCCCACCCATCCTTCTTTCTCGTCCAATGACAGGCCTCATTCTATCCTGTACCGGCCCACACCTGTATTTTACAACTTAAATGGGAAGAGGGTTCTGGTGAAGTCACCTGAGTCCTAACTAGGTAGCCGTCCTTGGGGCATTAGCTTCAGAATACAGATAACTCCAGGGCAAACCACAACAGGGTTGCAAACTTTAGCTTCTTCAGTCTGTCCTTTAACCCTTCCATTGGGGTTCCTGGGCTCAGGCCAGTGGTTGACTGTAAGTATCTGCATCTGTTTCACTCAGGTGCTGGCAGAGCCTCTCAGAAGCCAGCCATGCCAGGCTACTGTCTACAAGTACATCTTGGTCTCAGCAACAGTGTCAGGGTTTGGTGTCTGCACATGAGATGGATCCCAAGGTGGGGGTGGTTTCTGGGTGGGCATTTTGGCTAAGGTCATCTCCATTGGGTCCTGGGAATCTCCCATCTACCTTGTGCTTAGGCCTTTCTAGTGGTTCTCACGTTCCCCAACTCACACTGCTGCTAATTTCTATTCATTCTCCCATTCCTATGGGTTTCTCTCCTGCACCCCACCCCCATACCTTATCCCATCCCCATTTTCCCTCCACCTCCCTTCTCTCACCAAGATCCTTTCTTCCCTCTGTCTTCCATGATTATTTTGCTCTCCCCTTCTTAGTGGAATTGAAGGCTCCACACTTTGGTCTTCCTTCTTGTTAAGCTTCGTATGGTCTATGAGTTGTATCATGGTTATTTTGATTTTCTTGGCTAATATACCCTTATCAATGAGTACATATTATGGGTCTAATTTACCTCATTTGGGATAATATCTTCCAGTTCCATCCA
Source organism: Rattus norvegicus (assembly GCF_021556685.1). Taxonomy (NCBI): domain Eukaryota; kingdom Metazoa; phylum Chordata; class Mammalia; order Rodentia; family Muridae; genus Rattus; species Rattus norvegicus. The sequence goes on from NC_141549.1 coordinate 46,589,264, forward strand.
TTTGACTGCAAAATTTGTGATGTCCTTGTTTTTAATAGCTGAGTACTATTCCACTGTGTAAATGTACCACATTTTCTATGTCTATTCTTCCCTTGTGGGACATCTGAGATGTTTCCATCTTTTAGCTATTATAACTAGTGGAACATGTGTCCTTGTTATATGTTGGAGCACCTTTTGGTGAAGAGGAGTGGTGTAGCAGGATCCTCAGGTAGAACTATTTTCCATTTTCTGAGGAACCAACAGGTTGATTTCCAAAGTGGTTGTACCAGTTTGTAATCTGACCACAATGGACACAATGGAGGAGTGTTCCTCTTTTTCCACATTCTCCCCAGCATCTTCTTTCACCTGAGGTTTTGTTTTTTGTTTTTTGTTTTTGTTTTTGTTTTTTTTTTTTTTTTGCCATTCTGACTGGTGTGAAGTGGAATCTCATTATTGTTTTGATTGACATTTCCCTGATGACTGAGGATGTTGAGCAGTTGAGCATTTCTTTTGGTGCTTTTCAGTTATTTGAGATTTTACAAGAAGAATCCAAGTTCATGAGCCTTCTCGCAAATGGAATGAATTCAAAGTAAACCTGGGCATCTTAGGGAGACTCTGTCTCAAAATAAAAAGGAAGGATGGCCTGAAATATGGTTTTGTGGTAGAGAACTTAAGTAGATAAATAAATTTTCAATAAAATAACATTGATTTTTTTCTTTGAAATAAAATAAAAGCCATGTTTAATATGTCTTAATATTAAACATGAAACAGTGAAAGCTTGTAAGTAACATTGTTATATTGGTATTACTTTATTCTGTGTATATTAAATGTAAACTGGTGGATGAATTTTTGTGGACTGTTGTCTTAGTTAGGGTCTTATTGCTGTGAACAGACACCATGACCAGTGTAAGTTTTATAAAGGACAACATTTAAATGGGGCTGGCTTACAGTTTAGAGGCTCAATCCATTACAATCAGGGCGGGAGCATGGCAGCATCAAAGTATCCAGGCAGGCATGGTGCAGGAGGAGCTGAGTTCTACATCTTCACCCGAAGAAAGCCAGGAACAGTCTGCTGTATAGCATCCCCAGATAGAAGGAGGGTCTCCAAGCCCACCCCTACAGTGACACAGTTTCTCCAACAAGACCACATCTTCTAATAGTGCCACTCCCTGGGCCAAGCATATGCAAACCATCACATTCCACTCCCTTGCCTCCATAGGCTTGTTTAAACACATGAGTCTATGGAAGTCATACCTTAAACTTAGCATAATAAAAAAGTACATTTAACTAAATTTCCAAAGTCCCTGTCATCTATACCAGTCACTTCCAAGATCCATCTAATCACTTAACTGTAATTGTAACCAGCTGGGCAAACTTCAAACTCTGCCATCTCCTTGTCTGATGTCAAGGTAATCTTCAGATCTTCAACTCCTTTTTCACCTTTGTTGACTGTGACAAATTACTTTCTCCTGAGTTGGTTCCACTTTCTGTTGGCACCTTTCCTCAGCAGATAGCCAGTGACTCTGGCATCTTTAACATCTTTGGATCTCCAAGGCAGCTTCAATGTTACAGTTTGTTTCCATGTTTGGGATACAAACATGATCTTCCAAAGACTTCACTTCACCAGCTCTGTGCTCTGTAGTATTTTAACTTCAGGTTGATCCACACTACACTATTGCTGTTGTTCTTGGTGATCATCCCATGGTACTGGTGCCTCCAATACACTGGGGTCTTCTGTTGTATCTAGGCTTCACCAATAGCCTCTCCTAGGCTCTCTTTGTGTTGCCAAGCCTCAACACCTTTGCCTGTCCCCTTCAGTCCTGGGCTATCAATTGCGACTGAGGGTGTATCTTCACCAATGTCCTTCCACAGTCTCTCACAGTGCCCAGCCTCAGCTGCTCTTCATGACCCCTTCATGCCTTCAAAAACAGTACCACCTGGGTGATTCTTAAACATTACCAAGTCCAGCCACAGCACGAGGTACAACCTCGGCATTTATGGAACACAGCTCTCAAAAAAAACACTTCCCAGAAGTTTTCACCTCAGTGATGTTGAATTCTTTCCTAGCTCCAGCTAACCAACATCAACTGTCCCAGTAGTCTCCTTCTCCTCTTGAATATAAAGCCAGAGACACATGGCTGAAGCTGCTGAGTTCTGCTTGCAGGAGCTGGAACATGCCCCCTTGTTCTATTACATCATCACTAGCTTCCTCTCTTCTAACTCCTTCACTGCCTAAACTTGGCTGTCCCGTATCTTGCTCTGTAGATTGACCTTGAATTTAGAATCTGTTTGCCTGTCTTCTGGGATTAAAGGTTTGTACTAGGTTGCCTGGATTTAACTTAGCTGGGTGGGATCTTGCACCAAGGTCATTACTTCCTTAATTTAATTTAATATCCTTGAACATATGATTCAGCTCCATTTCATTTCCAGGTGTCCCTTTAACACTCGCATCATATATTTTGCATTTTTCATTTTTCAACTTCTCTTTTTTCATTAAAGTGCTCTTCATGAGACTTAACCAGAGAACAAAATCTATGATGGGTGTTACTAAGACTTCCTTTGTCAATTTAATTAATCTGAGTCTTTTCACTTTAGCCTCAGGCTGACTATTCAGACAAGGGGAAAAAGCAGCCACAATATTCACCAAAATACTACAAAAGCAGTCTTTACAGAACTCACCAAAATATCACAAAAGCAGTCTTTCCAGCACATACCGAAATTCTTCTTCTCTGAAACATTTTGGGACAGGCCTAAACAATTCAAATCACTCTCAGTAACAAAGACTTCCACATTCCTACTTAGATAGCCCAGTAAATCCCATTTAAAGTATTCCACTGCTTTTCAAATCCAAACCCCTAAAATCAATATTCTTCCAAACAAAAGTATGGTCAGGTCTATCATAGCAATACCCCAATGCCTGGTACCATCTTCTGTCTTAGGGTCTTATTGCTATGAACAGACACCATGACCAATGTATGTTTTATAAAGGACAACATTTAATTGGGGCTGGCTTACAGGTTTAGAGATTCATTCCACTACCATCAGGGTGGGAGTATGGCAGCATCTAAACATCCAGGCAGGCATGGTGCAGGAGGAGCTGAGTTCTACATCTTCAACTGAGGGAAGCCAGGAACAGTCTGCTGTATAGCATCCTCAGGCAGCTAGAAGGAGGTTCTCCAAGCCCACCCCTACAGTGACAAAGTTCCTCCAACAAGGCCACACCTTCTATTAGTGCCATTTCCTGGGCTAAGCATATGCAAACCATCAATGCTGTCAATGTATTATAAAACACATTATTGACATAAATTGAATTATATGTTTATAATTCAATTGATTTACTTTGAAAAAATACTTTGTTAACAAATTCATATTTGCTCTATGACATTGCATATTATTATTATGTAGATTAGCAAAAGAAACAGTACTGTTGGTTAGTATGTGTAAAAAGTAGCAGTTGAATAGTTTATTCATAGTGTAATTAGTCCTAAATGGTGATAGTACTTGAATCAAATTCTTAGGTTCCCAGAAATTTACTGTGTGACCTTTGAAATTCTGGCTTAATTTCTTCTATTTATGCCTCTATTTACACATATGTCAAGTGGCAGGTGAGGGTTTTCTGAAAATCAAACATCATCTATTTATTTATTTATTTATTTATTTATTTATTTATGTATTTATTTATTTATTTTCTTTTACTGAAATAGACTTATTTTTTTCATATCATAAACTCTGAGTATGGTCTTTATCTTCCTCCACAACTCCCAGTTTCATCTCATCCCCACTCCCATACAGATCCACATACTTTCTGTCTCTTCCTAGAAAACAAACAGGTTAGACAGAATCCTCTGGTCTCCATCTGTGCTGCAGAATTAATCCTGTGGCACAGCTCTCAGAACCCAAATCCAGCTCCCATAGAGCTGGTCTTCTAGCAGTACTGTTACTATTATACACATGTGATATGAACATTTTTGCTCCAATAACTGGTCAAAGAGGGACTTGCCATGATACCACAGGGCTCAGAAACTTCAGAGAAACTGGGGACAGGATCTTTTGGGTCTCCATTTGCAATCTGGAATTAACCCTGAGGCACAGCTCTCTGGACCCAAATTCCACCAGGATAGAACTGGTCTCCTAGGACTGCTGACACACCTAAGATCACAGGCTTACAGGCTGACAGGAGGGACAAGTTCAAGGTGGAGACAGCAAGACCAACTAACACCAGAGAAACAGATGTCACAAGGCAAGCACAATAATTTAAGTAACAGAAACCAGGCTACTTAGCATCCGCAGACCCAGTTCTTCCATTAGAGCAAGTCCTGGATACACCAACACACAGGAAAAACAATAGTGAGGTTTAAAATCACATTTCATAAGGATAATGGAGGACTTTAAGAATCTCATAAATAATTTCCTTAGTGAAATACAGGAGAACACAGGTAAACATGTAGAAGTCCTTAAGGGGGAAACACAAAAAAATTCTTAAAATCACAGGAAAACACAACCAAACATGTGAAGAAATTGAACAAAACCATCAAGAATCTAAAAATGAAAATAGAAACAATAAAGAAATCACAAAGGGAGACAACCTTGGAGATAGAAAACCTAGGAAAGAGATCAGGAGTCATAGATGCAAGCATCACCAACAGAATAGAAGACATAGACGAGAGCATCTCAAGTGTAGAAGATACCATAGAAAACATTGACACAACAGTCAAAGAAAGTGCAAAATGCAAAATATTCCTAACCCCAAACATCTAGGAAATCCAGGACCAAATGAGAAGACCAAACCTAGGGATAGGTTTGAGGATTAATTTGAGAATCTTCGCTCTCTTCTATACCTAGGAAGAGAGCGAAGATTCTCAAATTAATGGGCCAGGAAATATCTTCAACAACGTAATAGAAAAAACATCGCTAACCTAAAGAAAGAGGTACCCATGAACATACAAGTAGCCTATAGAACTCCAAATATACTGGACAAGAAAAGAAAATTCTTCCAACACATAATAATCAAAACTCAAAATATACAAAACAAAAAAATATTAAAACAGGAAGGGAAAAAGTTCAAGTCATAATGACAGACACATCAGAATTACAACAGGCTTCTGAAAAGAGACTCAAAAAGCCAGAAGATACTGGGTAGATGTCATACAGATCCTCAGAAAAGACAAATGCCAGCCCAGTCTACTATAGGCAGCAAAAATCTGAATTGACATTGATGGAGAAACCACGATATTCCATGACAAATCCAAATTTACACATTATTTTCACACAAATCCAGCACTACAATGGATAATAGATGGAAAAAAAACCCTCCAATACAAGGGGGGAGGAACTATATCCTAGAAAAAGCAAGAAAGTGTCAAAAACAGACACTACCTCAGAGCAAAAGGATAAAAATTTTTTCCAAGCAAATGGTCCCAAGAAACAAGCTAGCCATTCAAATATTGAATAAAATTTTCTTTTAACCAAAAGTTGTCAAAAAAAGATAAGGAAGGACACTTCATACGCATCAATGGAAGAATATTCCAAGAGGAACTCTCAATTCTGAAAATCTGTGCTTCAAATGCAAGGGCACCCACATTCATAAAAGAAACTTTACTAAAGTTTTAAGCACACATGCATCTCACATAATAATAACAGGAGATTTCAACACCCAGTTCTCATCAATGGACAGATCATGGATACAGAAACTAAACAGAGACACAGTGAAACTAACAGAAATTATGAGCCAAATGGATTTAACAGATATTTATACAATATTTCACCCTAAAACAAAAGAATATACCTTCTTCTCAGCACCTCATGGTACCTCTCCAAAACTAACCATATAATCAGTCACAAAAAAGGACTCAGCAGATACACGAAGATTGAAATGATCTCCTGCATTCTATCAGATCACTATGGACTAAGGCTGATCTTCAATAACAACAAAGACAACAGAAAGCCTACATACACATAAAAGCTGAACAACACTCTACACAATGATAATTTGGTCAAGGAAGAAATACAGAAAAATTATTAAAGACTTTTTAGAATTTAATGAAATGAAGGCTTAATATTCTCAAACTTTTGGGACTCAATGAAAGCAGTGCTCAGAGGAAAACTCATTGCTATTAGTGCCTCCAAAAAAGAAACTGAAGAGAGCATACACTAGAAAGTTGACATGGCATCTGAAAGATGTAGAACAAAAAGAAGTAAATACCTCCAAGAGGAATGAATGGCAGGAAGTAACCAAACTCATGGCTGGAACCAACTTAAGAGAAACAAAAAAGAACTATATAAAGAATCAACAAAACCAGGAGCTGGTTCCTTGAGAAAATCAATAAGATAGATAAACCCTTAGCCAGAGTTAGCAGAGGGCACAGAGATATTATCCAAATTAACAAAATCAGAAATAAAAAGTGAGATATAACAACAGAAGCAGAGGAAAGCCAAAAAATTATCAGATCCCACTACAAAAGCATATTCTCCACAAAACTGAAAAATCTGGATGAAATGGACAATTTTTTAGAAAGGTACCTGGTACCAAAGGTAAATAAGGATTAGATATCTTTTTTCCATTGTGTGGTTTTAGCTTTTTTGTCAAAGATCAAGTGACCATAGGTGTGTGGGCTCATTGATGGGTCTTCAATTGTATTCCATTGAGCTACCTGCCTGTCTCTATACCATTACTATATAGTTTTTTATCACTATTGTTCTGTAATAGAGCTTGAAACCAGGGATGGTGATTCCCCTGGAAGTTCTTTTATTGTTGAGGATAGTTTTTGATACCCTGGGTTTGTTGTTGTTGTTGTTGTTGTTGTTGTTGTTGTTGTTGTTGTTATTCTACATGAATTTGCAAATTGCCCTTTCTAACTCTATGAAGAGCTGACTTGAAATTTTGATGGGATTTGCATTGAATCTGTAGATTGCTTTTGACAAGAAGTCCATTTTTACTATATTAATCCTGTCAAATCATGAGCATGAGAGATCTTTTCATTTTCTGAGACCTTCAAATTCTACATCCTTCAGATGTCATGTCAACTTTCTAGTGTATGCTCTCTTCAGTTTCTTTTTGGAGGCACTAATAGCAATGAATTTTCCTTTTAGCACTGCTTTCATTGAGTTCCAAAAGTTTGGGAATGTTGTGCCTTCATTTTCATTAAATTCTAAAAAGTCTTTAATTCTTTTTCTATATTTCTTCCTTGATCAAGTTATCATTGAGTAGAGTGTTGTTCAGCTTTTATGTGTATGTAGGCTTTCTGTTGTCTTTGATGTTATTGAAGGCCAGCCTTAGTCCATAGTGATCTGATAGGACGCAAGAGATCATCTACACAGTCCCATAGCCCCTAAAGAAATAGAAGCACTCATTGAAAGTCTCCCAACCAAAAAAAAAGCCCAGAACCAGATAGGTTTATTGTAAATTCTATCACAGCTTCAAAGAACACTTAATGCCAATACTCTTCAAATTATTCCACAAAATGGAAACAGAGGGAACACTACCCAATTCTTTCTATGAAGCCATAATTATACTTACAATTAAACCACACAAAGATCCAAAAAAGAAAGAGAACTTCAGACCTATTTCCCTTAATGAATATCAACAGAAAAATACTCAATAAAATATTTGTAAATCAAATCCATGATTTTTCATGATCAAGTAGGCTTCATTCCAGGAATGCAGGGATGGTTCAGTATATGGAAATAGATTAATGTAATCCATTATATAAACAAATTCAAAGGAAAAAAATGATCATTTCATAAGATGCTCAGAAATCATTTGACTAAATTGAACACTTCTTCAGGTTAAAAGTCTTGGAAAGATCAGGAATTCAAGGCCCATAAGTAAACACAGTAAAAGCAATATACAGCAAACAAGAAGCCAATATCAAACTAAATGGAAGCAATCCCACTATAATCAGGAGCTAGACAATTCTCCCCACTCTCTCTCTACCTATTCAATATAGTACTCAAAGTCCTATCTAGAACAATTAGATGACAAAAGGAGGTCAAAGATATAAAAACTGGAAAGGAAAAAGTTAAAATATCACTATTTGCAGATGATATGATAGTATACTTAAATGACTCCAAAAATTCCACCAGAGAACTGCTACAGCTGATAAATAACTTCAGCAAAGTGGCTGGGTATAAAATTATCTCCAACAAATTAGTAGTCTTTCTCTACTCAAAGGATAGACAGAGTGAGAAAGAAATTAGGGAAGTGGCACCCTTCACAGTAGTCACAAATAACATAAAATACCTCGGTGTGTCCCTAACAAAGCATGACAAGGACTTCAATTCTCTGAAAACAGAATTTGAAGATCTCAGAAAATGAAAAGATCTCTCATGCTCATGATTTGACAGGATTAATATAGTAAAAATGGACTTCTTGTCAAAAGCAATCTACAGATTCAATGCAAATCCCATCAAAATTTCAAGTCAGCTCTTCATAGAGTTAGAAAGGGCAATTTGCAAATTCATGTAGAATAACAACAACAACAACAACAACAACAACAACAACAACAACAAACCCAGGGTATCAAAAACTATCCTCAACAATAAAAGAACTTCCAGGGGAATCACCATCCCTGGCTTCAAGCTCTATTACAGAACAATAGTGATAAAAAACTATATAGTAATGGTATAGAGACAGGCAGGTAGCTCAATGGAATACAATTGAAGACCCATCAATGAGCCAACACACCTATGGTCACTTGATCTTTGACAAAAAAGCTAAAACCACACAGTGGAAAAAAGACAGCATTTCAACATACGGTGCTGGTTCAACTGACTGTCAGCATGTAGAAGAATGAAAGTTGATACATTCTTATTTCCTTTTTAAAAGCTTAAGTCTAAGGATCAAATAAAATGAAATACACTGAAACTAATAGAAGAAAAAGTGAGAAAGAGCCTCAAATACATGGGCTTAGGAGAAAATTTCCTGAACAAATACCAATGGCTTATGCTCTAAGATCAAGAATCAACAAATGGGGCTTTACAAAATTGCAGAGCTTCTTTAAGGCAAAAGACACTGTCATTAGGACAAAATGACAACCAACAGATTGCAAAATTTTTTTTACCAATCCTATATCTGATAGAAGGCTAATATCCAATAACTCAAAAGTTAGACTCCAGAGAACCAAATAGCCTTATTAAGTGGTGTACAGATCTAAAGAAAGAATTCTCAACTGAGTAATAATAAATGGCTGTCCCCTCATAGCAGCAGGAGGAAGAAGGATAGGATAGGTGGTTTCCAGAAGGAAAACCCAGAAAGGAGATAACATTTGAAATTTAAATAAATAAAGTATCCAATAAAAAAAATAAAGAAAACAGTCATGTAAAGAATAATTTAGCTCACAGTTCTTTGTATCTAAATTCCATTGGGGAGTAAGCTGGAGTTTCAGAAGTGCAGAAAGTCCTGGAGCTCAGTAGAGACCAACCACTACTTCTATTTACATTCCTGTGCCAAGAGGAACCTGCCTAGTGCCCACTGTATGAAGGAACTTAGGAACAGTCATAGGCAGGATCCTTCCAGTTTCCACCAGCACATGGAGTTGAAACTGTCTCACAGCTCTCTGTACCCAAATCCTGTGGGGGAGAGTGCTAGATTCTCAGAAGTATGAACAATCCTGAGAGCTCAGAGTAGACAACTATGTCTGCTCACATTTCTGGCTAAAGAGGAACCTACCTAATGCTCTCTGTGCCCTTTGGGCACAGGGACCTGGGTACAGTCATGGGCGAGGCCCTTCCAGTTTCTGCCTGTACCCAGAGCTGAAAACCATTCTCCAGGAGTGCTGATACACCTGAGAGTAGAGGTAAGAACAAGTCTTCTGCTCCAAGAAACCTGCCTGGAGGCCTCAGGACACACAAACCCAGGAGCAGTCTGGGACAGGACCCTTATGATTTCTGCCTGCACCCTGAAGTGACCCGCTCCAACAGCTCTCTGTACCTAGATCTGGTTGAAAGAAAACACGTCTACTGGAGTGCTGACACACAGGCTTATAGGTAGGTTAAACCACTGTCAGAGACAGCAAGACCAGCTAACACCAGAGACAACCTGATGGCGAGAGGCAAGCACAGGACCATAAGCAATAGAAAACAAGACTACTTGGCATCATCACATCCTAGTTCTCTTGTCAAAGCAAATACTGGATATCCAAACACAACGGAAAAGCAACATTTGGGATTAAGATCACATCTCATGATGATGATAGAGGTCTTTATGAAGGACAAAAATAACTCCCTTAATTAAATGCAGGACAACACAAGTAAACAAATAGAAGCCCTGAAAGAGGAAACACAAAAATCCCTTAAAGAATTATAGGAAAACATAACCAAATAGGTAAAGGAATTTAACAAAACCATCCAGAATTCAAAATGGAAAGAGAAACAATAAAGAAATAACAAAGGGAGATAACACTGGCGATAGAAAACCTAGGAAACAGATCAGGAGTCATAGACACAACTATCACCAACAGAATACGAGAGATAGAATTGAGAATCTCAGGGGCAGAAGAAACCATAGAAAACAACATAACCATTAAAGCCAATGTAAAATGCAAAAAGTCCCTAACCAAGAACATCTAGGAAATCAAGAACTCAGTGAGAAAATTAAACCTAAGGATAATAGGTATAGAAGAGAGCAAAGATTTCCAACTTAAAGGGCCAGTAAATATCTTCAACAAAATTATAGAAGAAAACATCCCTAACCTAAAGAAACAGACACCCATAAAAATACAAGAAGCCTACAGAACTCCAAATAGATTGGACAAAAAGATAAATTACTACTGTCACATAATAGTCAAAACACCAAATGCACAAAACAAAGAAAGAATATTGAAAGCAGTAAGGGAAAAAGGTCAAGTAATATATAAAGGCAGACCTTAAAGCAAGAAAGTAATCTCCCTGCAACAATCCCAAAAGAAGATAGCCACACAAACATAATTCCACCTCTAACAACAAAAATAACAGGAAACAATCACTATTAATATCTCTTAGTATCAATTGACTCAATTCCCCCCAAAAAGACATAAACTAACAGACTGGATACGGAAAGAGGACCCAGCATTTTGCTGCATACAAGAAACACACCTCAGTGACAAAGACAGACACTACCTCAGAGTAAAAGGCTGGAAAACAATTTTCCAAGCAAATGGTCCCGAGAAACAAGCATTCTCTTATCAAATAAAAATCTACTTTCAACCAAAAGTTATCAAAAAAGATAAGGAAGGATATTTAATATTCATCAAAGTAAAAATCCACCAAGATAAACTCTTAATCCTGAATATTTATGGTCCAAGTGCAAGGGTACCTACATTCATAAAAGATACCTTACTAAAGCTAAAAACACAAATTTCACCTCACACAGTAATAGTAGGAGATTTCAACAACCTATTCTCATCAATGAAAAGATCATGGAAACAGAAACTAAATAGTGATATAGAGAAACTAACATAAGTTATGAAGCAGATGGATTTAACAGATATTTATAGAACATTTCATCCTAAAACAAAAGAATATACCTTCTCAGCACCTCATGGTATGTTCTCCAAAATTGACCATATAATTGGTCATACAACAGGCCTCAACAGATGAAAGAAGATTGAAATAATTCTATTCATCCTATCAGATCACCATGGACTAAGGCTGGTCTTCAATAATAACAAAAATGACAGAAAGCCCAACTACACATGGAATTTAAAAAACGCTCTACTCAGTGATAACTTGGTCAAGGAAGAAATAAAGGAAGAAATTAAAGACTTTCTAGAATTTAGTGAAAATGAAGGCACAACATACCCAAACTTATGGAACACAATGAAAACAGTGCTAAGAGGAAAACTCATAGTTCTGAGTGCCTCTAAAAAGAAACTGGAGAGAGAATACACTAGCAGTTTCACAGCACACCCAAAAGCTCTAGAACAAAAAGAAGCAAATACACACAAGAGGAATAGTCAGGAAATAATCAAAATCAGGGCTGAAATCAACCAAGTAGTAACAAAAAGAACCATACAAAGAATAAACAACAAAACAAAACAAAACAAACAAAGAAACAAAGAAACCAAGGAGCTGTTTCTTTGAGAAAATCAGCAAGATAGATAAACCCTTAGCCAGACTAATCAGAGGGCACACAGAGAGAGTATATCCAAATTAACAAAATCAGAATTGAAAAGGGAGATAAACAACAGAATCTGAGGAAATTGAAAACATTGTCAGATCCTACTACAAAAGCCTATATTCAACAAAACTGGAAAATCTCAATGAAGTGGACAACTTTGTGGACAGATACCAAGTACCAAAGTTAAATCAGGATCAGATAAACTATCTAAATAGTCCCATAACTCCTAAAGAAATAGAAGCAGTTATTAAAAGTCACCCAACCAAAAAGAGCTCAGGAGCAGATGGATGTGGTGCAGAATTCTATCAGACCTTCACTGAAGACCTAATACAAATTCTGTCCAAACGATTCACAAAATAGAAACAGAAGGAGCACTACCCAATTCCTTCTATGAAGCCATATTATTCTTATATCTAAACTACACAAAGACCCAACAAAGAGAATTTCAGACCAATTTCCCTTATGAATATTGACAGAAAATACTCAATAAAATTCTCCCAAACTGAATCCAAGAACACATCACAATGATCATCTCTCATGACCAAGTAGGATTCATCCCAGGGATGCAGGGATGGTTCAATATATGTAAATACATCAATGTAATTCATTATATAAACAAACTCAAAGGAATAAAACACATGATCATCTCATTAAATGCTGAGAAATCATTTGACATAATTCAACACCCCTTCATGTTAAAAGTCTTGGAAATATCAAAAATTCCAGGCCAATACATAAACAAAGTAAAAGCAATATAGAGCAAAAAGTAGTCAACATCAAACTAAATGGAGAGAAATTTGAAGCAATTTCACTACAGACAAGGATGCCCACTCTCTCCCTACCTATTCAATATAGTACTCGAAGTCCTAGCCAGAGAAATCAGAATATAAAAGGAGGTCAAAGGGATAAAAATTCAAAGGAAGAAGTCAAAGTATCACTATTTGCATAGGATATGAGAGTATAATAATGTGACCCCGAAAGTTCCACCAGAGAACTACTAAGCCTGATAAACAACGTCATCAAAGTGGATGGTTATAAAATTACTTCAAACAAGTAAATAGTCTTCCTCTACTCAAAGGATAAAGAGGTTCAGAAAGAATTTAGGGAAACAACACCCTTCAAATAATTCCAAATTACATAAAATACCTGGGTGTGACTCTAACCAAGCAAGTGAAAGTTCTGTATGACAAGAACTTCAAGTCTCTGAAGAAAGAATTTGAAGAAGATCTCAGAAGATAGAAAGACCTTCCATGTTCATAGATTGGCAGGATTAATATAATAAAAATGTCCATTTTGCCCAAAGCAGTCTATAGATTCAATGCAATCTCCATCATCATTCCAACTCAATCTTCATCGAGTTTGAAAGAGCAATTTGCAAATTCACTTGGAATGATAAAAATCCTAGGATAGCGAAAACTATCTTCAAGTATAAAAGAATTTCTGGAGGACTCACCACCCCTGACCTCAAGCTGTATTACAGAGCAATAGTGATAAAAACTGTATGGTATTGGAACATATACAGGCAGGGAGATCAATGGAATAGATTTGAAGACCTAGAAATGAACTCATACACCTTGAACTTGGACAAAGGAGCTAAAACCATCTAGTGGGGAAAAAAAAGCATTTTCAACAAATGGCACTGGTTCAACTCTTGGTCAGCATATAGAAGAATGTAAATTTCCCTGTACAAAGCTTAAGTCCAAGTTGATCAAGGACCTCCACGTAAAACCAGATACATTCAATCTAATAGAAGAAAAAGAGGGGAAGAGTCTCGATCACATGGGTACTGGGGAAAATTTCCTGAACAAAACACCAATGGTTTATGCTCTACGTTCAAGAATCGACAAACGGGACCTCATAAAAATGCAGAGCTTCTGGAAGGCAAAGGACACTGTCAATAGGACAAAATGGCAACCAACAGATTGGAAAAAGATCTTTAGCAATCCTACAGTCGATAGTGAGGTAATATCCAATACATACAAAGAACTCAAGAAGTTAGACTCCAGAGAACCAAATAACCCTATTAAAAATGGGGTACAGAGCTAAACGAAAATTCTCATCTGAGGAATATCAAATGACTAAGAAGTACCAAAAGAAATGTTCAACATTCTTAGTCATCAGGGAAATGCAAGTCAAGACAACCCTGAGATTCCACCTCACAGCAATCAGAATGTCTAAGATCAAAAACTCAGGTGACAACAGATGCTGGCAAGGATGTGGAGAAAGAGAAACACTCCTCCATGTTGGTGGGATTGCAAACTGTTACAAACACTCTGGAAATCAGTCTGGAGGTTCCTCAGAAAATTGTTCCTTGTACTACCTGAGGACTCAGATATAACACTTTTGGTCATATACCCAAATGATGCTCCAACATACAGCACAAATACATGCTCCACTATGTACATAGCAGCCTAATTTATAATAGCCAGAAGCTGGTAAAAACCCTGATGCCCTTCAACAGAGGAATGGATACAGAAAATGTGGTACATGTTCACAATAGAGCTATCAAATACAATGACTTCATGAAATTCATAGGCATATGGATGGAACTCGAAAATATCATCTTAAGTGAGGTAACCCAACTACAGAAATACACACATGGTATGCACTCACCTGTAAGTAGATATTAGCCCAAAACCTCAAATTACCAAAGATACAATCCACAGAATACATAAAGCTCGTGTTGAAGGACGACCAAAGTGCAGATGTTTCAGTCCTTGTTAAAAGGGGAAACAAAAATATTCAAAGGAGGAGATATGGAGCCAATCTTTGGAGTAGAGACTGGATTAATGGATATTCAGAGCCTGCCCCACCCAGGGATCCAGCCCATACCTATTTAGCCACTAGACAGTATTGATGAAGCCAAGAAGTACATGCATACTGATATAGTTGTCTCCTGAGAGACTCAGTCAGAGTGTGACAAATACAGAGGAGAAGGACAGAAGCAAACCACTGGACTGAGAATGGGGTCCCTATAGGAGGAGTTAGAGAAAGAATTGAAGGCGCTGAAGGGTCTTGCAACCTCATAAGAACAAGAATAACAACCAACCAGTGCTCCTCGGGACTAAAGCACTAGCCAAAGAATACATATGGACAGACATATGGCTACAGCTGCATATGTAGTAGAGGACAGCCTTGTTGAGCACTAATAGGAGGAGAAGCCCTTGGTCCTGAAAAGGCTGGACCCCCCCCCCCCAGTGCAGCAGAATGTCAAGGTGGGGGTGGGAATGCGGTGTGGTTGGGGAGGGGAGATATCTTATAGAAGAAAGGGCGGGGGATGGGAAAGGGGTTTATGGACAGAAACTGGGAAAGAGTTTAACATTTGAAATGTTAAAAAATATTCAATACAAAATAATTTAAATAAAAAAGAATAATTAAAAAATAAATGACAGTACAATAAGATTCTGTGTTTGCCATGTACTGCTGGGCACAGGGTCTACCCTTAAGAATAGTTTGATTCCCAGTGAACATGATTGTTCGGGGGCGGGCAGTGATGGGGGAAGGATGGGGAGGGGAACACCCATAAAGAAGGGGAGGGGGAGGCGTCAGGGGGATCTTGGCCCGGAAACCGGGAAAGGGAATAACAATTGAAATGTAAATAAGAAATACTCAAGTTAATAAAGAAAAAAAGAAAAAAAATGATCTCCAAGAAAAAAAAAGTTAAAAAAAAAAGGATAGTTTGGTTTGGAAATGTCACTCTCGGAGAAAACCAATATTTCATTTGAAAATGGTAATCAGTTGGAGACAGCTTCTGGTTTAGGGATGGCAGCCTGTGTCTATTTCTACTTTCAACTCTAGAATCTCAAATGTTTTAGACACCTTGGGGTCTTGCATTGCTGTCTCAGTATCTTTCAGTTCGTATGCACCAGCCTTGTTGTGATTAGAAGGCCATGATTTATTTTTGTCTTTCATGCCCTCTGGATCTTATACACTTTATGCCTCCTCTTCCACAGAGTTCTCAGATTCTTGAGGCTGAGATGTAGACATCCCCCTTTAGGACTGAATGTTTCAAGGCCTCCCACTCTCTGTATATTGTTTATGGGTCTCTGTATTTGTTCTCAACTGATGTAGGAGAAATCTCTGATGATGCTCGAGTAAGACTTTGATCTATGAGTATAGAAAAATATCCTTAGAATTAATTTTATTGCTATGTTCCTTCTGCAAAGCAGTAGTATCTGGTTACTCCCTAGATAGCTGAAAGTTGCCTGTGGGTTTTACCTCATGGAATGGTCCTTAGCTCCAATTGGATATCAGTTGGCTGCTCTCAGTAGCTTTGTATCACCACTTCTTGTAGGCAGGTCACCATTGTAGATGCAAGATTTTGTAGCTAGGTTGTGGTTGAGGTTCATGTATCTTCTTTGGAGGAAAACACAGTACTTTTCAGTACCAAGAATACTGTCCAGTAGGAGTGATTGCTCTAGGTATGTACCAGCTTGACTTCTCTGTGATCAGTGAATGATATATATGTGTTGTCCTCAGGTTTACCGCCTCACCATCAGATTATGGAAAACTACCAATAACCTTGGCAGTGGCCCACATTGTTTATGAGTTTCCATGGGACCTATTTGACCAACAACTCAATTAGATATAAGCATTACCAGTACTAGAATGTTCATTTGGTAATGAACTGTATCAAGGTGAGGTTCTGTCTTCCTTGTGATTTTTAGATATTTAGATTGCCTTCAGATATGTAGATATTATTGGATATTGTACTAAATTGATTCATATATCCCCTCAAATTGTCTTTAGTTTTACTTGTCTTCCATCCTTTCCTTCCTCCTTCCTCTGTTCGTTCTTCCTCTCTGTTTATCTCCTATTCTCCTGCCATATCCACACAGGCATATCTATTTTATTTTCTCAGCCTAGAGATATCCATCCCTTCCCTCCCCAGCAACTTCCTCTCTACCTAACCTTTGTGATTATATGGATTGTAGGTTGCTTACTAATGACTTAACAGCTAATATCTATATGAGTGAATATACTGTATTTGTCTTATAGGGTCTGAGTCACTTCACTCAGAATTATTTTTTCTAGTACCATCCATTTATCTAGCTATCCATTTCATGATTTGATTTTTTAAAATGTCTGAGTAATATTCCTAGTAAGTGTACCACATTTTCTTTATCCATTCATTATCTTAGGGACATAGATCTCCCCCCTCAGTTACTGGCTGTTAGGACAAAGCAACAGTGAATGTGTTTGAGCAAGTGTCTCTATTGTAGGATGAAGCATTCTTCAGGTTTATTTCCAAGAGTAGTGCACTGACTGGTTTTGTGTGCCTACTTGACACAAGCTGGTGTTATTACAGAGAAAGGAATCTCCGTTAAGGAAATGCCTCTATGAAACTCAGCTGAAAGGTATATTCTCAATTAGTGATCAAGGGGAGAGGTCCTAGCCCATTGTGGGTGATGCTATCACTGGACTGGCGGTCCTGGGTTCTATAAGAAAACAAGCTGAGCGAGGCAGTGCAAGCAAGCCAATAAGCTTCTGCAGCCACTCCTGCCTCCAAGTTCCTACCCTGTGTGATTTTCTGTCCTGACATCTTTTGGTGAGGATCAGCAATGTGGAAGTGTAAGCTTAATAAACCCTTGCCTTCCCAACTTGTTTCTTGGTCATGATGTTTTGTGCAGGAATAGAAACCCTGACTAAGACAAGTGCTATCGTTGGACTTTGAGGTAGATTGATTTCCATCTGTCTGCGGAAAGCCACATTGATTTTCATAGTAGCTGAACAGGTTTGAATTTACCACCAGCCCTTGTTTTACTGATCCTGACGATTCTGATTGATATAAAATAAAATCTTGAAGTACTTTTGATTTATATTTCCCTGATGGCTAACGATATTAAGCATTATTAAGTGATTCTCAGCTATTTGAATTTCTCCTCTACTTACATTTGTACTCCATTTTTAAATTGGTCTATTTGCTTCATTGATAACCAACTTTTCTTTAGTTCTTTATATATATTCCATACAGATTAGCTACATATCAGATGTGTACTTGGTAAAAGTCTTGAATTCTGTAGCCTACCACTTTGTCTGAATGATGGTATCCTTTGTCAGAAGCTTTTCAGTTATTGAAGTTTCACTTACTAGTGGTTCTTAGTGCGTGTATTATTGATGTTCTGTTTAGAAAGTATTTTCCTAGGACAGTAAGATCTAGTCCACTCCCTGCTTTATCTTCTATCAGATTCAGAGTATCTGGCCTTATGTTGAAGTCTTAGTTCCATTTATTTGGAAATTCATTTAGTGCATTATGATAGGTGTGGACCTATTTGTATTTTTCTACATGCAGCCATCCAATCTGACAGCAATGTTTTTTGAGTATGTTGCCCCTGACCACTATGGTGCTTTTAGGTATACCTAGTCATACTGTGTTTGTCTGGACTAGTGATTTGAAAGTTAACAGGTGAATTAATGGTGGGTAGAGATAAGTAAGAAACAATTCAAAGAGAAAATTTAGACAAGAAAAACATGGACAAGAGAAAGCCCATGAAAATAGAGAAGTTTGAGGTACTTTAGGAAAGGTTATATGGTTTAATATCTGTCATCTAGGTATACACAGGGTATAATCAGATCCTGATTACAGAAAGAGCAAGAACGCTGCCCATAGTATAGTTTCTTGTTGAAAATCAATTCTGCATGAACATAATACACTAAAATAAAATCTCTTAATAGGTATGAGATGAAAGGAGTATGCATCAGTTCTTAAGCAATAGTGGTGATCCGAATTTAACACCTGACCAATGAAATTTACTAGACTGAGGAAAAGGTACAGAAGCCAGACTAGCCTTCTTTCATCATCTTTGATTCTCTCTGCTTACAGAAAGGAAAATGGGGAGTTCAGACCATCTTCTGTGTATGGAAAGAAGACATTCATTATCATAAGGAGATTATATATATAATGTGTATATATATATATATATATAAACGTGTATATGTATATACACGTTTGTCATCAATTACACAACTTAGCAATTGATTATAGTGCCTGCTTCTTACTGTGTTGATAAAACCATGGGTATTTGGTTACAGGTACATAATGTGTAACCCATTCCATGTATTTAATTTGATGATTTTTGAAAAGTCCAGAAGACACAAACCTTTTAATAGACTTTAAATAGCTTTTCTAATAGACTTCATATTGTTTCATTTAACATTATCAATTCCATGACTGCTATAAATTAATCATTGCTTTATGCCCAGAACTTTCCAAGTTGCAACCATGATGGATAGTTTATAATCCCATTAAATAGTGGCCCTTACTCTGATAGGATGAAAAATTATAAAACTTTTATTATATTAAGGATGATAAAGAAAAAACATAATACTTATAAAATAATTTATAATGAGTGGCTTGATAGAATTTATGATAGAAAGCTTGTATTAATAATGGATGTGTCTGTCTGTCTGTCTGTTTATCTTTATGGGAACTACAACTTTTCTGAACAGTAGGTCAAAACCCAAAATACTCTGTGACTTTATAGCACAAAGTGAAAACCATCTATTGTATTCAAACCATGTGTTCAGGCCTAAAAGTAACGTTAACTGGATTTTCTGAATCCAGCCTAGGAACTTTGATATCCTTCTCTGCCATGAGAAGACTTAGAAGCCTCCGTCTGGCATTAGCTACCTACGGAGGATCACACTGTCTTTTATCTGCTTGGCCTGCCCCTTATCCCGTTTTGTTCCAGTTAACTCCTGTTAACTTCTACCAAAAGGACAGAAGTTAGATATTCTTTCATTTTATTTCTTGCAGTAATGTGGCTCTATCAGTGCCCCAGTATTTCAGGAATAAATAGATATTATGAACCAAGAAAAGAATAAGAATAGAATTGTGAAGTTGACCCAGCTATTATAGAATATTGTTCACTATTCACTTGGAAGAACACCTGCTTCAATATCGCATGATATTAGAGTCCTGGCTTTGGAAGCCTCAGACATCCCGAAATATTATTCAGGTAATATGAAAAAGATGCATACTAAAAGCCTTTAAAGCTTCAGCCTGTAGATTTTCATCTCTTTCTGTTGTAAAACTAAAATAATAGCCATTCTGTTATCTGTGAAGAGAGTGTAAACATTAATTGATGGCTGCTCTTCCTGAATTACCTTTAGCCTTCTGGGGACTACTGATGCATAATCAGTTTAGCAATAGAGTTATAAAAGTATTGTCACAGATAGGCAGTGAGACTTTAATCCATGCTTTTATGATATCCAACTTGGATTTCTATAATTGTCTGTCTATAGGTCTCTCTCCTGTATCCTACTGTAAAACAGAAAAGCTAGCGCATACAAAGATGTATTCATTCCCTGAGGTTTTAAGCATGCAGAATCAAGTCAACATATTTCTACTTGAAGATTCTTCCTATGGCTGCCAGTTAGGTGCTGCATTGATTGCAAAGGTCCTAGTGATGTGTTTTTGAAACACTGCGTGAATCCAAATGAGTTTTAGGTTCCCTATTGTCCAAGCCCAATTTTATTCGACTGGAAAAATGTTGGGTTTTCATTTGTTCAGAACTACTGTTATAAATCACCATGCCTTATAGCTTTTTCAAGTAGGGTAGAATATACTTTATTCCAGATAGATTCAAAATACCATATCTCTCACTGAATTTAGGTCAAGTATAAAGTGGCTTATTTAATTGCTTCCTGTCAAAATTACAATATTCTTTCTATGTGTTTTGTGTAGATTTTCCAGGATTTAGAAAAGAAAGCCGTAGCATTCTTATATTGGAGAGCACCATTTAACATGGGCATTGTTGATAATACTAATGCACATGAATATCCTGCTTTGCAGTTTTCCCAGTAACGCAGACTCCCATAGAGTTCTTGTTCGTGTTAGAAAGAAGCAAGCATTCTGTATTCCTCTAATAATTTTACCTCTATTAGGTTATTTTGTATCAATGTTTTAAGATAATTTTCTTTTACTAAAAATTCCTATTCACTAAAAAGTCACCCCATCTCTGCTAATCTTCCTTAAAAATAAATAATCGAAAGATTATTTAAAGATAAAATTTATCTTTGTCTCTAGACCTTGAAATAGTAGTGAGGGATTTGATTTTTGAATGTAGTATAACTTACTATTTTTGCAATATATGGAATTTGTGCATATAAGTGGGTGTTTATGTGAATATGTGTTTTGTAGATGTGTATAGATACCTGTTGAGTTTAGGAGAGATCATTGAATATCCTCAGCCTGGAGTTACAGATGGTTGTGAGCTGTTGACATAGGCACTGGGTTCTGAGCTTAGGTCTTCTGCAAAAGCAAGGACCACTGAAAATATCAGGGCGATCTCTCCAGTTCCTAATGTAATTTCTTTTTTTTTTATTAACTTGAGTATTTCTTATATACATTTCGAGTGTTATTCCCTTTCCCGGTTTCCGGGCAAACATCCCCCTCCCCCCTCCCCTTCCTTATGGGGGTTCCCCTCCCAACCCTCCCCCCATTGCCGCCCTCCCCCCATAGACTAGTTCACTGGGGGTTCAGTCTTAGCAGGACCCAGGGCTTCCCCTTCCACTGGTGCTCTTACTAGGATATTCATTGCTACCTATGGGGTCAGAGTCCAGGGTCAGTCCATGTATAGTCTTTAGGTAGTGGCTTAGTCCCTGGAAGCTCTGGTTGCTTGGCATGGTTGTACTTTTGGGGTCTCGAGCCCCTTCAAGCTCTTCCAGTTCTTTCTCTGATTCCTTCAACAGGGGACCTATTCTCAGTTCAGTGGTTTGCTGCTGGCATTCGCCTCTGTATTTGCTGTATTCTGGCTGTGTCTCTCAGGAGCGATCTACATCCGGCTCCTGTCGGTCTGCACTTCTTTGCTTCATCCATCTTGTCTAATTGGGTGGCTGTATATGTATGGGCCACATGTGGGGCAGGCTCTGAATGGGTGTTCCTTCAGTCTCTGTTTTAATCTTTGCCTCTCCCTTCCCTGCCAAGGGTATTCTTTTTCCTCATTTAAAGAAGGAGTGAAGCATTCACATTTTGATCATCCGTCTTGAGTTTCGTTTGTTCTAGGGATCTAGGGTAATTCAAGCCTTTGGGCTAATAGCCACTTATCAATGAGTGCATACCATGTATGTCTTTCTGTGATTGGGTTAGCTCACTCAGGATGATATTTTCCAGTTCCAACCATTTGCCTACGAATTTCATAAACTCGTTGTTTTTGATAGCTGAGTAATATTCCATTGTGTAGATGTACCACATTTTCTGTATCCATTCCTCTGTTGAAGGGCATCTGGGTTCTTTCCAGCTTCTTGCTATTATAAATAAGGCTGTGATGAACATAGTGGAGCACGTGTCTCTTTTATATGTTGAGGCATCTTTTGGGTATATGCCCAAGAGAGGTATAGCTGGATCCTCAGGCAGTTCAATGTCCAATTTTCTGAGGAACCTTCAGACTGATTTCCAGAATGGTTTTACCACTCTGCAATCCCACCAACAATGGAGGAGTGTTCCTCTTTCTCCACATCCTCGCCAGCATCTGCTGTCACCTGAGTTTTTGATCTTAGCCATTCTCACTGGTGTGAGGTGAAATCTCAGGATTGTTTTGATTTGCATTTCCCTTATGACTAAAGATGTTGAACATTTCTTTAGGTGTTTCTCAGCCATTCGGCATTCCTCAGCTGTGAATTCTTTGTTTAGCTCTGAACCCCATTTTTTAATAGGGTTATTTGTTTCCCTGCGGTCTAACTTCTTGAGTTCTTTGTATATTTTGGATATAAGGCCTCTATCTGTTGTAGGATTGGTAAAGATCTTTTCCCAATCTGTTGGTTGCCGTTTTGTCCTAACCACAGTGTCCTTTGCCTTACAGAAGCTTTGCAGTTTTATGAGATCCCATTTGTCGATTCTTGATCTTAGAGCATAAGCCATTGGTGTTTTGTTCAGGAAATTTTTTCCAGTGCCTCTGTGTTCCAGATGCTTCCCTAGTTTTTCTTCTATTAGTTTGAGTGTGTCTGGTTTGATGTGGAGGTCCTTGATCCACTTGGACTTAAGCTTTGTACAGGGTGATAAGCATGGTTCGACCTGCATTCTTCTACATGTTGCCCTCCAGTTGAACCAGCACCATTTGCTGAAAATGCTATCTTTTTTCCATTGGATGGTTTTGGCTCCTTTGTCAAAAATCAAGTGACCATAGGTGTGTGGGTTCATTTCTGGGTCTTCAATTCTATTCCATTGGTCTATCTGTCTGTCTCTGTACCAATACCATGCAGTTTTTATCACTATTGCTCTGTAATACTGCTTGAGTTCAGGGATAGTGATTCCCCCTGAAGTCCTTTTATTGTTGAGGATAGCTTTAGCTATCCTGGGTTTTTTGTTATTCCAGATGAATTTGCAAATTGTTCTGTCTAACTCTTTGAAGAATTGGATTGGTATTTTGATGGGGATTGCATTGAATCTGTAGATTGCTTTTGGTAAAATGGCCATTTTTACTATATTAATCCTGCCAATCCATGAGCATGGGAGATCTTTCCATCTTCTGAGGTCTTCTTCAATTTCTTTCCTCAGTGTCTTGAAGTTCTTATTGTACAGATCTTTTACTTGCTTGGTTAAAGTCACACCGAGGCACTTTATATTATTTGGGTCTATTATGAAGGGTGTCGTTTCCCTAATTTCTTTCTCGGCTTGTTTCTCTTTTGTATAGAGGAAGGCAACTGATTTATTTGAGTTAATTTTATACCCAGCCACTTTGCTGAAGTTGTTTATCAGCTTTAGTAGTTCTCTGGTGGAACTTTTGGGATCACTTAAATATACTATCATGTCATCTGCAAATAGTGAAATTTGACCTCTTCTTTTCCGATCTGTATCCCCTTGATCTCCTTTTGTTGTCTGATTGCTCTGGCTAGAACTTCAAGAACTATATTGAATAAGTAGGGAGAGAGTGGGCAGCCTTGTCTAGTCCCTGATTTTAGTGGGATTGCTTCAAGTTTCTCTCCATTTAGTTTAATGTTAGCAACTGGTTTGCTGTATATGGCTTTTACTATGTTTAGGTATGGGCCTTGAATTCCTATTCTTTCCAGGACTTTTATCATGAAGGGGTGTTGAATTTTGTCAAATGCTTTCTCAGCATCTAATGAAATGATCATGTGGTTCTGTTCTTTCAGTTTGTTTATATAATGGATCACGTTGATGGTTTTCCGTATATTAAACCATCCCTGCATGCCTGGGATGAAGCCTACTTGATCATGGTGGATGATTGTTTTGATGTGCTCTTGAATTCGGTTTGCCAGAATTTTATTGAGTATTTTTGCGTCGATATTCATAAGGGAAATTGGTCTGAAGTTCTCTTTCTTTGTTGTGTCTTTGTGTGGTTTAGGTATAAGAGTAATTGTGGCTTCGTAGAAGGAATTCGGTAGTGCTCCATCTGTTTCAATTTTGTGGAATAGTTTGGATAATATTGGTATGAGGTCTTCTATGAAGGTTTGATAGAATTCTGCACTAAACCCGTCTGGACTTGGGCTCTTTTTGGTTGGGAGACCTTTAATGACTGCTTCTATTTCCTTAGGAGTTATGGGGTTGTTTAACTGGTTTATCTGTTCCTGATTTAACTTCGATACCTGGTATCTGTCTAGGAAATTGTCCATTTTCTGAAGATTTTCAAATTTTGTTGAATATAGGTTTTTATAGTAAGATCTGATGATTTTTTGAATTTCCTCTGAATCTGTAGTTATGTCTCCCTTTTCATTTCTGATTTTGTTAATTTGGACGCACTATCTGTGTCCTCTCGTTAGTCTGGCTAAGGGTTTATCTATCTTGTTGATTTTCTCAAAGAACCAACTTTTGGTTCTGTTGATTCTTTCTATGTTCCTTTTTGTTTCTACTTGGTTGATTTCAGCTCTGAGTTTGATTATTTCCTGCCTTCTACTCCTCCGCGGTGTATTTGCTTCTTTTTGTTCTAGAGCTTTTAGGTGTGCTGTCAAGCTGCTGACATATGCTCTTTCCTGTTTCTTTCTGCAGGCACTCAGCGCTATGAGTTTTCCTCTTAGCACAGCTTTCATTGTGTCCCGTAAGTTTGGGTATGTTGTATCTTCATTTTCATTAAATTCTAAAAAGTTTTTAATTTCTTTCTTTATTTCTTCCTTGACCAGGTTATCATTGAGTAGAGCATTGTTCAATTTCCACGTATATGTGGGCATTCTTCCCTTATTGTTATTGAAGACCAGTTTTAGGCCGTGGTGGTCCGATAGCATGCATGGGATTATTTCTATCTTTCTGTACCTGTTGAGGCCCGTTTTTTGACCAATTATATGGTCAATTTTGGAGAAAGTACCATGAGGAGCTGAGAAGAAGGTATATCCTTTTGCTTTAGGATAGAATGTACTATAAATATCCGTTAAGTCCATTTGGCTCATGACTTCTCTTAGTCTGTCGACATCACTGTTTAATTTCTGTTTCCATGATCTGTCCATTGATGAGAGTGGGGTGTTGAAATCTCCCACTATTATTGTGTGAGGTGCAATGTGTGTTTTGAGCTTTAGTAAGGTTTCTTTTACGTATGTAGGTGCCCTTGTATTTGGGGCATAGATATTTAGGATTGAGAGTTCATCTTGGTGGATTTTTCCTTTGATGAATATGAAGTGTCCTTCCTTATCTTTTTTGATGACTTTTAGTTGGAAATTGATTTTATTTGATATTAGAATGGCTACTCCAGCTTGCTTCTTCTGACCATTTGCTTAGAAAGTTGTTTTTCAGCCTTTCACTCTGAGGTAGTGTCTGTCTTTGTCTCTGATGTGTGTTTCCTGTAGGCAGCAGAATGCAGGGTCCTCGTTGCGTATCCAGTTTGTTAATCTATGTCTTTTTATTGGGGAGTTGAGGCCATTGATATTGAGAGATATTAAGGAATAGTGATTATTGCTTCCCTTTATATTCATATTTGGATGTGAAGTTATGTTTGTGTGCTTTCATTCTCTTTGTTTTGTTGCCAAGACGATTAGTTTCTTGCTTCTTCTAGGGTATAGCTTGCCTCCTTATGTTGGGCTTTACCATTTATTATCCTTTGTAGTGCTGGATTTGTAGAAAGATATTGTGTAAATTTGGTTTTGTCATGGAATATCTTGGTTTCTCCATCAATGTTAATTGAGAGTTTTGCTGGATACAGTAACCTGGGCTGGCATTTGTGTTCTCTTAGGGTCTGTATGACATCAGTCCAGGATCTTCTGGCCTTCATAGTTTCTGGCGAGAAGTCTGGTGTGATTCTGATAGGTCTCCCTTTATATGTTACTTGACCTTTTTCCCTTACTGCTTTTAATAGTCTTTCTTTATTTTGTGCGTTTGGTGTTTTGACAATTATGTGACGGGAGGTGTTTCTTTTCTGGTCCAATCTATTTGGAGTTCTGTAGGCTTCTTGTATGTCTATGGGTATCTCTTTTTTTAGGTTAGGGAAGTTTTCTTCTATGATTTTGTTGAAGATATTTACTGGTCCTTTGAGCTGGGAGTCTTCACCCTCTTCTATACCTATTATCCTTAGGTTTGATCTTCTCATTGAGTCCTGGATTTCCTGTATGTTTTGGACCAGTAGCTTTTTCCGCTTTACATTATCTTTGACAGTTGAGTCAATGATTTCTATGGAATCTTCTGCTCCTGAGATTCTCTCTTCCATCTCTTGTATTCTGTTGGTGAAGCTTGTATCTACAGCTCCTTGTCTCTTCTTTTGGTTTTCTATATCCAGGGTTGTTTCCATGTGTTCTTTCTTGATTGCTTCTATTTCCATTTTTAATTCCTTCAACTGTTTGATTGTGTTTTCCTGGAATTCTTTCAGGGATTTTTGTGTCTCCTCTCTATGGGCTTCTACTTGTTTATTTATGTTTTCCTGGAATTCTTTCAGGGATTTTTGTGTCTCCTCTCTATGGGCTTCTACTTGTTTATTTATGTTTTCCTGGAATTCTTTCAGGGATTTTTGCGATTCTTTCAGGCATTTTTGCGATTCCTCTCTGTAGGCTTCTACTTGTTCTCTAAGGGAGTTCTTCATGTCTTTCTTGAAGTCCTCCAGCATCATGATCAAATATGATTTTGAAAATAGATCTTGCTTTTCTGGTGTGTTTGGATATTCCATGTTTGTTTTGATGGGAGAATTGGGCTCCGATGGTGCCATGTAGTCTTGGTTTCTGTTGCTTGGTTTCCTGCGCTAGCCTCTCGCCATCAGATTATCTCTAGTGTTACTTTGTTCTGCTATTTCTGACAGTGGCTAGACTGTCCTATAAGCCTGTGTGTCAGGAGTGCTGTAGACCTGTTTTCCTCTCTTTCAGACAGTTATGGGGACAGAGTGTTCTGCTTTCGGGCGTGTAGTTTTTCCTCTCTACAGGTCTTCAGCTGTTCCTGTGGGCCTGTGTCTTGAGTTCACCAGGCAGCTTTCTTGCAGCAGAAAATTTGGTCTTACCTGTGGTCCCGAGGCTCAGGTTCGCTCGTGGGGTGCTGCCCACGGGCTCTCTGCAGCGGCAGCAACCAGGAAGACCTGTGCCGCCCCTTCCGGGAGCTTCAGTGCACCAGGGTTCCAGATGGTCTTTGGCTTTTTCCTCTGGCGTCCGAGATGTGTGTGCAGGGAGCAGTCTCTTCTGGTTTCCCAGGCTTGTCTGCCTCTCTGAAGGTTTAGCTCTCCCTCCCACGGGATTTGGGTGCAGAGAACTGTTTATCCGGTCTGTTTCTTTCAGGTTCAGGCGGTGTCTCAGGCAGGGGTCCTGCCGCTCCTGGGCCCTCCCCCACGGGAGCCCAGAGGCCTTATACAGTTTCCTCTTGGGCCAGGGATGTGGGCAGGGGTGAGCAGAGTTGGTGGTCTCTTCTGCTCTGCAGCCTCAGGAGTGCCCACCTGACCAGGCGGTTGGGTCTCTCTCTCACCGGGTCTGGGAGCAGAGAGCTGCTGCCCTAATGTAATTTCTTAATCTATTAGTATTTTCTTATTTTTTTAAACATGCTTCCTCTGGTATCTATGTTACTTGTTCTAGGCATCATTGTGCAACTATAGTGTTCTATTCATTTGCTTATTGGTCATATTTGGTTTGTGGTAGTATCTTTATTCAAAGTAAATCATGGATTGTATTGTAAGGGAAGCATATACTACCACTGAGATTTGAATGCTTTGTGTAGATCCTTTGTAAGCAAGGAATACGTCTTAGCTCTATAAATGTAGGCAGTGTGGTTTAGGACTTAATAAGATTTGAGGATGGCAAGATGGATGTTTGAGTAAATGTGCTTGTTACCAAGCTTCATAATCCGTACATGATCTCAAGAATCTAAATGGTGGAATGACTGAACCAGCTACTAAACTGTCTTTTCATAGACGTGAAAACACACACACACACACACACACACACACACACACACACACACACACACAAACAGACAAGAGAAGAAAATTAAAAACAAAACAAAATTTGAAGTTGGAAACATGTTGTCCTGGACAGCTTACTTCATCTTTTCTGTAAATTAGACTGATATGTAAAGTCACAAGCATTTACCATGTAAAGTATATTTTTAAATACAGATGCATTTTAATATGACTAACTGTAGCTAATATGTGTCACTTTACTGAATTCTTTTCTTTTCAGGTGAAAAGGCTTCATGGCTATTCCTGTAGATGCTTTCAGAAATACTGTTAAATGTGACCATCATGTTTTACAGTAAATCTCTTGGAATTCCTTTTGTTTGAAATTATAAATGTAATCGATCATTAGTTCCCTTTCTTCTCAGCAATCATAGCCTTTGTATGGCAAACAGCATTCTGTAGTATGATTCCAGAAAACTATTTCAGTTTCTATACATATGTGAAATTATGTGTAATTTGTTTTTGTTATGCTGGTTTATTTCACTTAGCACAATATGCTGGATGATCCAGGTCATCCTTTAGAATTTAGTTCCTTATTTGGCAGATAGGTAATAATACTTCACAACTTACATGACCATTTAAAAGAAATATAAATGTACTTTGCAAAGTGTAGGATGATTTGAAAATGTGAGTTACTTATGCTGTTGGTACAATGAAATAAAACTTGTATTGACACAATACAACCTGTTGCTAGGGATATAGCTCAGTTGGTAAAGTTACTGCCCAGCACACACAACGTCTTGCATTTTATCCACGGCATCATAATAAGAAAACAAAAAGTTATCTTTGATTGTTTGCTCAACATACCTGGGAAGAGGGACTCTCGACTGAGGAATTACCTCGAGTAGTTTACTCCGTGAGCATGTGTGAGACATTTCTTGATTGTTGATTGATGATGGTAGACCCAGCCCGCTGTAAGCAGCACAATCCCTGGACAGTGAGGCCTGAGCTGTTTAAGAAAGACAGTTAAGCAAACCAGGGGGAGGAAGTCAGCAAGCAACACTCCCCTAGTCTCTGCTTTAGTTCTTCCTTCAAAGTTTCTGCTTTAGCTCCTTCCCTGACTTCCCAGTGATCTCCTGTGACATGGAAGTTGAGGCAAATAACTCTTCTTCTCCCCCCAAGTCATTCTGGGTGAAGGCATTTATGACAGTAGTGGAAAGAAAACAAGAATTCTTCCTAACAGCAGGGATTTCTTTCCTACATCTTGTTTTCCCACTGCCTTCTTATTCTCTCTTATTTTTTTATTCTACTATTCCATTTGTTGTCTCATAGCATATTTCATACTTTTCTGGATATAAACAATGAGTATGTGACTTCTGTATGCGATCCCATTAGAAGACCATCAGATGATTAAAGACCTTGCAAGTGTAAAAAAATACATCAGAGCATGTGGAAAATGCAAAGGTGTATTACTAAGGCTTCTTTGAAATATTTTACTCTTGAGTTCCAAATACTAAAGATACTTTCCCTATTTCTAGCAGTATCCCTCATTTGTATGATTTTCTACAGTGTTTTCTTTAGCATTAGCAAAATATTTTTTACAGCTTCTTTGTGATTGATATTTTTCCTATACCAAAACTTTTCATAGTAAGGGATGTGTAATGTTTCATGCCTGAGCTGTGTGAATTGGAATGCAATGATCAGGTCTCATTTTTTTTTCTTCAGTATTTCATCCTCTGCCCTTCACCCCTGACACTGGTCTATTTATTGAATGCCATTCTGTCCTTTCTCAAGGCAACAGAATTTCTGAGCTGGTTGGTTTTTATTTCAACTTAATATCTCATACAGACACCTGGGAAGAGGAAACATTAATTGAGGGAATTTCCCAGATTAGATTGCTCTGTTACTATGTCTCTAAGAAATTGTCTTGATTGGTAATTGATGTAGGTAAAACTACCCCACTGTGGGCAGCACCATCCCTAGGCAGGTGGACCTGGACTGTTAAAAATGTTAACTGATCATGAGTTAGTAAGCAGTATTCCTTCATGGTTTCTGCTTTAGTTCCTGATTGCGCACCTGCTGTCCTTTCCCGCAATGATGGCATGTGTCCTAGATACATAAGCCGAATAGACTCTTTCCTTGCAAATTTGCCCCGTGACTCCTTTTTGGGTCATGGTATTCATCACAGTAATAGAAGGCAAAACATAAGAATTTCTTAGAAAATTATGAATGAACTCCTTTCATTCTTTGAATGAAACTCACCTCTTTGTAGAAAAATACCCATCAAAAACAAAAACCAAAATGAGCCAGTTAACTCAGGGCTCAAGAGCCAAACTACAGAACACTTATTCCTCCAAAGTGTATTAATTCTCCAGGCATCTTGGTCTTTTGTTTCATTGTATTTTTTTCCCTGAGATAATAGTTTAACTTTTTTTTTGTTTTACAATATGCCCAAATGAATTGTTTTAAGAAAAAGGAATACTTGTCCATATGGTAAAGTGTCTCAGAGATCATAAATGTATACTGCTCAGTATACTTTTCACTCTACTTGGCTGTGATTTTGTGTTTTAATTATTATGACTTGTTGTTTTATAAATAAAACAATAACTCACAAGTGATTCTACTTCCTGGGGTTGCTAGACAGCTGTAATGAGTTGACAGGTGCACTGTGCTTGGTATCAAATAATGAAAAAAGAAGTAAAATTAACATTCTTTACACAAAAGACAATTTTAACATTGAGAATGTAGAGATGCATTATCATTTAATGTTGTATAGTAAACTACCCCCAAACATTAAAATTTAAACCACAAAATGTGTCCTGTTTACAGTTTCTGTAAACTGGTGGTCCAGTTGTGTTACCTATATCCTTTGTTTTGAGATGGTTTCAAAACTGTCCAATGTGCTCTTGGCTGTGGGTATAGTCACTCCCATTCTGATGGTAGAGGGTCAGTTTTACAGTCACCTCTATGACTATTGACAGTTCTCAGTTCCTCATAGCCTGTTGGTTAGAGACTCATTTTCACGTCCTGTTGATCTGTTTATAGGACTACTAAAACCTGGAACCCACTTCCTTCAGAGTGAGGGGATGAAGAAAAGAAGAAAAGTCACTAAAATAGAAGCCATCAATTTTTATAAGGAAATGATGCTGCATCACTTTTCTAGTATTCTTCTCCTTAGAATCACATTACTAGGTCTTGGATATTTGAAGTTGGTTGAGGAAGGATTTAAAATATAGGTCTAAATATCAGGAGGAGGGTTTCATTAGAGAGTATGGTAAGAAATGCAAGTGTGGAGACAAATACATTTTTAGTGCGTGAATGATAAATGGATAGCACGTAATTTACTTTGCCTAATTGAGAAGCAGAGGCTCCTTGTGGTGATTTGAAAGAATATGGCCCCATGGGTTCACACTGAGTGGCACTATTAGAAGATGTGGCCCTGTTGGAGGGAGTTTGTCACTAGGGATGGGCTTTGAGATCTCAGATGCTTAAGCTGGGCCAGTGACTCGGTTTCTCTTCTTATTTTCTGTGGATCCAGATGCAGAACTCTCAGTTCCTTCTCCAGCACCATGTCCGCCCGTGTGCCCCACGCTTCCCATCATGATGATAATGGACTAAACCTCTGAACTGTAAGCCACCTCCAATAAAATGTTTTCCTTTGTAAGAGTTGCCATAGTCATTCATGCAATGTCTATTCACAGAAATAAAACCCTAAGATACATGGAGATCCCCAAGTGGAGATTTTAAATAAACTTTTCTGTTAATTCATTGTTTGCCTTTGAGAAATATACTAAGACCAGTAATGTTAAAGGTTTTAAGAATGCCCCAACTCTGGCTGGAGAGAAGACTAAGCCGTTAAAGGCTAGGCTCACAACCAAAAATATAAAAATGTCCTAACTCTAGACACTTTTTTCCTACTTCTATGTGTGGTTTGTTCTTATTGTTTACTTTGTCCCCTGCTTTGATTTGTGGATTTGCCACAGTGAATTTAGTTATGAATATGACTTTTTGAGAGAGATGTCAGAGAAGTCAAACATAATAGTTTCTTTGTCTCCTAGGCCCATGCTGAAATATGTGGATACGCAGCATGTTTCATTCCACAAGGAAATGGAGAACTGGTATTTTTAAGGCAATGGATGCTATGCTTTATTTAGTCATGAAGCATCTAGTTATATTATTTTACTAAGATAGATTTAATCAAATACACATAATTGAGGTTTTTGTTGCCAAATTATTTGTGTGGACGTAGAAAAGTCTCCTTGAACCACATGCTTTATGTGATCTACTTCTGAAATGTATTTGGAAGAGAAAACCTTTTTTTCCCCTCTGCAGTGCTTTTCAATTAGAATTCCTGTGCTTATATCTTGCCTGACCCCCTTTAAAACCTTAATTTAAATGAAAAGAAACGAATTCAACATTCTTGCAAGGTGCATTCTAGCTGTAACATTCTTCAGTCTTGTGTTTCAGAAAACCTGCTCAGGTGTTGTGAATTCTAATGAGAATGACAATGAACTCTTGGTCTCCAAGAATTCGAACTGTGAGTCACACTATCCTTACCTCATTACAACAACAACACAATTACATCTCTGAATTTCTTCTGATGATCAGAGAAAGTAGAGAAATAGATGCAGAAGAGACTTATTAGTTAAATTAATTTTTAAACTATATAGTGAATAAATATTTGCTCAAAGAAGGGATAATTCCTATCATCTCATCAGACTCTCTAGCTTAGCTGCCTATTTTAATTTTTTTCACATGATTTCAATTCTGATCTTGTACTATGAAATCCTCTTTCCCTCCCTCATTGACCTCTTGTACTCTCCTTATGTACCTGCCGTATCTCTCCATCTAGAAAGAGAAAGCAAAATTGAAAATTTTCTTTGACTTTACCTGCAGAGGATTTTCAATCCAGCAACATGGTGCCTCTGGCAAGGAATTGCAGCTGAAGACCTTCTAGGCCTGTGTGATCCAGCTAGAATGACACACCTTTAATCGCTCTGGTGGAAATACAGACACTCCTTTAGCATACACCTTTAATCTCAAACAATGAAGGGAAGGTTAGCTTGTAGAAGGAAGCTGCCATATTTGAAAGTTACATCTAATTGGAAGGTAGTTGAGTGAGTGGAGTGAAGTTGAGTTCAGTTCATTTCAGTGAGTCAGTGCAGTGGAATTGTGTTCATGCAATTCAGTGTAGGTCAGCTGAGGCAGTTGAAGCCAGAGAATAAGAAGGAGCCAGAAGATTAGTACAAATTGCTAGAGTTAGTTTGAAGCTAAGCAGAGAAATTTACTGAGAAGTTGAGAGAAGCAAGATTGAATCAGTCATCTTGGAGAGGCATTTGAGCCGGAACAGCTGAATTGGACAGGTCAGCCAGAGTTCAAAAAGAACTAGAAAGAATGAGCTTATGTAGCAGTAAGCCACAAGATGACAAATAAATATATTAGGCAAATAAAAGTTACTTTTACACATACCATTTCCTCAGTAAACAGGTCTGGAATCATCTTTTTAACCACCAGAAATAATTTTCAGCCCTCAATACTTGTATTGTCCACTCTTATTTCTAAGTTTCAGGAAGCAGCCTCCGACTTTAGCTCTTACAAAGTGACCAACATACTGCACAATCCCATGAAATCGTACAATAGCACAAGTGATGATATTGACTAGGTTTTTGACTTACTTAAAAGTTACTGATATTTACTAAGGGTCTCTGTAGATCCTCATTTGTAGATCTATATTTGAAGAACTCATTGTCGAAATGTTGTTGTTAGCTTGAGAAATGCTCTCTCATATGCACTTTAAATGCTCACTGTAGTTTGTCTTCCTCTTGCTTCTGCCTCACTGGTACTGAGTGAGAGAATTGCAATATTGTGCACGGCTACCCTGACTTTCTTTATTTAAAAAAATCTTTGTATGTGTATAGGATGTTTTGTGTACATGGATGCCAATGCATCATGTGCATGCGGTGCCTTTGGATGCCTAAAGAGGACACTGAATCTCCTAGGAGGGACTGGAGTTATACTTGGGAGCCAACATGTTGGTTTTTGGAATTGAACCTGCAGCCTCTGGAAGAACAACAAGTGTTCTTAACTGCTGTGCAATCTCTTGAAATCCTACTGTTGCATTCTTGATGCAGATTTTAATCATCATTCTTTCTTTTTCAGTTATTTTTTGTACTTTTAATATATCCCCTTCATTATCTTAAATATTCTACCAAGGGTCTTCTTTTCTATCTCTATAATCTTTTCTTATTGTTAGCATATCTACTATCTAAGCTCTAAACAACTTTCCACTATTTTCTTTCCTTGTGATTATATTGAACCAGGCAAATATACTGCCTTTGAGATACCTTCTTCAGTTTAATTTCTAAGTCTCATCTCTCTTTTGAATTTAATTCACATTTAGGGAAATGTTGATATTAAATATTTGTAGGATATACTGATTAGCAAATAAAATATCAAAAGAAAAATTTCTAAAATTTAGTTATTTGTAAAACAGACCGCTTTTGAATAGAACCAAGTATTTTTGAACAAACCCAACTGGTAATTTCAAAGAAATCTAAGAGAAACACAGCTCTCATAGCACCAATGAAACAGGTTTAAAATTTATATTCTATGACTGACAGCATAAAAGTGGTTGTATGAGAAAGCTCTTGTCACCCACCCAGAAGCAATAGCTCTCATTGTTTCTGGCTTCATACGAAGACAATACCAAATCAAGAAGCTTCCCACTTGGGATTCATGTGTGGAGTCCAGAATGTCTCAATACCGATTCTTGCTCAAGTTGCAATTCTGCTCTGTCTGCTGCATCATCTAAATGGATGATCGTCTGCTCCTCACAAAACTTAACTTCCAGTAATCTTGAATGGCTTTCTTATTTTCAGACCTTTAATGACATATAGAACTATAGATAAAAGATAGTTACAAGAGACACATTTTTTTTTTAAAAATTTCAAGCTTCTGTGATCCAGGAAGAAACCCTGGCAGGGGACATTTGAATGAGGCAGTTCATGTATTTGTCAAAGTCTTTGTTCAGTCTGTAACTGTACACTTCCTGCTTCCATTCTTAAAGTTCTGTAGAACAGTGATATGTACAGAAAAGGCTCATACTTCTCCTTATGATGCTTTCTTATAGAAACAATAGTCCATGCTCTCCTCAGAAAGCCCCAAATTCTCACTGATCTATTCACCTTTTACTGGGCGAGAGCCATTCCTTTTGCTTTCTTGTTTTTAGAACATTAAAATGTTGAGAGTTTCTGGGAAGTTGAAGATTCTATGCAGAGACAGAGGCATCAGGGAGAATAGATAGTATATATTAAAAACAACAATGTATGTATTAGTAGTTTCTATAATTTTATTAGTCTGCAACTTGCACAATGCATAAATGGCATTTATAACTTACTCCTTCTCCACTTTTCTTAGTGTGCCCCAGAGAACAAAATAGAATCAATACACTTATAAAGTCTCCCTCCTTCCCTCCCGTGTGTGTGTGTGTGTGTGTGCGTGTGTGTGTGTATGTGTATATGTATGTATGTGTGTGTGTGAGAGAGAGAAAGAGAGAGAGAGAGAGAGAGAGAGAGAGAGAGAGAGAGAGAGAGAGAGAAGACTATAAGTAAAAGGTTCACGGAATTATGAATCTGCAGTATTTATGGATCTGCGAATAGCAAATTAGATACCCTGAAGTCTAAATTCCAGGCAACTCAGTAACAAATGTTTTATTTAAAAATCTGGTGATATCAAGAAATTCTGTTTCTGACTGAATCCAATGCCTCTTAAGACCAGTTTTCCATCTTGAGTATTCAAGTGGGAGGAAGTCTTCTTTATTACAAAGAAAGCCAATGTTTAACACTTTTTAAGGATCAGAATTTAACCAGAGGAAAACCAGAACCATCTATACTAGAGAAAGCAAAAAGATCACTCAATGCAATAATTAAATATTAATCTTACAGCTTCATAGGGTTACTCAAAATAATTCTCTATAAGGTATCTGAATACCTTATGGCACAGTCAGTCCGTAAGTGTAACCATCACATTGGATTTTCTAAATTCATCTTCTCACTGATAATATAAAGTAAGGCAAGGTTCCTCACCATAGGAAAACAAGAGTAACTTTCCCCTCACTGCTTGGGGCATGTAGAGCTGAAGACCTTTCCAAAGACTTCTTTTGAAACTTTAATGTTTTAAGTTACCATACAAAACCATGAGATTCCTGATGGCATTTTCATTCATGTGTCACTGTACGTTGTTCCTATTTGCTTCACAGACTCTTTTCTCACTGTCCTCCTACCTCTCTCTGACCTCTTGAGCTAATTGCCTTTCTTTTCTTACTTAGTCATAGTATGACATTTTACACACACACACACACACACACACACACACACACACACACACAAACACACACACACAGCCCTCTACATATAAGTACACAATTTAAAATATGTAAACATAGAGTGTTCATCTTTCTCAGTCTGCTTTCATTTGACACACAAACACACACATCTACATATAAATATACAATTTTCAGTATGAGAGAAAACAGAGTGTTCTCAGTCTGGCTTCTTTCCTGTTGTATTCACTCTCTTGCAATCAGAATCTCCCTTCTTGCATGAGCAATATAGCAATTGCAGCATTTCACAGTAATATGTTTTCATTGCTCCAGTAAACACAGCAACTGTCCCTTTTATTTCGTTGACCCACTGGCGTATGAACTCCAAAATGACTATGTGACAAGCTCACCCCTTAGTGCAATAGGATCACTTCTCTTTTCTTGGTTAAATGTCTTCCTTTTGGGAGACTGGCGTAGTTATAGAACAAGATCATCTACTAGCAGGAAGAAATTGGAAAACACAGTATCTCAGGTGAATTTCTTCTTCTCTTACATGAAGCTAGAGTTGGCAGGTGGTTCGAATTATGAGAGTATCCTAGTATCAAATGTTTATCCAGCCATTCTTTCGATCTTATTCTGTCTTGCTGCTCTGTTGTGGTTTGGAGTCTGCAATGCCAAGACTTACTAATGTGCATTGTATCTATAAACTCCAGCTCCTATGTGTGGGCAGAGAGAATGGATTTTGAACTTTTTCCTTGCATGTCCCCTGAGATTTGACCTGTAAGTTGAATGTATCATTTTGACTATACTCAATTATGTATCTTCATATAGATACAATGGGAAATTTTACATTGTAGTCTTTGGCTGGGAAGCCATAAAGTAAGTGAATAGAATATTCTATCTTTCTGTATTAGTATCGGGGAATAGTATTAAAACAAACCATTAAAGAGTAGAGAACAAGTGGTGGTGGTAGCCACAAAAATATGAGATGGACAGTGAGTATGTTACTAGTAAAAAGCGTCTACTTTTATCCCATGCTTCCGAGACACATGCATTTTGACTTTGAAGTATCATATGTCTTTTGATGATTTGAAGAAGATATCATATCTTTAAGGACAGTGCTGCAAGCACACTGGGTCTGGTTCCCAGTGAGTAGAGAATTCTTCCATATCTGTAAAGGCTACCTAGATAGTTTAAAGCTGCCATGTCAGAAATATCTCTGAATATTTCAGACAAATTGGGTTTATTACATTTTTTCATCTTATAACTTAAATTTAAATAATCATTGGTTTACTATTTAATTAATACCTTTAGATATTTGCTACTTAAATAATCACGGTAAAGTGTTTTGTTCCAGAATTATGTAGTAATAGGGTACTTGTATTGATACCCTATGAAGGAAATTAGACAGCACACTAAAAACAAGACAAAAATATTACTTCTCATGTTATTTAGTCGTGGGTACAAAACAATTACTTATCATCATTTGCTTGAACAGAGTATTGCTGAGAACATTTCTTCTATAGTAGTTTGTGATTCCATAGCACCTAATATTGGACAAGTCATATAGCATGGCCATTTATGGCATCTTATTATTGATTATCAATGTATCAGGTCACACACAGTAAGATAATTATAACTATTTCTAAGGAAGGAATTATTTGTGAGAGTATTTTTTTCCTCAGAGGACAATGATGAGTATATGTTATGATTTTCTCTCAGGTTTTTGCTGTTGGCTCCGTAAAGCACATTGATAGCTGCACTCATTGCAAGTGCTCATGGGTGTAGTGATTCGTTGGAGCTCAGACACATGATACCATTGCTAAAATTTTAGCAGCTAAAATTGTATCTTCTATTGGATTCCACTCACCACCGCAACCTGATGGATTACATAGAATTTCAGAGCAAGATGCTAAAATACAACATATATTCTTGTCAAGTTAAAAGAGGACTACCACCAATTTAGTGTATCTTTCTTAGCTGTAGGCTTATATATAAAGTAAGACAAGGTGAGATTCACTTTGGCAAAAAGGCACTGATGTATTATAGTTCATTGAACTCTTTATATTTTCATGAGGGCCTGTTTTGAACCCCTTAACAACATGTCTCTTCAGAGTACCACCAAGTTAATTGCATTGCGTTAGTGTTCATAAGATTGTTTCTTCTTGATGTAATTATCATAATAGTATAAACTAGTTTATTATTATAGCATGATGATATCGCCATCATTTCCACACAACTGCTTGCTGCCCAAGCTGGAATTAACAGCTGAACTGAACTGCTACACTACACAAAGTTGACCAGAGACAAGACAGAACATAGTATATTACAATGCCACCTGAAACCAGTGTGTTCCTTGTACTCTGCACAGTATTAAAGGAGAAAAGAACCTGCCTACAGTTATGCGTGGAGCTTTGCACACATGTTTTGCAATGAGACAAACATTTTGATTAGTAGCTTGAATGGGATTATGTGTGGAGTAAGCTTTTCTTAAGTCGTTCTACAGTCGCATTTTTAAATGGATAGAACAAAGGCAACTTAAGGAAGACATAGAAGGGGTCAAATATCCTGTGTCTTTTTTTCTCTTAACTAGTTGGTTTCATTAACATATGGGTCCCTGTCAGAGATACTATGGAGCGGTTAGTACTAAGTTCAGAAGGTTCCTAGTTGGGAGCCATACTCTCATGAAGCGTATGAGGCTTACTCTGTGACTTAGACACTTAATATAGATATTTCATAATTCACCATGATAATTCACTCATATACAGTGTAATAGGATAATGGACCATCAGAATAATATTCTAGATCTACACAGATTAGCACACCCAGGGTCTGACAATTTCTCGGAGTCTGCATACTTCTCTTCCTACATACTAATAAACACTATCAAATAAATACCGAAAAGATCCCATTTAGTGCTTGATGAGCATCCATTGATGTTATCTATTATTAAAACCTTTAAAAAATAATATTCCACCTCATGTTCTTCCTGGGATGTTGAGTATGTGAAGTCTCTTAGTGCTTATGATTTGGAGAGTCACAATATTTTACTGAGTGTTCTCAATGTACATTTGTCAGAATGACATGGTTTTGGATATAGAGTAATTTAGATATCAGGAATATTGTGATTAACAATATAATACCTTCAGGTCTCTGTGATGTTAAACTTCACTTTTTGCTACTCCATGTCTGGTGTGTATTAAGACATATTTTCACTGATAGTTAAATGACTGCACCTGGCTTTGCCAGTAATACATTTTATTAGAAGCATATCCCATTTCTATCTACATATGGGATCCTTGGATAATATATTTCTTTAAATCTTGACACTATTAACAACTTATGGGCCTTTAGAGGACATGGTTAAGGGGTGGGATGGAAGGTCATATACAAAGACATAATGTGTCTTCCCAATTTTGTGTATTTTTTGGCACTGTTAAAGATAGGGCCAGTCTTTCAGCTTCATTTATCATAGGTCCTGAGAGAGTCTCTAGATTTTACTCAGCACATCAATGTACAATCAAATGTTATAGTAACATCTGACTTCTTTTGTCCAATTTATAGCCCTCAGATTTTTAAAAAGATTAATAATATTTCTTTTTATTAATCAATCAATTAATTAACTTTACATCTTTATTATATCTTCAAATTTTCCTCTCCTACCATTCCTTCCCTCTCTCTTCCTCTTCCCCCTTCCACAGACATCTCTCTTCCCCTTCCCTTCACAAATGGGGAGGCCTCCCTATATCAACTAGCCTTGGCA
Organism: Rattus norvegicus; assembly: GCF_021556685.1. NCBI lineage: Eukaryota > Metazoa > Chordata > Mammalia > Rodentia > Muridae > Rattus > Rattus norvegicus. The sequence goes on from NC_141549.1 coordinate 46,629,667, forward strand.
TATCAAGTTGCATTAAGTCTAGACTCATCTTCTTCTATTGGGGCTAGATAAGGCAGCTTAATTAGCTGAATCCAAAGAGCTCCAAAGAAAGGAAGGCAGTTTAGTCACAGACAGCACCTGCTCCTATGTTAGGAGTCCCACATGAAGCCCCAGCTCACAGGTGTTACATATGTGCAGAGGGCTGCATGCTTGGACAGAGCTAATTCTTAGATTTTAAAAAGCTGTTTCCCAATCAGAATGTTTAGGGTCTTTTTCCTTTAAATTTTATTTGTTTTACATCATGACCTCAGTTTCTCTTCCTTCTCTCCTCTCTGTCCCTACCCATACTGCCCCTTACTATCCCCCTTAACACCTCCCTTTCTCTTCTATTTCCCTTCAGAAAATGGCCTGCCTTGATATTAACCAGGCATGGCATATAAAATTGCAGTGAGACTAGGTACCACCTTTTCTACTAAGGCTAGACAAGGCAACCCAGTATGGGGACAGAGTCCCAAAGGTAGGCAACAGAGTCAGTGACAACCTGTTTTCACTGTTAGGAGTCCCACAAGAAGATCAAGTCACACAACTGTGTGTGCATAGGTCATAGGTTAAACCCATGTAGGTTCCCTGGTTGGCAGTTCAGTCTCTGTTAACTCCCATGGGCTCAGGTTGGTTGATTCTGTGGGTTTTCTTGTATCCTTGACCCCTCTGACTCCTACAATCATTCATTTCTGTCCTCCATTGGATTCTCCAAGCTCCACCTACTCTTTGGCTGCACATCTGCATCTTTTTCCATCTACTGCTGGCTGAAGCTTCTCTGATAACAAATAGTCTAGACACCAATCTGTGTGTACAACAGAATATCATTAGAAATCATTTGATTGACGTTTTTCCCATTTGTGTTTGGTTTTATTGTGGGTCTCTGGTCTATCCAGCCTCTGTATTATGATTCTCCTGGCAGTTTCCCGGGTGGCCTTACTCTCATGGCAAGGGTCTCAAGCTGGATCAGTCATTGGTTGGCCCCTTGCACAATTTCTGTACCATCTTTACCCCAGGAATTCTTAATTTTCAATCTTGTATTTTTTAACTAGATCTTTTATGTTGAATAAATGCTTAATCTCTAATTGCCTTAACTTTCTTATTTTTACAATAAATTCAAAATTGCACCTATTTAAATAATTAATTATGAAGACAATTAAAATGATTAAAATATTATATTGTGTTCAATATTCAATATGGTTCTATTGAGTGTAGATCAGTTTCTCTCATTTGCCAATAAGTATTCTTCCTCTTCATGTTCTAGACTAAACTTCCATGACTTTCTTACAATAGCCACATATCTCAGTTTTGGTCAACTAGACTATGTTGTTTCCTGAGAGCTCTCTCACTTTTTGACATTTATATCTTTTTTTTGATATGCTTTCTCAGTGACTGCTACTTATCAGATTCACACAAGTGTTACGTTCTTAGCAAGTGTTGCTGCTGCTGTGAAACCTTCATGCTGTATTCCATCAAAGTATGGCCTTCCCTCTGAAAATGTTAATTGCAAGTTGTTTTCTCCCAATTTTGGAAATAATAAGTTGTTTGAACAATTAGGTTTACTTTGAGCATCTACAGTGTTAAAGCAGATCTTTCTCTGTGTGAAATTTTGTTAGTGAAATAGTCACCAACCTTGACCATTTCAATGCAGCTGCTTCAAGCTATTATTATTATTATTTTCATCTTTATTAACTTGGGTGTTTCTTATTTACATTTCGATTGCTATTCCCTTTCCTGGTTTCTGGGCCAACATCCCCCTAACTCCTCCCTGTCCCTTCTTTATGGGTGTTCCCCTCCCCACCTTTCCCCCATTACTATCCTCTCCCCAACAATCACCTTCACTGGGGGTTCAGTCTTGGCAGGACCAAGGGCTTCCCCTTCCACTGGTGCTCTTACTAGGCTATTCATTGCTACCTATGAGATTGGAGCCCAGGGTCAGTCCATGCATAGTCTTTGGGTAGTGGCTTAGTCCCTGGAAGCTCTGGATATTTGGCATTGTTGTTCATATGGGGTCTCAAGCCCCTTCAAGCTCTTTCAGTCCTTTCTCTGATTCCTTCAACAGGTGTCTCGTTCTCAGTTCAGTGGTTTGCTGCTGGCATTCGCCTCTGTATTTGCCATATTCTGGCTGTGTCTCTCAGGAGAAATCTACATCCGGCTCCTGTCAGTCTGCACTTCTTTGCTTCATTCATCTTATCTAGTTTGCTGGCTGTATATGTATGGGCCACATGCGGGGGCGGGCTCTGAGTGGGTGTTCCTTCGGCCTCTGTTCTAAACTTGGCCTCCCTATTTCCTCCCAAGGGTATTCTTGTTCCCCTTTTAAAGAAGGTGTGAGGCATTTGCATTTTGGTCATCCTTCTTGAGTGTCATGTCTTCTGTGGCTCTGGGGTAATTCGAGCATTTGGGCTAATATGCACTTATCAATGAATGCATACCTTGTGTGTTTTTCTGTGATTGGGTTACCTCATTCAGGATGATATTTTCCAGTTCCATCCATTTTCCTATGAATTTCATAAAGTCATTGTTTTTGATAGCTGAGTAATAATATTGGCTAGTGGTGTTTAAGAGAGGACACAGCTAGAGAGATAGCTCACTGGGTAAAACTTTAGTGGGTCCAGGAAAACATTAGTACTTCAACAGCTAAGTAAACCCAGGCTGTAGTTTTTCACTAATCTGAACATGTGAACAAACATGTATGCCCACATATATGCAGACACACACACACACACACACACACACACACACACACACACATGCTGTATACACACATATAGAGCAACAAAACAAATGAAGAGGCGACTTTATTCAGCTCAACATCATGAGAGTTTAGTGAAGGTTTTTGGAGGAAGTAATGTAAAACCTAAGTTGCCAACAGCTTTGTGAAGTTCAACCATGTGATGTTGAACACGAGAAAAATAATAGAATAATCAGTGAAGGATTTCTGTAGCCAGCTGATGTTTATGGATGAAAAGAAGGGATACAGAAAACAGGGTAAAGGAAGGCATTATCTCATAGATCTGAGTATGAGAAAGCAGGGAACTTCAATATTTTCTTAAAAGCCACTGATGTCTTTTCTGTAGATTTTTTTAAATTTAGATAATTCATCTTTGTAGTAGCATAGAGTCAAGAATAGAGGAGACTTATTTAAAAGGTAATGCCATTATTTAGGCAAAAGAAAGGTTATAAATAATAGAGGCAGGTAGAGGAGAAGGAATGCATTTAAAAATTATTCATGGAAAACATTAGAACAGCTTTGTGATCAATTAAAGCAGGGGTGAAGAAAGAGGAGATAAATGCATCTTTAATGTTTCAATGGAGGTAGCAAACACATTGGCAAGACGAGAGAACAGTACTTACATTTCCAGTTTTCTAGCATAGAAGGCCAAAAACAGGCTGAGTCAGGCCTGAGAAAACACACATACAATTTTTGAACCAAATAGATTATATTCAGGAATCCATACACATGCATATATACATAATAATTATTAAGAAAGACACTGTGTCTTTGTAGGAGAGTGGAAGAAGGAGTGTGGGGGTTTATAGGGAGCTATAGGAAGGAGTGTGGAGGTTTTGTAGGAAGCTATGGGAAGGGAGGAATGTTGTAATCCTAATGTTAAAAATAAAATGGAAAACAAACAAACAAAAGATCAAGCTTAATATATTAACAGTGTGGGCATTGGCAAGGATGCCCTGATGGTCTAAGCTCACTTACACAGAGATACCACTCCATGCAGTGTAAGCAGGAATGTGGAACAGGACTGCTGTCACCCTTCCATTTCCTTTTGCTAAAATTTTGACACATATAATCAGAGTGATTGAGCCTTGCAAACATATGCTTTCGTTTGAAACGCTTGGGAAAACAGAAGCACAGGTTACTAGTCTTGATAAAGTTGCTCATGACATATTTAATTAGTTATACAGACAGATGTGAGAGTACCACTTTAAACTGAAAAGCAAAGCGTGTGTTTCTTTCTATGCTAATGTTAATGGATGATAAAAAAAAGGAATGGGTAAAGCTCTTCTCACAGGACATCAGAATATCTCATTAAGAGATTATAAAGGGTTAAGGTCTGATTCAAAACACAATGAACTTGTCACTCTGAATCGACACAGTAAAATGAGATGGAAATGGATTACAAGACATGAACATTATTAAAAAGCATTTTATAAAGACTGGCTGAATAAATGTACAAAATTGTCTGAAAAAGGTGTTGGCTTGCCTTTTCCTCTATTTGATATCAAAATGTTTAATGCCCATGTTCTTCCTCAAAGATTAATAATTGTATTCACCTTCAGCAGTAGGATGACCTGTCTTTTCTCAGATTCTCATATCTGTCAGTGATGTGAAAAGCACGGCTCGCAAGCATCTGAAGCAGTCAGTTCTATTTAATTAAGGCTATGAATAACTACTTCAACTCATAAATTCGAGACATTAAATTTCAGTTGATTTCATTCTACAAGCAAGTATACAATAATGCTAATCTTAAAAGTCTTTGCAGGAGGAAATTTAAACACATTTCAGTGGAAACTGTCTATGACTTACATTGTAAAAACATTTAAAAAAATAAAATAATAGAAAAATGTTGGTGCCTGTAAACTGGCTTTGAAAACATGAATTTATAAAAGAAACTGATAAGAAAATTAATATAGACTAAATAAGAAATGAAGTGTGTGCTCTATTTTAGGATTTAAAAAAAAAAAAGAACCCCCTGTGCAATTTCCATTAGATTTATGGGAGAATACAATGTTCGCAAAACTTAAATGCTGTGTACAACACATTCAGTTTTGAACTTCAGTTTAATTCCTAGATAACTTTCCTCTTTCCAGACCACTATGTCCTTGAAAAGTTAATTTTGTTTTATCTCTGGATATAGGAGGCTTCACATGACAATGAAATTTGAAAGCTTCCCAGGTAAAGATCCTTCAAAGACTAAGCTACTCATGCCAGCCAAGGATAAAAGTCAACAGTTTATACCACTCAATTGCTTTTAAGATTTTCATCAAATGTATCCCCTGCAGTTGAAACTTACCAGAGACGCTTCCCAGCAGAGTTACAATCATAAAACAATGACAATGTTACCTTTGTTTTCCTGAGCTTTCAGACAGGAGAGACAGCAAGCTAACTGGGTATCAACTTACTTTCTTCCTCTTTTGGTGTAGAAAAAAAAGTCTCCTACCCCAAGGTACATGACATTAGTTCCAATTTAAGCAAAAGACGCTTTGTTTCTCTTATCAGCCAGAGAAATAGAACTTTATTCTGAGTGTTTGTGTTTTATGGATTCTGGTATGAATATATTGCGTGTTTATTCAAGGACAATATCTTTAGAAAAAGGAGTTCATTGCTTTTTCAAAAGTAAATATAAACTTGGGATTCTTTTGAACTAAAATCTTTTGATCATGACTAGGATTTAACTTGACCAAATAAAAATATATCTTAGCAATGAATACAGCATATTTAAGCAGAGCATTCTTGTTAATATTATAGGGAATTCGTTTTCTTATTTCTGGATGGCTGCCAACCAATGGTCATTCACTGATCAGTGCTTCAGAAACTACCAAAAGTAAGAGAAGCCCTTCTCCACCCTTCTTTGCTCATGAGACGGTTTATTGTGGAAGCTATGGTATAAAAGGAGCTCTGTATAGCAGTGTTCTCAAATAACTATTTTGAACTGGGATGCTTAAAATATACACTGAAGCTGATTCTCCCCAAAAACAGAAGGCTGTGCAAGAATCATCTTTTATTTTATAAGCTAATAGAAGTTGAAATTAATTCTCTTAGCTATGGAACAAATAGACATTATCATTGTGGAATTGCCTTTGTATGATTTCATTTAAAAGTTTTCCTTGATGTTGGCACAAAAGCGACATTGCCTTTTGCTTCGCTGGAACAAGCTGTATTAATTTGGCCAAACTTCAGCTGGGTTAATTACAGTTTGTCTATTTCAATTTCTCTGAATATCATATTTCTTTTTATTCATATAAGTGATATATTGTACTAGAAGATATATATTAACCATCTGCTATGATTAATTTTGAAAAAAAAAGCTTTCTGCACCCTAAGAATTGTCAGCATATCCATTTCTGTGTAAATGGTTTTGATTAGGATCAAATTGAAGATAAATTGTTATGCTATTTTAAGGTAATTCTTACAACATAGATGAATATATCCAAGAAAAATATCTACTCTTTTGGTTAAAAGAATACTGGATCTGTAGTAAAAGTAAGTTCATAAAACATGAAGATAACCAATGTATTTGGAGGAGGTACTGAAGGAGTTAAAAATATACCTCACCAGCATATTGACCATTCTCAATTAAGGGCCTTGGAAAAACAGCAGCTGCAAGAAGGTCATTCTGCTGTCTTTCATTTCTTAGTTGCTTGGGGTGGGAGTCCTAGGTGTAGGGCCCCTGCCTACAACAAAAGGAATGATGTTCTTACCTGCAAGGATTAAGTGTCAGGGTAAAAGTATTCTACACAGACCATGTTACAATAACTCTTAAAACCCTCTTCATACAATTCCTCTCCCTCATGATTATTATTTTATTCATTGTCCAGCTCAACATAGCAGTAATTTTTCTCCGGTTTGTTGGATCTTTATTTCTTAATGAAGCCTCCTGTGCCACCTAAAAATGAGTATTGAATAACTTTTCATTGTTTTAATTCTGTTACTGTTTTATGCTAATTTCATTCTTGGCCATACCTAGGACTCTGAGGATGAGGATGGGATACTGCCTCTTGTGTTAAAAATACAGCATCATCCTGCTTCATCTGGGCTCTGCTGCTCCTGAGGAAAGCTCACATTCAAGGGAGGTAACACAATCACAAGAAGGAGAAGAGATGCAGTAATGGGTTTGTACTTGTTTTCTCTGTTGTTTGTAGAAATTAAAACATTGTTCCTCTTTCCATAGTTAGCGTGCTGGTCAACTGAGTTAGATAAGGTCCCAGTAATGTTTCGTGTCCCTATTGATGTTCATCATACCTCTCAGTTTCTGCCCCCTGAGAGATATCATCAGTCTTTCCTAGCTGCAGTTGCAGCTTTGGGTATTTAACCTAAGTAATCTTCCTATATTCGATCTGGTAAAGAGCAGCCAGAAGTCCTAGGATTATTTTATTAATATCTCTGTCAGATCTCAGGTCACTCCTATCCCAACTGAAGAAAACTGACATTATTGTAATCTAACGTAAAAGTGCAGAAAATTATCTTTAGATATCTTTACTGAAAAACTGTAGCATATAAATAAAACCAAAAGAGTACATTTAGCTTTACCATATGACTTCTGGATATTCCTCATGTCCCCAATCCTAACAAGCCTAATTCACTATGTCTCGGCAGCTAGTATTTCTGTGGTTTTGAACATGCTTTCAGGTGGCTTCGTGGTCAGAGGACAAAATTTATTCTGTTGACAGAATAAATTTATATTGCATCAGGAAAGACAAATGAAAACAGAGGTACTGAATTTCCTGTAGATTGCTAAGGAAACCAACTTGAAGCCTATAGGACATGCTAGATTTTAGTTAGAAACGATTGAAGTTTGTTGTTATCTGTTGTTTGGTAGATTTCTCTACATAACTCAGGCTAACCTGGACTTCACTATGTGGCTCAAACTAGATTGAGGTCATCATCTTTCTCCCTCAACATACCAAATACTCTGAATACAATACAAACTACCATGCCTGGCTAAGAAAACTGACTTTTACATTCTATTTAGTTAAATCACATAATATTTTTTTAAAATGAGAACATTTTTATAGTGCTTATGGAAATTTTTTCATTATTGTATGTTTCTATATATCTATATAAAATTTTCTCTATCTATCATCCATGTATTTATGTATCTATGTATCTATCCTTCATCTGTCTGGCTATATCTATATCTATATTTATATCTATATCTATCTATATATATATATCTTGAGAGATTCAGATAAAACAAATTCTAGTAAATTATGAAGCTTGGATTGCTTTCAGTGTGTGTGTGTGTGTGTGTGTGTGTGTGTGTGTGTAAGAGAAAGACCGAGACAAAGAGAGACACAGAGACATAGAGACAGATGCACAGAGACAAAAGGACAGAAAGAAACACCAAAAGATGTACAGAAAGACAGAGAACAGGTAAAAACATGGCTTGAGTTACAGTATTTAGAGTGTTTTGTAAGAGCAAGTTATTTTTTAACCTTAAAAGGACATAACCCTTGCATAGAACAACCCCCTTTTCACGCTATCATCTCAGGCAAGGCTGGTTCTTTTGTATTGGGCATTACTCAAGTCTGAAGGAGACATGGTAGCTGTACTCACGAGATATCCAGATATCTAATTTTTAAGGCTGCCACTAGGATGCTAAAATGTAGTGTTACAGTACTAAATTGGTATTTTTGAAGATAAAAATTTTCATGATGAAAGCTAGCTAAGACTAGTCACTGGATTGGGAAGCTGGTTCCAGACAGTAGCATCTATAAACATACAGGATCACAGCAATTTATTGTTTTACTTTAAGCAGCCAATTCTTTTACCCTTTATGTCCTTGGATTACATAACTTTGGTATCATATGGCCACATACAATTGAGCCTACCTCTATTTTAGGAAGTCATCTCTGATGAAGCCACTATAAAAACAATTTTCATGCCTTTACAACAATCTTAAAATGCTTAAAACAAGCCAGCAAACTTTCTGTAAAGAACTTAGGTTATAAAAGAAACCAGTGCCATTTGGTAGTGGGAATAGCTTTGTTTGTTGCAAGGAACTGCTGTGGGTTACATCTTTCCTGGGAATGGAGAGGCAGATGGCATGCAGTTGACTAAATATGCCAGGCAACCTCTGGTAGGGACGACCCAGCTGCTTTGAATGAAAGGGCCACAATGATGTATTTATGGAGATCCTACCCTGCAATACTTTTAAAAACACTTAGTTTTTTTAAACTCTGTACAAATACCAGGTAGTGATACACTGGTTTATACTGCACAAGTTGTTAAATGGCTATTTCTTTCTAAAAAAAACCCCTGACATTATTAAAAATTTCAGAGAAATAATTTTTTAAAACTAAATGTACTCATTCACCAATAGGATGAATATTTGCATAAAACACAACAGAGATATTTCAAAGAAATAAGCCTTTAACATCCTTCCCTCAAACTGCCATGTTTTAGACCTTGGGGTTATAAAGATTACTTCTTTATTCTTTGAGTAATGTGGCTAAAATACTTAAGAGACATTGATATCCTACCCCAATAATCACAATGGATCTAGATGTATGTTATATAATTACTTGGACTTAAGCCTAAGAATCTAACTTATTCTTAAATTACCATTCTGCCCCTCTGAGCTGCTGTTTGGTTATGATTTCAAAATGACTTGCATTTACATAGCTTTATTCAAGGGCTGTAATACTATTATAACTTTTATAAACTTTTTTTGAAGAAACAAAGTATATTCGTCATGTTTTGTAGAGGATACATTATAAGACAGGATTTATTAGATTGGTTTCCATGATAGGATTGAGTAGTCTACAAATTTCACCTGCATATGGGAGAATCTAGGCTTAGATCTCAGTCAGTAGTTGTCCCAGACTATGAATACCTTAGATTTTAACCTGAATTGGCAGATGTGGAAGACTCTAGAGTATCTCCTTCTCAGATCATATTTGAAAGCTGAAGAAACTGGGCTCTGATGTCAGAAAAGCAGTACTCACCGTGGCACAGATGATTCCTTGAATAGCTGTGACTTTAGACACTGGCAGGAAGCCAACGATCTCTCTCCAGGAAAGAGATCTCACCTCAGCTATTTCTTTGGGTAAATGCCCTCTGAGACTCTTCCAAAGGAATCTCTTAGTTGATTCTAGGTCCTGCCAAGATGACAATCAGTGTTAATCATAACAATATCCTGCTTGGAAAAAAATATTAACCAACTCACAGCTATAGTGTGTCCAGAGAAGATAGGTAAGAGTCAGACCTGGGAGTTCTATTTTCAAGAAAGATAGCCTTTCTACTTCATAGATAATCTCTACCATGTTATGAAACTGTTACAGTGATTTCAGTGCTAAGGCCTGTGTGGTCTTGTGCTTCAATTTTTATCAAATGACCAGGTGTACTTAGTCAGCTGGTAGTAGTCATAGTAATGGATATAAACATTTGTTTACATTTTCAAAGTTTTTTGTTGTTACATTAGATAATTCAATTCTTTCAATAATCTGTGTGGCTAGAACTCTACTAGTTCATTTAACAGACAGGGAGACAGATTTATTTAGCTTCTACTGGGCACAATATTAATATCTTATGATAAGTCAGCTCATTTTATATTCATAATAACATCATATTGTCATTATGATGGTCATTTCTGGAGAGAATGGAGGCTCATGAGAGTTAAAATATCACAATTGATATGTCTAGTAAATCTACCAAAACCAAAATCTAGTAAAATGGTGTAAAATGGCCTAATGCAAATGCCAACCTCCTGCTTTACGATGCTCTACTTGTCCCATAGCATCTGGTGAAATTGACGATTCTGTTTTACTGAGTTCCCACAGATGTAAGCAATCCTAAACAATTCAGCTACTCCCAGGGAATGTGAAGCACACCATTTCTGTACTCAGGGGAGTGTGGCTTCCTCAGGAGAGTAGCAAGTTTCTCAGAATTACTTGCTCATAAATAATTTATGTTTTCCTCCTCCTTTCCTTCTATCAGCAGTATCTCTGGGATATCTGAACACAACAGGCTTCTTAATCGCTCCAAGTGTTTGTAAATGCAAAAAATCTCTACCTGATGTATTTCGGCAAAACCATGAAAAGTAAAGGAGAGAATGAGAGGCAGAGGATAGAAGGAGTTGAACACTCTCTGTTCCCTAAAGCATCACTCTTCATTGTTCTTTTTCCGATGATTTTGGCAATAATGTGACCTAATTGTTGGGTGAACAAAGGATTATGTTGTTCCTGACTAAGCATAGGTAGGATCTATAAAGGATCAAAGTTCACTCAACTATTCTAATGTTATGGGAGTAATGTAGCACCTAGGAAGATATATCTTGTCAAAGAATACAGAGTAAGGGTCACCATAGTTAATAAGAACATTTTGGTTCGAAAGGAAATAGATAACTTGATATAGATAAAAATACCTGCTGGAAGAACTTAACTGACACTGCATCTTACTGGATGATTTACTATTTCACATCAATGTGCTGTTCGTGGTTGGTATAATAATAGATTTGATGCTTTTGCAAATTCTTAGAATGCTGAGGTGTATGGTAAGGAACACGATTTTATTAATCCACAAGTAGTTTAGTGTGCCTTATTGTGTATGAAATTTTTGAAGCATAACGATAATTTGGAAATATCTCATTTGTTTTTTGCCATAGTTTATGTTTACAGTCCATTTGCACAATGATAAATAACAGATAATTAAATAGCAACCAGATGTATCTTAAGTACTTATGGACTAGTGATCATAATAGCTGCCACAAAGAGAACTTAGTCATTTCAATCCCCTGAGTAACCCTATGAAATAACTACGACTCATTTTACCAAGAAAAATTTAGGCATTGAAATGTTTAAAACTCACAAAGTCTTTGTGACTGCAGGGGCTAGGGAATAAATTTACATGATCCTTATTTTGTTTCTTGTGTTTGAGAGAGAAAACAGGTATGACTAGGTATCTGCAAAATAATTTATTTAACTTTATTATACCATATATATTTGAAGCAAATAAATGATATAAATTCAATAAAAACATTGCACATTTATTTCTTTCCCCTTGACCTTCTTCTTGTTCCTCTTCTTCTCTCCTCTTCTTCCTCATCCTCCTTCTTCTTCCTTATTTAATCCACACTATGAGAAGAGTATTTTTACTATGAGGATATTTGTCATTAAAAGAATTATGAATTTAGGGAGGATTGTACTTAGTTTGTCTATTTTATCTAGGGAGATTTCACTGTGGAATTTTCATTTCATTCATATATAACCTGCCTTTCTCCTATTCATTTCCTTAGTGTCTTCTCCTGCCTTCCTTTTTCCTCTTATCTTCTTCAAAAACCATCCTTCCTGTGGCTCAACAACTTCAAGGCTTGATGAGTTACAGAATGTTTATGGACCATTCAACCATCCCATCATTTTTCAAACCAACCAACCCTAAACTAAGGAATGAAGATGCTTCAGAGACTGCAAAACCCAACCTCAAGAAGAAATGGGGTTTCAGCTTCCACCCTCTTTTCTCTGCTGAAGTTATTTTTTCTATACTCTTGTCTGTCTCCTCACTCCTCCAGGACACAATGAGAAGATCAAACCTAAGGTTAATAGGTATAGAAGAAAGTAAAGACTCCAAACTTAAAGGGCCAGTGAATATATTCAACAAAATTATAGAAGAAAACTTCCCTAACCTAAAGAAAGAGATGCCCATAAACATATGAGAAGCCTACAGAACTCCAAATAGATTAGACCAGAAGAAAAATTCCTCCCGTCACGTAATAGTTAAAACACTAAATGCACAAAACAAAGAAAGAACATTAAAAGCAGTAAGGGAAAAAGGTCAAGTGACATATAAAGGCAGACCTATAAGAATTACATTAGACTTCTCACCAGAGACTCTGAAAGCCAGAAGATCCTGGACAGATGTCATACAGACCCTAAGAGAACACAAATGCCAGCACAAGTTACTGTATCCAGCAAAACTTTCAATTAACATAGATGGAGAGACCAAGATATTCCATGACAAAACCAAATTTATCCAATATCTTTCTCCAAATCCAGCCCCACAAAGAATAATAGATGGAAAATTCCAACATAAGGAAAGAAACTACACTGTACAGAAAGCAAGAATATAATTTCCTTGCAATGAAACCAAAAGAGAGAAAAACAAACATAGTTCTACCTCTAACAACGGAAATAATAGGAAGTGACAATCACTATTCCTTAATACCTCTCAACATCAACAGAACGAATTCCCCAATAAAAAGACATAGACTAACAGACTGGATATGTAAAGAGGACCCAGCATTTTGCTGCATGCAGAAATCACACCTCAGAGCCAAAGGCAGACAGTACCTCAGAGACTGGAAAACAATTTTCCAAGCAAATGACCTGAAGAACAAGCTGATGTTGCCATTCTAATATCAAATAAAATAGACTTTCAACCAAAAGTCATTAAAAAAGATAAGGAAGGACACTTCATATTCATCAAAGAAAAATTCCACCACGATGAACTCTCAATCCTAAATATCTATGCTACAAATGCCTAGGGAACCTACATTCATAAAAGAAACCTTACTGAAGCTCAAAGCACACATTGCACCTCACATGATAATAGTAGGATATTTCAACAGCTCCCTCTCATCACTAGACAGATCATGGAAACAGAAATTAAACAGAGATGTAGAGAAACTAACAGAAGTTATGAATCAAATGAATTTCACAGATATTTGTAGAACATTCCATCCTAAAACAAAAGGATACACCTTCTTCTCAGCATCTCATGGAACCTTCTCCAAAATTGACTATATAATCGGTCACAAAACAGGCCTCAACAGATAAAGGAAGATAAAAATAATTCCATGCATCCTATCAGATCACCACACACTAAAACTAGTCTTCAATGCAAATACATGGAAGTTGAACAATGCTCTACTGAATGACAACTTGGTCAAGGGAGAAATTAAGAAAGAAATTAAAAACTTCTTAGAATTTAATGAAAATGAAGATACAACATTCCCAAACTTATGGGACACAATGAAAGCACTACTAAGAGGAAAACTCATATCTCTGAGTGCCTGCAAAAACACACAGGAGAGAACATATGTCAGCAGCTTGACAGCACACCTAAAAGCTCTAGAACAAAAAGAAGCAAATACACCCAGGAGGAGTAGAAGGCAGGAAATAATCAAACTCAGAGCTGAAATCAACCAAATAGAAACAAAAAGGACCATAGAAAGAATCAACAGAACCAAAAGTTGGTTCTTTGAGAAAATCAACAAGATAGATAAACCCTTAGCCAGACTAACCAGAGGTCACAGAAAGTGTGTCCAAATGAACAAAATCAGAAATGAAAAGGGAGACATAACAACAGAATTTGAAGAAATTTAAAAAATCATCAGATCCTACTACAAAATCCTATATTCAACAAAACTGGAAAATATGGACAAAATGGACAACTTTCTATACAAATATCAGATACCAAAGTTAAATCAGGAACAGATAAACCATCTAAACAAGCCCATCACTCCTAAAGAAATAGAACCAGTTATTAATATCTCCCAACCAAAAGGGGCACAGTTCCAGATGGGTTCAGTGCAGAATTCTATCAGACCTTCATAGAAGACCTTATACCAATACTGTCCAAACTATTTCATAAAATAGAAACAGACGGAGCACTACCAAATTCCTTTTATGAAGCCACAATTACTCTTATACCAAAACCACACAAAGATCCTTCCTCCTAGTAAAGCCTTTCTTCAACTGCTGAGAATAAGACAGAGTGCCACCTTCTGTTTTACAGTTTCATGCTAAGAAAAAACATTTTTGAACGTATGCACAATATTCTCACTGGTAAATTATCCCTTTATAAAAGTTTCCATTTTACACATTTCCTATGTTTGCAATTTTAAATGTTTCCTACATAACCATCGACTACATTTTTGAAAAGATATCCAATTTAAATAATATTTCAAAAAACATTTAAGCATTCAAAATTGTAAGATCAGGGGCTGGAAAGATGCATCTGTGGTAAAGAGCACTGGCTGCTCCTCCAAAGGACACAGGTTCAAATCTCAGCACCCACATGGCAGTTCTCAACTATCTATAATTCCTGTTGCAAGTGATCTAACACCTTCACAGAGACAAACATGGAGGCAGAACACCAATATAAAGAAAATGAAAAAAAAACACTCTGAAAATCAGTGTGGTGGTTCCTTAGAAAATTGTACATAATATCACCTTAGGACCCAGCTATACCACTCCTCGGCATATACCCAAAATATGCTCCAATACATAGCAAGAACACATGCCCCACTATGTTCATAGTAGCCTTATTTATAATAGCCAGAAGCTGGAAACAACCCAGATGTCCCTCAACAGAAGAATGGATACAAAAAATGTGGTACATTTACACTATGGAATACTACTCAGCTATCATAAACAATGACTTCATGAAATTTGCAGGCAAAAGGATGGATCTTAAAATATCATCCTGAATGATGTAACCCAGTCACAAAAGAATACACATGCTATGTACTCACTCATAAGTGGATATTAGCCAAAAAGAAGCTCAGAGTACCCACAACACAACTTAATACAGCTCAATACAACTTGACCATATGAAGCTCAAGAAGAAGGAAGACCAAAGTGTGGATTCTTCAGTTTTAGTTAGAAGGGGGAACAAAAAAGTCACCAGAGGTAGAGGGATGGATGGATTAGGGAGGGAGAGGGAAAGCGGAGGGAAAAAGGGGGACAGGATCAGGTGTGGGACAAGATGGAAGAGACGTACAGAGGGTCAGGAAACTGAACAGAGGTATGTAGTAATGGGGATGGGGAGCTAGGGGTAGCTTTCACAATGTCCCAGAAACCAGGAAAGCAAGAGGCTTCCAGAACCCACTGGGGATGACATTAGCTTAAATACCCAACAAAGGGGCAAAAGAACCTATAGAGACCATATCCAGAGTTTAGGCACGGTCCCTGTTTGAGGGATGGAGCCACCCACCCATCTCAAAAATATTAACCCAGAATTGCTCCTGTCTAAAGAAAATACAGGGACTAAGAGTGGAGCAGAGTCTGAAGGAAAGGCCATCCAGAGACTGCCCCACCTGGGGATCCATTCCATCTGCACACACCAAGCCCAGACACCAAGAAGTGCTCGTTGACAGGAGCCTGATATAGCTGTCTTCTGAGAGGCTCTGCCAGAGCCTGGCCAATACAGATGCTTGTGACCAACCATTGGACCGAGCACAGTGACCCAAATGGAGGAGTTAGCGAAAGGACAGAAGGAACTGTTCTTCTTCATAGGAAGAACGATATCAACCAACCAGACGCCCCCAGAGCTCCCAACGTCTAAACCACCAACCAACTAGTTCACTTGGAGGGACCCAGTGTTCCAGCAGTATATGTAGCAGAGGATGGACTTATCTGGCATTGGTGGGAGGGGAGGTCCTTGGTCCCGTGAAGGATCGATGCCCCAACATAGGGGAATGCTAGAGTGGTAAGGCATAAGTGGGTGGGTGGGAGAGCACCCTCATAGAAGCAGGGGAAGGGGGACTTGATAGTGGGGTTGCAGAGGGGAAACTGAGAAGTGGGATAACATTTGAAATGTAAATAAATAAAGTAAGCAATAAAAATTGTAAGTTTAAACCTTGAGAAAATGATGAAATACACATTAAACTTAGGTACTTTTAACAGGTATTCCACTTGGTGCTTTCTATAAGTGTCTGATGTTAGCACTGGTAGAATTCTTCTCTCGTTGCTATATTCTTTGAAAGTAGCAACTTCTGTGTCATACTAAGTAACTGAGAGCTGTCTCACCCCATGAAAGCCATGATAGGACTGAAATAGAAAGTTGGCTTAGATGGGAAGAAGATAGACTAGGAATGGAAGCACTGAGGATACAGGATGAGGTCAGAATGTGACCTATGGTTAGCAATATCAGTGTGAAAGGAACAGACTATTTAAGGATTTTGATTGGAGAAGAAAACCTTCTTTTGAAATTTGTAACTGGAAAACATAAAGAAAGGTGGATGAGAAGGTGTTAAGTTGACTCTTATAGGCATAACTGGAGACATCTGTACACACAGTAGATTATCAATGTTCCCTGTTCATTAATGTGATAATAATGTGGTGTCCAGTGACATGCACAGGGAAATATAAATCAAATGACCTTAATGCCAAAAGCAAGCCCTTTCTTTTTCTTCTCTTTCTTCTCTTGTTTTTTTTTTTGTTCTCTTTTGTTTTGTTGAGACCAACTCTATGTTAGCACACCAAGTATGTGTAAAATGACACAGAGCTTCAGTATCAAAAGCACACATAAGTAAAGTAATGGAGTACATGGAGAAACGTGTTTATTATTTTAGTAGGTATTTTGAACTCTCACAGAATAGGAGAATCATAGTATAAAATGGGGCAAGGCCCACTGATGGAAACTCCTCCCCAGTTTCCAGTTCCAACTGCATTTCAGGATGGTTGTACTCCTAGCTGGGAAAAACGCTTGAACCTGGATGATACCTACCTCTCTACATCCCAGCCACACTGCATGGCATGCATATTTTAACAAAACTATTAAAATATGTTGTTGTTTAAAAAGAATAGTAAAAGAAAGGATCATCAGGTGTGATCACATTGCAAAGAAGCATGCTAGGACAGATCTGATGGCCTGCTGCGGCAGAAACAACTGTGTAGAGTCTAAGGTATTCTCTGACTCTTACTGTCTTGCTGCAAAATAATGAACTTGTTCTCAACCATGATAATGCCTTAGCAAGTGGGTGCTCAGGCACACCTTCACACACTTTTCTTTTAAATTTTGCTTTTCTATGCTCAATTTGAAAATTTTCAAACTTAAATGCTCCCTCCATTTCTCCCAGCTATTATTTTTTTTTAATAAAAATGGTCAGTAGAACCAATGTCACAGCCTAGGTGCTTTGAAGGTTAGAGATTTCTTCCTTCATATATACTAACTTATCATTCTTGAACTCATTCTTTTATAAAACTCAAGGGCACAGATAAAGTTAAGCCAGGTCCTTTGCAATTGTGACGCAGTGATGTCTTCTGCTTCAATTGCTACCCAAGTCTCACTTACAAACGTAATTAGCACACTGAGTCGTCTGTTCTCTGGGGCCCCAGGAGAACTCAGTCTCTACAGCACTGTCCTTGGCCATCTTCTGCTCATTGCAATCTTATAGCTATTTGCATATCACCAAGTAGAGGTCTAGCAATGACTCTGCTCTGTATAGTGCTTCATTTTCAGTGCCTGTAGTGAAATGTCTGAGGTGAGGTACTTTATAAGGAAAGCAGAGTCAACTTAGTGAGCACACTTGATGTTTTGGGATATTTCTTCCGTGTACTCTGTTTAGTGTAGTTGTAACGTACTACAGTGACTGTGTGTGTGTGTGTGTGTGTGTGAGAGAGAGAGAGAGAGAGAGAGAGAGAGAGAGACAGAGACAGAGAGACAGAGACAGAGACAGAGACAGAGACAAAGAAACTGAGAGACATAGAGAGAGACAGACAGTGAGGGAGGGAAAGACAGACAGATAGACAAAGAGACAGGGAGAGACAGAACACGGGTTGTGGCCTGAAGCCAGAGAGATCTGAGAAGTTCTCAGTTTCATTTGTACAATCCTTTTGTAAGAATTAAGTGTTATCCCATGACAACTACATTTTCAGTAGACCCTAAAATATCTTTACCTTACCAACTGGGCATAACTGCCATGGAGAAAATCTACATCTGAAAGTAAAGAGCCTTTCACACTCTGCAGAAGAAAGATGAAAGAAGGGCAGATGAAGTGTTGAAGGTGTGATTTTAGGAGGTAGTGAGAGATGGCGTCTTAAGGCAGATAAGAAAATTAAAAATTCCAGGGCATCTGGTAGTGACTCATTCACCATCCCTCCGAATGACTCTCGACGTGAGTAGAGTAAGGAGCCCTACCCCTGTGATGTTTGTCCAAGTCCTTATTGTATACTGCTCTAGTCATTGTGTCCTGCAGATAGAGTTCCAGGGAGCCAGAGCCAAGCCTATCCAGATGTTTATCAGGTGCAGGAGCTTCATCTACTCTAACAAACATTTACCGTAAAAGGACAAAGAAGAGGCCTGCTTTGGGAACAATGAAGATGACCTGACCTTCCTCCGGCCTCAAAAACTCTGCTCCAGGAAGTAGCTGACCATAAAACACTATCATGAGGACAATCCTGTGACTTTGTGAGTTTCTCCTTGTGACATTTTTGGTATTTCCTTTTGACATCCCCCCATCTCCTGGAGCTTGTGACTTCTTCCTTTAAAAAGCCCTTCTCCCAGCCACTCAGGGTCGACACCTCTGTCTCCTGCGTGGGATACTTGTTGGACCGGAGATCTCCATAATAGATCTCCGTAATAAACCTCACCTTTGCATATTACATCCAAAATGGTCTCTCTGTGTCTGGGGTCCGTGATTTCCCGAGACTTGAATAAGGGTCTTCCTTCGGGGATCTTTCAGTAGAAAGGTTAGAATAGCAGAAAGCACTTTCTGCCACATTCTAGAAAAATCTATGAAAAGAACAAGAGCAGTATTTTATGTCTTTACCCCAAAGCGCCAACAGGTAGAAGACCACTCTGTTGCCTCCCACTACAAACAAACAATAAAGTCACAGACACATTTTAAAACCATAAAATGCAGAATAAGTAGGTGTAGCACATTTGCCTTAAAGGAAGCTCACTAAACTGCAGCTCCTCAAATGAAAGACATGCAATTAAGATGTAGTGGTGAGTAAATACTTTCCATTCATGGTGAAATATGACACATGTTGTGTGGATACCACAAATATGGCTGACCCCACCTGGCAAACCAGCAATGACTTACACTGAGCGTGTGTTGGAGCTGTCGGACTGATCCATGGACTGTGGATGACCTAGACACCTGGACACAGCCACACTTAAAACTGAGAGTTAAGTTGGTTGAAAAGAAAGCATGCAACCAGGGTATATCATAAAACCTGGGGTCAAAAGCTGTAGAAGGTGAAAACTATGTAATTTCTCAAAAGCTAAAGACCAGATGCAATTTGTAGATCATGAGGGAGCAGCCTGTACAGTGGACAAGTCATAAAGAAGGGAAGCAGAAGGAGGCAGGTCAGTCAATATTCCTCATTTCCTGCTTAGAGTTGGAAGAGTTGAAACTGTAATTCTGGGCAGGGGACAGACTGAATCTTGGGGTTTAAGCAGAACTTGAGATATGTCATCAACCTAATTTTCTTCAGTGTCAGGGGAATGAATGTAACAAGTACCCATTCTTCTCACTTGTGTAGACTTGACTGAAAAAACAAGTTGGGACATAAAATTTCATCGAACTCTTGAACTCTGACCAATTTTTAAAATACTATTTCATATGAAAAAAATCTAATCCCCCTAAAGTCTAACTTATTATTTTTCCATAATATTTTTAATGTTTATTGATTTTTTATGTTTGTGCATGAGAAGAGAAGAGATGATAGATGACAGATAGATAGATAGATAGATAGATAGATAGATAGATAGATAGATAGATAGAAGAAAGGGAAGCAGAAAGGGATAGAACAGCCAATACTCCTCATTTCCTCTTAGATTTGGAAGAGTTGAAACTGGATAGAGGACTTGATGTATGTGTGTTTGCTACGTTGCATGAGTGGAGGTCAGACTTTGACCTCCCTACACTTCTCTCCTGCCACTTTATGGGATCCTGGAATTGAACTCAGGCTTATACCCACTAAGCACTCTCGATGACCCACTCTAAGATTTTAAAGGGATGCTTATTTCAGTGACATGTATTATCTGCTTATCTGTCAAATCTTTATGTACGTGCTGGGAAGGTAGCTCAGCAGTTAAGGGCACATGCTGCTCTTACAGAGGACCAATGTTTCTCTCGCAGTATCTGCCTGTTAGCTCACAGCCACTTGTAATTCCAGTTTCAGAGCATCAGATCTCCTCTGGTCATGCATTCCATCGACGCTGCACACATCTTGTACAACTAGACACATGCGCAAACACATACCTAAAAAATAAATCCAATTGAAAAATAGTTTATATACTTCTTCTCTGAAATGTAGCTTATTATTCGCATATAGGGATGGGCAATTTCAATTGATTTTCCAAGGTTTTATTATTAGTAAATGGTCTATTTTAAAGCAATTGTCTTTTAGTATTTTCCCTTTAAAAGAGGGGGAGATAGAGAAAGCCTATGCATGCATAACTATCTTGCTCTGTGTATTTCTAGTTTTCAAATGTACAAACAAAGGCTGCAGTGAAATCATTCATCTTAACTTTCTTTAGTGAACATCAGAATATTTGGCTCTGTCTGTACTGTTGTACAGGGGTGAATGAGTCTGAGCTATACTTTCTGGATGGATAGCACAGAGCAGGCCAAATGCTACTAGAAACTCATGGTTCTCCCTCTACCCCGTTCTTCTCCCTTTGAGTCTAATGCCAAAACTGAGTATCTGTGTACATTAACAGCAGGCAACATCTTATGGAAGTTTCCTTTTAGGCACAGAGATACTCCACATTCTCATATGAAGGCAATGGACCTGAATTCAGTCAATGAGCAATGATGGTCATTCATATTTTTTGGGATGGGCTTACATTTTTCTTTGTTTTTTCCTGAACAGAAGAAAGGATACATTTGTGGTCTAGATAGCTTGACAGTTAGGACGCTACTAATTCAAGGATTTATGCCTCCCAAAACTTCTATTATTATCATAACTGCCCTACTCTATTTTTAAAAGAACTTCAAAACAAAGCCAACCCCCCCAAACAAAACAAAACAAAAATCTAATAAACAAAGAACCTCACTTCAAGGATACATTTTATTCCATGACCAGTTTGATCCCTTCTAACATTACATATTTTTTTAAAATATTATTTACTTTATGTATATGCGTACACTGTCACTGTCCTCAGACTCACCAGAAGAGGGCATCACATCGCATTACAGATGGTTGTGAGGTACCATGTGGTTGCTGAGAATTGTCAGGACCTCTGGAAGTGCAGTCAGTGCTCTTCAAACTGCTGAGCCATTTCTCCAGCCCCTAACAATGCATCTTAAATAAAGGAGGGCTGAAAAAAGATTCCCTTCTTTTTTTTTTTTTAGTCCTGGACCGGAAGAAAACATGTTTTTTCTTTAGTTTTGGAACAAAATAAGTAAATTTCTCTCTGCTTTATCATCTTGACTAATTTCCCCTTGTAAATCAGACTTTATTATTGCAAAGGTGAGAAAGCTATTTTTTTTTGGATAAGCATACTTTAAACTTCTCTCTTCCCACAGTACTTACAGACATTGGAGTGAAGAAGTCCCTGCAGGCCACTTGCAAATATGTTTCTACTCGCCACTTTAAATTACTGCTGCCTTTGGAAGAGAGAGAATGCCTCCCTTTGTCAAAATGGGAATGGGAGGTGCACATGACAATCCCTTTTCCTTAAGATTGGGGACTGCACAAAGCTGTCAGTTTTAAAAATGACACTGTGGCACAGCCTTTCTTTAAGATGGTGTCTTTCATTTTTGACTCCCGCTGTTCCTGACAGTTGAAATGGCAGCAGGAGGTGGAAACTAAAGCAAGTTCTCCTGGCATTTGCCCTTAGGTAGAAATTAATAATAGAAGAAACAGGCATGTGCTTAAAAACAGTTAGTGTCAGATGTCATGCAATGGATTGTGACCAATCCCCTAATGAGATGACCTGAACTGTCTATAATTTCCCAAAGACAGACGTAATTCGCATGCTTGCTCACAGCGTCCATCTGCGTTCTTGTGCTTGCAGAGCATTTGATGTGTTCCAAGTTGTTATGCGCCATTCAGCAACTATGCCAAGGCCTGCAACTGTATTTCTTAATCCTACGTTATTTGCCTACTTTGAATATGATAAGTGTGGGTGGCTTCTAATTTCTCTTTTCTATAACCATATGTCTGGTGCACATCTCAATTTGCTTTATTCATCAAAAGGCATTATTAGACACCCAGTAGTCCTGTTGATTTTAATCTAAATATTAACTCCATGATTTTACAGGTTTATTAGAGCTCGAAGTGTCTTCTAGCTGACTTTGTTTATGTGTTGCTGGATTTTATCTTCTTTTGTTCGTCTGATGCTTTCTTGTTCTGCATCATCAGCTGGTTTGTGTATAACATTTGCAGTTCCTTTCCTTGCAGAAGGATGCTCTATTCCCATGGCTTGGGATCCAGACATACAATAGAATTTAAATGATCTGCTCCCAAACCCCACTTTGCTACTTGAATACCCATATTCAGCTCTGGGAATATGCAACAGCACTTAACTATGTGGTTATGTATGAGATATACAGTCTTTCTTTCGACTCCATAAATTTTCATATCTGTTCCTGTGATACCTGCCAACTGCATTGGCATGTACTTTAAACTTGTACACAGCCTTCCTCTCCTTGCTTTAGGTGATGAATATTGATTTATTTATCACTTCCTTAACTTCATGCTATCATCTCTGTAGCTTTTACAGATACCTCTTTCTTAAGCGCGATTGCTCCTTGTTTTTCTCATTTATCTCTTTTGATCCACTTTATTCAAGATGCTTTCCTTAGCGGATGGGCCGCCTAGCTATTGGGCAAGATTAATTACCCTTTAACACTTTGCACTTCCTGTGCTTTGGTATAGATTATTGATCACATATATCTAGCTGTATCTATGTTGATTAAAGGTCCAGAATGTACAATGTTTAACCATTTACTGATTCTATCATGATATCTGGTTGCTGTTAATAGTTGGCTATTCTCTTCTTATTTCTAATCTGTATTTAATACCAGTAAGAATTAAGCTAGTTATTATTCCATTTTTACCTGGTACATGTTAGTAACCGATACTTTTATCTTAAGTTGTAATACATTTTTTAAAGTTATATATATGACATCTTTGACACTATTAAAGTGATATACCTATTTACTAATTTCTTTAAAAATTCTTATCTATTTTTCATTCTCTAGGTGTCTTTATTATCTTATTGAAGCAAAACACAGTGTTCACTTTAGGGTAAGTAAAAAATAAATAATTTATTTTGAGCCAAATATCAGTATTTATGACTTGAAAACAGAAACTCAGGTTGCTTCAAAGGACATGTCCCACTATGGCAGTGATTGTGTGAACTTTTATTACTTATGGAACAAAAGGCACGCATCAGTGCATTTACCAAAATCATTGATGGAGAACACAGGTCAAGAGACTACAGCAGACCGACAAAAGTCTTTGTTCTGTGTTGCAGACACAATGTCCTGGCATTCTGAGTTTTATTGTTGTTGTTGTTGCTGCTGTTGCTGTTGCTGTTGTCTTTGTTTTGTTGTTTTCTTCCCCTAGTGGTATGGGCAATGAATGTCTGTTAAGGGGTCTAAAGTTAGCTATGGATTCACAACATTCTAACTCTGAACAATCAAGAAATTTATATTACGTCTTACAGATTCTTCAACCAGGTATTCTTTCCCCTAGGAAAATCAGTTTACAGTTTATATAGGGGTGGCATTTTACTATTTGCTCTGGTAGAAAGTTTCCAAACCTGGCTCTGTTTCAAAACCACATTTCGAACTGTAGAGAAATCATTGCAAGAAGGCCATTTCTAGTTATACTTATAAATTGTTATCTTGTTACTGAGGGTCATGACTAGTGAGAAGCAAAGTGACCAGGTGGAGCGCATGCTGTCAAGAGACCCTATCTTGCACTGCTAGCTGTCTTTGTAATTAAAGCTGGTTGAGTGATTTGTGGGTGAATATGGTGTACTCGATTCTCTCTACCTGGGGGATCTAAGAGTATCCTTGGATTTTCCCTTTTATACCCCTGCTGCAATGGTTGGAAGAATTGTTCTGCCAATTAGAACCCCCAAATGAAGAAAACATGGTTACTATGCAATGGACATATGACACCAGTATGTATTAAACTATACTGTAAAGCGGCAGAAGTTCAGAGCTATTGGCTATTAACTTGCATTCATTGTACTGAGAAGAGTATGCATAAAGCATGCCCCTGATATATCATCTTTTGATATATAAAATAGTTTAATAACTCATTAGTTGAGAGTGCAGATGATTTCAGAAGTTTTGTTACTTAAGAATAATCACTTTACTGAAGGTTTAGAAGCTATTGCAAATTTCAGGGGTTTGATATGGAAGTTAAAAGGAAATAGAAAAATCTTAGTTGACCATTTAAACTTATATGGTCAGTGAATTTTAAAGAACCCACAAATGTATATAATCATGACTTGTCATGCCAATGCATTAATAATGTTAATTTATAAGGTTTTGAGAAATTTTAGGGAGTCCTAGTCTAGGGAATCTATTTTATTCTTTGGTATAGACAGGAAACTCTAAAACTTACCTCTTTTTCTGTAGAAATATGATAACTAGATAACTCATTATCTTTTTTGAGTCAGCAAATTCTGCTGAAGGTTATAATTGTTAGGTAGAAATTTCCTAAATTTGAAGAAATTATTTTCCTAAGGGTTCACTTCTCTTCTACTAGGAAATTGTCTTCTGAGTCAGCCAATTCTCTTGCTGGGCCACCACAATTACCACACAAAATTTGCTTTATATATATTTAGCACTATCCCACCATATTACTTATACTTTGCAAGTTCTACCCTCAAGAAAAGTTTAGATTAAATCTATTCCACTCTTCACATGACAGTTCTTAAAATGTTTGCTGACAGCCCACCATGATTCCACTACAACCTATTATGTTAGCTTTAAATATTCTTTTTCTTCAACCATATATTGTAGAAAACTAACCAAACTTTCTGAAGAAAGTGATTGGCTCCCCCTCCCCCCTCATTTACAAGTGTGTCTCTTCAGATTCAATAGGAACCATATCTGACCAGTCAAATGGGGTGCAATGATTTTGGAGTACAAGAAGACTTTCCTCAGTGGTCCTTTGCTTCTGTTTCTATAGATTGAGGGGTTGTTTGCTCATTTAGAACTCAATGAAATTGTACCATCTTAAACCTCTAGGATTTGCTCCATAGTATGTTATCATTCAGAGAGATCTTCTATGCTCTTTGTGTGTATTAGGTTCCTTGAAAACAATGTAGACTTGTGCAATTGTTTAAATTATTTTTGAAAATTGTTATTTTAAAGTAAAGATTACTTATTAAATCTGGAGACCACAATTGAATTAAACATTTAATTTTGTGTGTGCTTTTAAATGAGCATTATTTGTTAATTTATGAGTGATCTGTGAAAATTTTCCCCTAGTTTGATTTTTTGAGATGATATCCTACTATATTTTTAGTTGTATAACAGAATCCATGATATATTTACTTCACATATATCACACTTAAAGACATCACTGGCAACATTTTCTGTGAATTATTCATTCATGGAGATTTCCCATTCCATTCATGTTACTTCCAAAAATAATATGTGCAAATGAAAATTAGTTTGAAATATTCAACATCAATAGAAAAATAAATAATAAATGACAAATTATAGTAAATATTGCATGATGTACAGAACCAGGCAGCAGTAAACTGTGGTGTTTGATTGTAGGTTTCTGACTACCCCGGGACTCCGTAGATTGTAATTGGAAGGCAAGAGCTGCATCTGGGATGCTGATAGTGCTTTGTGTCTTATGCTAGGCATTAGACACATGATTAGGGAAAAGTCATTAATTATGATGGGCACAAGTCTCTACATGTGTCAGTTGAAAGCCATGAAATATATTTTTATATTGTCTATACTAGAAATTCTAAGCATGCTTTTCAACTTTTCAAACTTATTAATTCCATTTTCTAGACCTCTGAAAGGTAAATTCTGTTTTCATACTATCATCTGGTTGATGCATTATTTCTCCTGCTCTGCTGTACTTATTTTTTCTTCACATTTCAATGGATCATGGTAGAGAGATTCAGAGATAAATCAGTCTGTAAGATGCTTGCTGTGCAAAGATGAAGATCTACGGTCATCAGTTCATGCAAAATGCCAGTCTTGGTAGTGCTCACTAGTATTCCCCGAAATGGAGAAACAGACAGGGAGGAAAGAGAATCCCTGTGAACTATGAACTCTACCTAGCCTGGCCAATGAACCAGGTATCAAAAAAAAATGGGCAGGTTTTAAAAAGTAACACCAATGTTGACCTCTGACCTTGACATATACATGTACATACAATTAAAAAAATAAACCATTGTGTAACTACTAAGATTTTTACATAGGCTAATATATTCTACTTTTAACAATTGTCACCTCTGCAGATAGAATGTTTTACATATTATAGTACCAAAAGATTCTGAATTTTTTAAAAATGAAGTTCTGATTGGCTACTGGTGTCTTATACTTTCTTTCCAAGACACCAAGGAAATAGGTTTCTTTAAATAATTGACTAGAGATTCACATTCTATAGTTCTGTTGGCTGTAGTAGGCCCTGTATCATGTAATCAAGCATGTCTATTGAAATATGCTGAAAGTGACGGAATGTGTTTATTAGTAACAATTTATTGTCACTTTGATTTAAGACACTGGACATAACTATAATTAACAATAAATGAAAGGGAATGCAGTCAGTGATTAGGGTGATTAAAGCTGGAAATGTCAATAAAAAAGGAGCAAATAAGCACAGGAGAGTCAGTAGAAAAAGCATCAAAATAATGAAAAAGATGGAGAATGTACCTGGGTGGGAACAAGCGAGAAATGAGGGGATACAGATTTAAGTGGTTCATCCCATCCTAGTCTACCAACTCGACCATGATTTCTAAAAAAAGCTCAATATTTTATTTATTCATCATCAATTTCAGTCATTCTTTGAAAATTTCAAATACACATATTGTACATTTTGATTACTCTTGCATCCTCTTTTATCTTTCCGTTCTACTCCTTTAACCTCTTCTTCTACCTAGAGGGCCGTTTCTTATGTCTACCATGTCCTCTTGGTTTACAGCTCATTGGCCTTCTGTTAACAGATAACTTTGCTATCTGCTTTCACTCGAGACATCCATTTTAATAACAGGTTTACTTTTATTTTCATTAATATGTGTGTGTGTGTGTGTGTGTGTGTGTGTGTGTGTGTGTGTGTGTGTGCCCATAGAAGCACACGCACATGCCCATAGAAGCCAGCGGAGGGCTTTTTCATCTCATGGAGGTGGCATGACAGTTGGTGGTGATGCTCCCAGGGTGGGTGCTGGCAACCAAACTCAGGTCCCCTAGAAGACCATGAAGCCCTCTTAATCACTGAGCCATCTTTGCAGTCTTAGAAAATCCATTTTTTATTCCTCTTATTATTTTGATCATTGTAAGAAACATTTACTGAGGGTTTGATACATCCTGCTAAGAAGGTTGTAGTGCACCACACAAAAGAGGGCTTCCTCTTCTCTGCTTGATCTGGGGAGCCCAACGCACACTCTACCTGGGGAATGTTACATAATCTCTGGTGAAATTACAGGGTCAACTTCCTGGAATGCCTCATCATGCAAAGGAGGTGACCCCAGAATCTGAAACCCCAGCCAATGAAACTTCACCCTAAGAAGAACCCCTTCCCACTTTCCAAGGTTTATATAGTCCGTGTTCACCCAGAATAAAGCCTATGCGTATAAGCTATTTTGATGAATACTGTCTGAGAGTGCTCTTTCTTTATTTTTTTTGTAATATGTCTTTATTTCATAAAAGAATAGGACATTAAGACATTTCTAGAACACTGTTAAAAGAAAATATTATTACATTTGTATTACAGGAAAAAGGTTATATATTCTAAAAGCAGTATAGAGATCTAGTAATCCGTTTGGTCACCAAGTTCTACTGATGTGATAAACATAAGAAGATTTGGAGGCCAGTTGCTGGAATATTAAAAAGATTTGGAGGTTAGTTGCTGGAATATTAAAAAGATTTGGAGGCCAGTTGCTGGAATATTAGGTGGAAGTGAGTAGATGGCAACAGTTCCAGGAGAATAAACAAACAAAACTGCAACTCTACCAGAAGTGTTCAGATTTACATGATTCCCTATTCCACCAATGATGATGGGAGAGTTGCAGGCCATGTAGAGATAAGGATTTCTTCACAACATCCAGAGCATTGATTAACGTGCTCTCCATCCTGAAACTAGAAGCCATCTAATGGAGAGAGCTCTTTCTTTGAAGTTTGTCTAAAAGAACTGTAACATTGGAGAGATGTAACACTGAGTTCTTCAGAGGAGACCCCTTCCCAACATTCACTACCTGATGGTGATCCTGCTGTCAAGGCAGGAGGACCATAGAAATTGCTCTGCTCCGTCCTTTCTTGCTTGTGTGCAATGACACCTGAATACCACAAGGAAAAAGGAGAAGAATGGAATCACAAGGGTTAAAAATTGTATATGCCCTTGAAGATGCCAAAGAAATATAACCCCAAATATAGCAACTGCCCTGTGGGCACTTGCTTCATCTCAGCCTTTCTGTGCCTTCAATTATCCCTGTTCAGTCAGGATTTTATTCCTTGGTGTATTCCTTCCTCTCAGGGTGACAGTTATAGCTGTTAACATTATGTGTCAGAATTCATGCTTTTGAAGTTACACAATGCCTTATAATATTATATATATGTGTGTGTGTGTGTGTGTGTGTGTGTGTGTGTGTGTGTTTCTAATAACATAAATGTGTATAATGTGACTCTAGATGGAAACCTTTTAAGCATGTGGGATTCAATCTGTTGGTGATTTTTGGTGCCTTTGTTCTGTTCTATATTTCATTTCATTTACTTTTTTATTATATTGAAAATTTCCACTGTATACATTCATTTTATGGGGAATTGTGCTATATGATGATGACATTTTAATACAAGCATGTGTTTTACACTGGACATTTGTTCACCTTCATCTTCTGTATTTTAAAGGTCAGGTTGTAAAAAAAAGATCACATTTCTCAAGTTCTGTCCTAAAAATGTAATCCCAGACAATAAGACAAGGACTATGTTCTTGAAGAACAAAACTGTACTCTACAGACAATTGCTTTAAGACATCAGTGATTAAAGAGACCCCGTAGAGCTTAGTGTAACTTTTAAAATCTTAAAATGTTTCACTTTTCTTACATTTACGTGTGACAATTTTACAAGATTGCCTTAATTTCGCAGACACAAAATTTCTCTGCCTAGCAAATTCAGACAGAATACTAGTCTCATGGGATCAAGTAGAATTAAAAAAAATCCTTAATAACTTTTAGAATGTAAATAAACTGACAAACAGTCCTACGTGTCTCACAGAGCAGCTGCTCGTGCACCAACAGCACTGCGATTTCTCCTCCCGCCTTCTCCAGCATCAGCACTAGTTTGCTTTTGAGAGCAGGCTGAGATCATTGGGCACACATTAAGTCTTCTTCAGTGTTTTACCTGATGGCTCTGCATATCCCATGTGGTATGCAGATGGAGTCAGAAGATTGCTGCAGAGGCCTGGGCAACTGCACTACATTCTTCATCATCCGAGTGAAGAATCTATTCGCTGCATCCACTTAAGGGTGTTTCTTTCTTCTGTTTCACTTTGCAACTGAAGTAAGAGCTGTGAGGTAAACTTCACAGCATTTTATGTCTATAAAATTGTGCTCCTACTAAATTAGAATTTGTTGTATAATAAAACAGTTTGTTTCCATGATAATAGAACAAAAAATAACACAAATAAACTTTGCATGATTTAATCATTTTAAGCATTTACAGTTGTATGTTTTTATGCCTCTTATTTATGTTGTCTTACATACTGAGTATTCTAATATAACTAGTATCAATTGCATAGAAAAGTTCTTTTGGTAAGGATGTTACTGATTCAATAACTAAAATCTGCTAATTAAACCAATCAATCAATGAATGAATCAATCAATGCATATTTATTGCAGTAAATATTTTTCTTCACAACTCTTTAACAATACAGAATGAATATGAATACACAGAATAATTCATTTTCTCAAAGAGAAAAATATTACAAGAGAATGTACACTTGAATAATCCACCATGAAACCTAAGAATACTTGTTCCCAGAGTTTAGAGAACCACTGGGGTGATCCTGAACCAGAATGGTTACCCTTGATTTAGATGAGCAGAAGAAAGCTGAAAACATTTTTGGCCAGGTTGAAGCTCTGAGTGGGTGTGAGGCTTTGAGGAGAGGGGAGTGTCAGTGTAACAGTTCGTATATATTGACGCTGTGCAGTGTAAATTAAACCAGTAAATAGTGCTAAGCCGTAATGATACTGCAAGATTTTGAAGAGTGAGGTAGGCCCACACACATTTATGGTCTTATGTGACAGATGATAAACATCTACAGTTAGCTTGTCCTGTGTTAAACATTGTTGTATGAAGTTTACCTAATTAGTTACATAAGCCATGGACCAACCATGAGTAGAAGCTACAGTCAGCATATGATTTCTAACCCAAGGTACACGTGTCAGAAGCTGGATGACAATATTAAGAGGTGGTGCAAACTTAAGAGGTAGGCCCGTGCTCTCAGGACGAACTGAACTAGTTCTCCTAAGACATTAGTCAAATCATGACTTCCTTGACAGTTACTGGCTTTGTAACATGCAGCCCTGCTCCGTGCTGCTGTCGGCCACAGCAGCTTCACTAGAATAATGTAGAATAACAACACACCCTGAACTTCCAGAACCATGGACTACATGATGAAAATGGATAGAAATCACTCCTCCTCAGACATTTCCTTATAGTACCAGAATATAGATGAATGCAGTACGTGTCATGATTGTTATTTCACAGTGAGAGAATGCAGACAACTGGAGAAAGCCATTAGCTTTTTTTATGCAACTGGAGGCAGGTGGGGCTAAGATTTATAGTCACAAAGTTTAACTTCTAGTTGTGGTCATGGAAATATTTCTCCATTCAATAACATAAGGATTCCATAGGCAGAATAACATATAGCCCTCTTAAGTAGGCAACACCATGTCATTTTACAGTTTGATACACACTGTTATATAGCTATAACTATAATAGCTACAGTTCAAACATCTGCCGATATGAGAATACAATGTTGACTTGATTTAAATCGCAATAAAAGGGAAATATCTAATCAATAATTAATAATTAAACTAATAATTAGACACAGTGCCATATTATAATATGTGCCATTTTCAGAATTTCTAAGGATGTAACTTAGGGACTTTTTTGTTGTTTGCATTCATGAACACCCATATTCATATTATAAATTCTTATTTACAAATATTTCTTTCTATCTATCAGTTCTTTCCACTAACTTCTTCTATATTTATCCTCATTAATCCTTATACAGGCTTTGAAGGCCATAAAAGAATCAAGTACAAAAGACCCTTATAAGATATGATGAAAACCAAGTTTGCTTAATCATTAATCCACTTAATTTGGCTTATGAGAATAGACTCTTAAAGGGTTACAAGGTTTGTGATGATATTAATAGCTTCAAAGTAGCCACAAAGAAGTTCATTTATATGTTAAAAGTGACAACATATTGCAAAGCAAGACTTTATAAAAAATTAGTCAGGAAATAAAACACTTGCCTCTTCTTCGTGACAGATATTTAGGCTCCATCTTCACTCTTTCAAATTTTCAGTGTCTTCTTTTCTTTTCTTTAATTTAAAAAAAAAAAAACTTCTGCTGCCATTTTGCTCAAGGATGAATAGAATGCATGTTTCTTTAACACCTCATATGGCAATTAAAGTACTCATTTAACCTATTTTGTGATATTCCGACTGTGTAGTGAGCTAATGGATATTGCAACTTTAAGGCCAGAGAATTGTGGCTTCTGGTTTGAGTTCTTCCCTGAAGTCAAGTAGGTAGAAGGATTGAGGCTGAATTACTATGCAAGGCACATGAGACTTCATTGTTCACAAGCTTTCTATTGAATTCTGGTGACTGGTGAATATGTCAGCAACCTGGCCTGAGGTCATTTACAGTTACTATGCTTGGAATGTTTTGGAACACAGTGAACATGGTTCTTCCAATTATTTACTGATTCTGTAAGTACTGAAGAGATAACTAGGGTTCAATTTGACAATGAGATATTTAATGGCATTTGAAAGGATGAAAGTGGTGTGCACTGGAAGACAAGAAGACTGTTTACTGCTGAGACACATTTAGAAAATCGTCCCAGGGAGCAAATGGTGCCTTCTTGATGCATAAGAAGTCTTACCTCATTCCTCGTTTAAGTCAGCCTGGACTAGGAATCAGAGCTTAACACATGCTCCTAAAAGACCCTCAGTACCACTGGTATGGTTCATATTCCAATGGAGTCTTTGTATTCTAAAGCCTAAAATCTAAAGCCTAAAGCTTGCCTTTGTCCAGGGAGGGGATAGGCAGGCAGATACATTGAAATAGGATTTGTCCAGACTATTGCATTTTGTTTAAGAATTGTTGAAACTTAAAAACCCAAATCTGCCATACCCGAGCTTTGCTAGTTATCACGTCCTTATTAAACATCAGATATAAATAATTTACTGAGATTTGTTTATTACTTAAATTCATTCTTTGGCAATTGAATATTTTCATAATCATATAAATGCATCTGGTTTCTCTCAGATCCCCTTCAGCCACCCACTCAATGTTCACATCTTTGATGATTTCTCTGTACTTTAGTGCAGAAGTCACTCACCTGCTCTCACAGAGCAGCCGCATCAGTAGTAACCAATACTGGTGATCCTTTTACATATATTTTGTATAGAAATAAGCATATCTGTAGTATTACCACAGTTATTTGCCTTACTTCCATTCTAACTTTTAGCGTGGTCAAAGGGTTCTAACCTTGATGCAATAGGGTTTGTGTCCATATAACAGAAGAGGGCATGGAGGGGGTGAGGAGGAAGAAGAGGAGGAGAAGGAGGAGGAGGAGAGAGAGGAGGAGGAAGAGAAGGAGAGGAAGAGAAGGAGATGACAACTATGGATACAAGAAGAACACCCAACAAGATGATCTCCATCTATTAGCCAGGGAGAGAGCTTTAGAAACCACCCCCAATTCCACTTTAGTCTGTGATTACAGCTCTAGAATTTTAGAAAATAAATTTGCTAAATCCCCCAGTCTGTGGTCCTTCCTTACTGATGGGACCCAATCTGGTATTTTAGACAGCAAATCAGGGTCACTGCATTATTTCATTATACTCCTACCTAGCTCCCCCAGCTTCCTGACTCCCATACTTGTAGGCCATGGGAAGGACCATGCATTATTCACTTAGCGGTCTATTGTAGAAAGTTTAGTAAGTTGGGTAACCTGGTGGGTATAAATGTACTAGTGTACTCATTGCTTCACAGCTGTAATTTCTGACTTCAGATAAGTTTTTATATCCTTAGGTAATTGATTGATTACTTTTGCTTAAATTTCTTTATTCAGGAAACAGGAATAATAATAACATTTTCACAAGTAAATAAAAATTTAATAAATGAAAATATTCTAGTGCATGGAACAGTTCTTAGTACCCAGTAGCTGGTAGAATATAAATGTTATATGGAGACTTTTACGTTTAAATTTGTCCTTGAAGGTATTAAACCTTAGTAAATAGAACTTTAGCAGCCTGGCATAGTAACACTTAACATTAGGGGTCTGTTGCTGTTGAAACATTCTTGGTATGCGTATGTGTTGTTAGCATCTTTATAGTAGGAAGTAGCACTTTCCTTGTTTAATTACAAAAATTTCATATGTATTGTCAGATTTCCTGGGCTCTCATTTCCCTCATTTGAAAACCTCAAGCAGCCCGTCTTCAGCTCTCTTGTTGAACCAACATGGAAAATGTGCTACACAGTCCATTGCTGATGAATGGACTAAAAATAACTTTAGTTATTTTTATTATTCCATTTCCTCTTAAATTACTGCTATAAAACCAAGAATACACTTTGAATGGTGGTTCCCTGATTTGAGATTATTGTCCTTGCTGCCTTTAGGTTTTGTTCCCCGAGGGAGTTGCAGAAACAACTGCCTGTGCACATTGTGAGCTCCTAATCAGTTATATTATGCTAATAAGCTTTAATGTGGTGTGGCCTTGGGTTTATAGGCACAAACTTTATTATAAGTCCCAGTGATTCTGATCTTAATATATCCCCTGTAGTGATACATTAGC
Source organism: Rattus norvegicus (assembly GCF_021556685.1). NCBI lineage: Eukaryota > Metazoa > Chordata > Mammalia > Rodentia > Muridae > Rattus > Rattus norvegicus. The sequence goes on from NC_141549.1 coordinate 46,664,327, forward strand.
AAAAGTCATAGGAACAAATCCTGCAGGTGACTCTTTGTTAATGGAGAGGGACCTGTCTGCTATTTGATTTGGAAATCAAAACTATGAGAGACAGCAAATAACTAACATTTAATTTTAGGATGTAATATTTGCCTTCCCACAATAAGGGAACATTTCCCTTAAAAAGCCTCATTTATCAGTCACCATGAGAGCACTGAAAACATGTTAGTCTATGCTTTACTCTTAGTTGTCAAATAAGTAAGCAGATCAATGTATCATTCAGATAGCTGTTTTATAGTTGTATAATGCATGTGTGAAAATAATTCTTGTGCTCATGGCTTTGTGTTATTGCATGGGTTCTCTTCACTTATAAGAGGAGTTGACTCAGCCTATAGCTGAGTCAGACCTAGAACTCATTCCATTTAACTTCTCATAGCCATTTAACTTAAGACTAAGTTTTACTTGAAAGTTGTGGTGTCTTTAATTTATGTAGTGTAATAATAATTTGAGAGAAAGAACACAACTGTGAGACTATTGTGTTTAATGTTAATATAATATCTTTGATGAAAACTATATAATGTTATTTTTAGTACACATTCCATATTATGATTTCCAGTTGCCGGGTTTTTAAAAACTTATTTTAATCATTTAGCCTCAACACTCTAATGCATTAAATGGGTAAGATGCATTCAATTAGAATTTTTCCTCATGATAGCTTTGCTGATTGATATTTACTTTTTTGAGGTAACTGCAAATTGTTTTAGGAAGCAATTGCAAGAAAAAGAGCAAAATGTTTTTCGTAGTGAGATTGACAGGAGATTTCCTTGTTTCTCTTTAGACCATTTCCAGTATCAGAAGGGTAAGGGTAATTACCTACTGAAAGTATTTCAGTGCAGAAATAAGATACAAATTTTCTTAAGTATTGACTTACTCAGGCAGAATACAAACTTAGTCTCTGCACCTCACAGTGAGTGTTGGCATCTGCACTTTATATTTGTAGTCTTTGAGCTACTTTGATGGAAGATTATTTCTGATATTTAGAAAAAGGGTAGGCTGTCTCTTGGAGATTTCTAGCTGCTGTGATTGACAACTGGTTTCAGATACTTCTTATTTTTTTATCGCTTTGGTTATATGTTAGTATATATCAAAATGAATTGATGAGTGATGTGTAATGAAAGGAAAGTGGGCTCTTTCTACTCTTATGATCTCCAAGGATCTTAAAGAAATCATTTAAAAAACAAATTGATTAAATATCACTTATAAAGGCTCAAGTGGGACTTTTCTTTTAAATATACAAAAGAGATCTGGGACTTAAGCTAGAGGTACTTTTAAACTGAATGCAAGCCAGCTTTCAGGTAAGCAAACTTGTATTGAATTTTCTCTTTTGTGTTAATGATTCAAAACTGATTTATTCAAGTCTGCAGACGACGTGTTTCTGAACAGTGATTATCTGCAAAGAATTTATACATCTTTCAGTCTAAAGTTTGCTATTGATTAATTAATGCATTTTATGCTACTGAGGCTCAATCTGGGACCTTACATATGCTAGTCAGGTGCTCCACTACTGAGCCACATCACCCCTGCAGTTTATAGTCTTTCTGCTGCTCTTGTCATTGTCACTAAGGGACATTATTGTTCAGAGATAATGACTTCACATAGGAAGTGAATAGGTGTGATGTTTAGTGACTTTCCTGAGGTCGATATCTGGTCTGTCAAGCTGAACTCAATTAAAAAAAAATTAAAATAGTGTTCCTGAAATAGATAAAAATTAGGGAAGCATAAAGCAAAACTTTTCCCCTTGGAAAAACACCCTTAGGGTGCTTAAATTCCTTGAGGATGAGATGTTTTTATGAAAAAGTAGAACCATATAGTCATCTAGTGTCCCAATACCAAAATATTTACTTTTTTGTTGCTGATCTTGGAAAACTACCACTTACAAAAAGTATATAATGGCCAAAATTTTACCTTTGTGCAAAAACAGATGATTGTGTATTTTTTCTTCATGACTATCAAGATTTTTTAACATATACTTTTCTAATTGGTGTTTTGAACTCGCTTTCTGCCATTTTCTCTGGTTTCCCTAGGTTGACCAGTTAACCAGAAGAGTGCTAGCAGAGAGGTATGTTGTAGTGCTGTTCTGGGAGGACCACATGGTACTTTTGGGAGATTTCATTTATGGTTGTAAAAAGATAATCAGTAGAGAGAAAAATCAAAGAATCCTGTTAATCATGTACATAGTGTGTAAGGCACCAGATAAGTGTGAGTAGCGTGGCTGGTTTGGGAATTAGAAGGAATCTGAAGGAAAGATGACATATGTCTCCATTGTTATGAGACATGTATTATTTTGGTCATTTTAAAATCATAAAATACTTAAGGCTAGCAAGACTCCAGGCAGGGGCATTGTTCCATAAACCCAAGTCTTGGTTTGTGCTGTGAGTATAAAATGATTCTGCAGAGCACATTGTTTTTAGCACCATATCCTGTTTAAGATGCACCCTGGTTCTTACTCTTAACACCCTTAGCAAATGTTGATGATAACTCCAGATAGCTTTATCTACCCCATTTCCTGTTAGAGGTAAGGCATCCAATACTGAATTTAGATTTCAGAAACTACTAACAGGGATAAATCATTGAGACCTAGTGCACGTTTCTTTAGTATAATGACTATGTGCACTTTAATTCCTCATTGTTATATTCTTTCTACTATACCACGACTTTTGTTCTGCATACCTTGGAATTTTCCTTCCTACCTGAAGAACAAATCATCCCCACCCTCAGCAGAAGAACTTGCAAACAAAGACCCCTGCTCTGCTTTTCCCTCTACTGGATTCCAGTTGTTACTTTCCTGCTGTTCTGTCTCCAAGCAGATTGTAGGCAGACTGGCCATCTGTTGCCAGGTCACAGCTGCCTCTTCTGAACAACTCTCTCATTTTCCCATCCCATTTCTAAATGCCTGCATATTGCTATCCACTGCTTTTGCCACCTGCTGAAGAGCTGACAAAACAGGTCTCTATTTGGGATTTTGGCTTTGAATATTCTTCTAAGACATAGAAGTCGTGTTTCTTTTTTGCAAACATGCACGTTACAGACTTCTTTCTGAAGGAAATTTTTCCTGGGACACATCCCAGGCTCCCCAGTGTTTAAGAACTATACCATATCACAGACTACAGTACGTGGCCCATTCATGCAAGGTTCTTTCTATTAACCTGCACGGTGTGTATTTCATTTGATAATTAACATTATGTTTTTACTTACTGATGTGAGATTTGGACTTGGAGTTTCTGTGTTTTATTAATAATATAAAAAATAAGAAAATAGGTGAAGAAGCAAGGGAGCTATATTCAAGTATGAGGTAAGGAGATCATGTGGCAGGGACTCTCTTCTGGTAAGAATCGCGTGGCCTACTCATAATAATTCTATCTCTTTCCTGGTCAAAAATTTCCCATGGATGTCAGACCTTTCTCTAATGATGCTAAATAGTATGCACCATAACTATTTTAAGTTATAACATTTTTGTTCACACCATACCTGATGAAATTCAAGGACACAGCCCTCAATTTTAAGTTGAGAAAAGCATCTCTATGGGGATGTAAGACAAGATATTCCAGGCATATTATATTCTATATGCATAGACAGCTTAGAGACTTCAAAATTGTTTTGTGCAGCAGAAATATAATATATGACAGGTAATAGTGCTGGTTTTTCTAGTGATCACACTAAAGAGAATTAAATGAAATAGGTACAGGGCGGGGGTGGGGGTAAGGAGTTGACCAGGTGCTCAGTGTGCCTGGGGCAGAAACTTAGAAGGCTGAGTTCAGATTCTCTGTGCCCAGGTCAAAAGCTCAGTGTGGCGGGGAACACATGCAATCTTAGAGGAGGTGGAGGCAGTAGGACCCTGGGGTTTGTTCAGACCCTAGCCTGAATATCTAGGTAAGTTTCAATGAAAGACTGGCTTAAAAAGATGGAGGAAAGTAAATGAAGGTCTTCTCACCTTCACGTGTGCATATACGAGTATTTAAGCACCTTTCTATTGTCCTTGTCTCTGCCTTGTCTTTGTCTATCTCTGTCTTAGACTTTGTCTCTCCTCTCTCTCTCTCTCTCTCTCTCTCTCTGTCTCTCTCTCTCTCTCACACACACACACACACACACACACACACACACACAGACACACACACACTCACACACACAAACATACACACATACACACATACACACACACTCACACACACACAAACATACACACATAAACACACACACTCACACAGAGTGGGGGGGGGATACAGTTGTAATGGAATTAACCCACAGTTGGATCATGCTCCAATCAGGAGTCAGAGACTACTTAAGTAAAACTTCAGTGCCAGGCAAGGGATACTTCAAATTGAGTTATTGGTTGGAGTGATGACGAACCCGCTTCCCAGTCTAGGCTACTGTTATCATCTTTGGGTTGCTGGAGTGATTATAAAGGAAATACCTTGTCATAGAAGTCACCACATACTTGAGATATAGGACATGAAGAACTCAGGATAGCGTTGGCCTAGAAAGTTCTTGCTTGAAGGTTAGTTTTCACAGGATTGGACGCTGGTATTCAGGGTCTCAAGGTAAAAAGTTGTCAATAGACCTAACCAGTGGTAAAACCTAACATCCAAAACAACAATGGAACCAGCAAGATATCCCCATTCATTCAACAATGCGCTTGTAGCTTGGGCATATCCAATAGCTGCCTAATTCAATCTAAAATTTATTCAGTTTGAGGGAACTTATACCTGATACTGTACATCTATCCAGTAGTTGCTCACAATCACTAAGGGAAAGCCTACTAATTCTATATCACTAAAACAATATGCTTTCAAACTGTCCTTTAAATAGTTATTTTTATACCCAACTATAAATGCATCTCATCAAAAAGCTCCTTTTTGCAGGTTAGATTCACAACTGGCCAAAATGCATAGAACAGGTGACAAGTCAGCTCTAGGTGACACATCTATACAGCTGTCTACAGAAGATCCATAAAGGACACCTGAGTCAGCACACCAGCCTGACACAAAACCAACTTCTCAAACACCCTACCTTTGGATGAAGAGATACAAGCAGTCACTGAACCATGATGGAGAGAGAACCAGTTCCTTTTAGAAATGAAACCCCAAGGCCTAAACATCTCCCCAAAGGGCAACTCTAATTGGATTTCATAGATTATAGAAGTAAAGAATTCAAGATGGAGTGGGTGGGGAACATTGGGAGACCGGAAGTGAGAACAGAGGGAATGAGTGAAAATGATCCATACAATACTTTTTTACGCATGGATTCCTAAAATAAATAAAAAAATACAGATTTCCAAAGATTTGGGTAGCTTGGGGAATTTGCTTTAGGAATATAGTAGAGGCTGGAGTGTATCTTAGAAAGAGATAAAATGTTTGCTAGGTATTTGGAAGGTTTGGGTTCTGTGCTTAACACTCAAATGACAAACAGCCAAGAATAATTTAGTGTAACAGAAAGTAACTTAGTGCAGGTAAAGCAGCCAACATTTTCTTGCAACATCAACCTATGAAATAACATGTTAAACGCAGAGATGTTAAACAGACCAACACGGTAAAGAAAGAAAATAAGTCAGTACTTCCAGTGCAAAGAAAAATATTAGGCTTAACAGTGAAATTCTCTAGGAAAAACACTCAGCATCTTATTCTTGCCATGTAGCATGACCTCTTTAAAAGCTCTCATCTCATTTCCAAAAGGAAATAGAAAATCGATAAAAACATCAACAAGTAAAGTAAGCCAGGTGCTTCAAAGAGGAAATAGAAAATCAATAAAGCACCCAGCAAAGTAAGTTCTATGGCAACATTTATAAAGGAAATTAGTATATGATCAAAGGAAGAAAGTCTATGGGCCTAATATACAGAATGATTTAATATCATAAGGACCAGGAGAGATGCTGATTCCTCAGAGACCTATGAGGATTTTCTTTCTTTGTTCTTGAAACAAAAAGGAGTTATAATGACTCACTGTGGTACAGTTATTGGATACATAGTTTCAAATTAGCACATTTTAAAACATATAGGTATTTGTTATTTTACATTTTATTCAGGTTGAGTTTTGATACAAAAATTAGGTATAATATGATAAAAGTTGTGACTTTCATTGTTATCGGCTTTTCTGGTATTCACGATCATTCTGCCCAAGTGTTACATTTGGCTATTTCTTCAGAGTTTGGGCGTAATGTAAATCTTTCTACTCTTTTATCCACATATTTAAAGGACATAATATTAGCTTTTGTAAGATTGCATATATTTATAGAACAAGGATTAACATATGAGCAAGAATCTAATCCCTTTTAAATAACTTTTAATCTATGTAATTTATAATGACTTTTAAATTACCTCAAGATATTTTTAAATGGTAAAAGCATTAGAATTATGAAATTGCATTCCAAGTTTAGTGGAGATAATACTCTAGTTACTTTGATACCATAAGATAGGTAGTAGAATAAATGTATTTTGAAAAGATTTTTAAGTTTTAATTTTAATGAAGAAAACTGAAATAGAAGAATATATGGTTTTAAAAGTATATTCTAAGCTGCTTCTAACTATAAAAACAACATTTTTATTTTAGAATAGGCTTAATGTTTACAGAAATTTTGGATGTAATTATTCCCATCCCTTAAAAAAAAACTTACTGTTCTTTTTGTCAGTATTTTCCATATCAGACTACTTAAAAAGTATGTGTAGCCCTCAGCTAAGTAGTGAGGAATTGTGTTCTTTGTCCTTGGATGGGGAATATGTGGATAGCTTGATTGAAATTTTACGTTGGAGACCTATACTCCTTTGGTGACTATTTGTTCACCTGTACTAATATGAACTTTTTCATTTTGTTCTTGAGCAAATAATTCTATGTAGCTTAATTCTGCTTTTCAAGATGCTCCAGTCTTGATTTGTCCTGTCTCATTAACATTCCACATGCATGTGTACATATGCTTTTGTTTGCCTGAGTTCCATAGTCTCTGGCCTTACCAGATGTTTCCAAATTCCCTTACACATTTCTTATTGCAACCTTTAAATTCATTATTACTCAGGGAACGCTCATTCCTTGTAGTACAGAATAGTTTTAGCAACCAGATTCTGGTCAATTTATATGCTCCTTGTTAATAGCCAGGTATCATTATTTCTAAGATTCCCAGTTGACATTATGAGGGCAGAACAGGCTCTGTATATGTGGATGTGTATATAGTATTAGGTAGACTCATTATTTCACATATATATACATATATTATCTAGACAGAATAGTTGAACAAGACTTGCACTTGTGCATGCATACACACACACATGTACACACATGTACACACACACATGTACACACACACACACACACACACACATCTATTCTCACCATTCTTTATCTATGGCTTTAGGAACTATGTTAGTAATGAAGAGGTTACATTACTGTCTTATTGCTGCTTTGTAGTTGTGGGTTTCTGTATTTTAATGGGGGGTAATAATGACCGGCTAGTACTTATCTGCTACTTCTACACCAATCTCGTTTTATGGATAGGGTTACTACTTGCCTATATATTTTTTTTATTGGCATCTCATAGAATCTCATGTTTATTTACTGCTTAGCTGACCAAGGTTGTTATATTTATTTATTTTTTTTATTAACTTGAGTATTTCTTATATACATTTCAAGTGTTATTCCCTTTCCCGGTTTCCGGGCAAACATCCCCCTCCCCCCTCCCCTTCCTTATGGGTGTTCCCCTCCCAACCCTCCCCCCATTGCCGCCCTCCCCCCATAGTCTAGTTCACTGGGGGTTCAGTATTAGCAGGACCCAGGGCTTCCCCTTCCACTGGTGCTCTTACTAGGATATTCATTGCTACCTATGGGGTCAGAGTCCAGGGTCAGTCCATGTATAGTCTTTAGGTAGTGGCTTAGTCCCTGGAAGCTCTGGTTGCTTGACATTGTTGTACTTTTGGGGTCTCGAGCCCCTTCAAGCTCTTCCAGTTCTTTCTCTGATTCCTTCAACGGGGGACCTATTCTCAGTTCAGTGGTTTGCTGCTGGCATTCGCCTCTGTATTTGCTGTATTCTGGCTGTGTCTCTCAGGAGCGATCTACATCCGGCTCCTGTCGGTCTGCACTTCTTTGCTTCATCCATCTTGTTTAATTGGGTGGCTGTATATGTATGGGCCACATGTGGGGCAGGCTCTGAATGGGTGTTCCTTCAGTCTCTGTTTTAATCTTTGCCTCTCCCTTCCCTGCCAAGGGTATTCTTTTTCCTCATTTAAAGAAGGAGTGAAGCATTCACATTTTGATCATCCGTCTTGAGTTTCGTTTGTTCTAGGGATCTAGGGTAATTCAAGCATTTGGGCTAATAGCCACTTATCAATGAGTGCATACCATGTATGTCTTTCTGTGATTGGGTTAGCTCACTCAGGATGATATTTTCCAGTTCCAACCATTTGCCTACGAATTTCATAAACTCGTTGTTTTTGATAGCTGAGTAATATTCCATTGTGTAGATGTACCACATTTTCTGTATCCATTCCTCTGTTGAAGGGCATCTGGGTTCTTTCCATTTTCTGGCTATTATAAATAAGGCTGCGATGAACATAGTGGAGCACGTGTCTCTTTTATATGTTGAGGCATCTTTTGGGTATATGCCCAAGAGAGGTATAGCTGGATCCTCAGGCAGTTCAATGTCCAATTTTCTGAGGAACCTCCAGACTGATTTCCAGAATGGTTTTACCAGTCTGCAATCCAACCAACAATGGAGGAGTGTTCCTCTTTCTCCACATCCTCGCCAGCATCTGCTGTCACCTGAGTTTTTGATCTTAGCCATTCTCACTGGTGTGAGGTGAAATCTTGGGGTTGTTTTGATTTGCATTTCCCTTATGACTAAAGATGTTGAACATTTCTTTAGGTGTTTCTCAGCCATTCGGCATTCCTCAGCTGTGAATTCTTTGTTTAGCTCTGAACCCCATTTTTAATAGGGTTATTTGTTTCCCTGCGGTCTAACTTCTTGAGTTCTTTGTATATTTTGGATATAAGGCCTCTATCTGTTGTAGGATTGGTAAAGATCTTTTCCCAATCTGTTGGTTGCCGTTTTGTCCTAACCACAGTGTCCTTTGCCTTACAAGCTTTGCAGTTTTATGAGATCCCATTTGTCGATTCTTGATCTTAGAGCATAAGCCATTGGTGTTTTGTTCAGGAAATTTTTTCCAGTGCCCATGTGTTCCAGATGCTTCCCTAGTTTTTCTTCTATTAGTTTGAGTGTGTCTGGTTTGATGTGGAGGTCCTTGATCCACTTGGACTTAAGCTTTGTACAGGGTGATAAGAATGGATCGATCTGCATTCTTCTACATGTTGCCCTCCAGTTGAACCAGCACCATTTGCTGAAAATGCTATCTTTTTTCCATTGGATGGTTTTGGCTCCTTTGTCAAAAATCAAGTGACCATAGGTGTGTGGGTTCATTTCTGGGTCTTCAATTCTATTCCTTTGGTCTATCTGTCTGTCTCTGTACCAATACCATGCAGTTTTTATCACTATTGCTCTGTAATACTGCTTGAGTTCAGGGATAGTGATTCCCCCTGAAGTCCTTTTATTGTTGAGGATAGCTTCAGCTATCCTGGGTTTTTTGTTATTCCAGATGAATTTGCAAATTGTTCTGTCTAACTCTTTGAAGAATTGGATTGGTATTTTGATGGGGATTGCATTGAATCTGTAGATTGCTTTTGGTAAAATGGCCATTTTTACTATATTAATCCTGCCAATCCATGAGCATGGGAGATCTTTCCATCTTCTGAGGTCTTCTTCAATTTCTTTCCTCAGTGTCTTGAAGTTCTTATTGTACAGATCTTTTACTTGCTTGGTTAAAGTCACACCGAGGTACTTTATATTATTTGGGTCTATTATGAAGGGTGTCGTTTCCCTAATTTCTTTCTTGGCTTGTTTCTCTTTTGTATAGAGGAAGGCAACTGATTTATTTGAGTTAATTTTATACCCAGCCACTTTGCTGAAGTTGTTTATCAGCTTTAGTAGTTCTCTGGTGGAACTTTTGGGATCACTTAAATATACTATCATGTCATCTGCAAATAGTGATATTTTGACCTCTTCTTTTCCGATCTGTATCCCCTTGATCTCCTTTTGTTGTCTGATTGCTCTGGCTAGAACTTCAAGAACTATATTGAATAAGTAGGGAGAGAGTGGGCAGCCTTGTCTAGTCCCTGATTTTAGTGGGATTGCTTCAAGTTTCTCTCCATTTAGTTTAATGTTAGCAACTGGTTCGCTGTATATGGCTTTTACTATGTTTAGGTATGGGCCTTGAATTCCTATTCTTTCCAGGACTTTTATCATGAAGGGGTGTTGAATTTTGTCAAATGCTTTCTCAGCATCTAATGAAATGATCATGTGGTTCTGTTCTTTCAGTTTGTTTATATAATGGATCACGTTGATGGTTTTCCGTATATTAAACCATCCCTGCATGCCTGGGATGAAGCCTACTTGATCATGGTGAATGATTGTTTTGATGTGCTCTTGAATTCCGTTTGCCAGAATTTTATTGAGTATTTTTGCATCGATATTCATAAGGGAAATTGGTCTGAAGTTCTCTTTCTTTGTTGTGTCTTTGTGTGGTTTAGATATAAGAGTAATTGTGGCTTCGTAGAAGGAATTCGGTAGTGCTCCATCTGTTTCAATTTTGTGGAATAGTTTGGATAATATTGGTATGAGGTCTTCTATGAAGGTTTGATAGAATTCTGCACTAAACCCGTCTGGACCTGGGCTCTTTTTGGTTGGGAGACCTTTAATGACTGCTTCTATTTCCTTAGGAGTTATGGGCTTGTTTAACTGGTTTATCTGTTCCTGGTTTAACTTCGATACCTGGTATCTGTCTAGGAAATTGTCCATTTCCTGAAGATTTTCAAATTTTGTTGAATATAGGTTTTTATAGTAAGATCTGATGATTTTTTGTATTTCCTCTGAATCTGTAGTTATGATGTCTCCCTTTTCATTTCTGATTTTGTTAATTTGGACGCACTCTCTGTGTCCTCTCGTTAGTCTGGCTAAGGGTTTATCTATCTTGTTGATTTTCTCAAAGAACCAACTTTTGGTTCTGTTGATTCTTTCTATGGTCCTTTTTGTTTCTATTTGGTTGATTTCAGCTCTGAGTTTGATTATTTCCTGCCTTCTACTCCTCCTGGGTGTATTTGCTTCTTTTTGTTCTAGAGCTTTTAGGTGTGCTGTCAAGCTGCTGACATATGCTCTTTCCTGTTTCTTTCTGCAGGCACTGAGCGCTATGAGTTTTCCTCTTAGCACAGCTTTCATTGTGTCCCATAAGTTTGGGTATGTTGTATCTTCATTTTCATTAAATTCTAAAAAGTTTTTAATTTCCTTATTTCTTCCTTGACCAGGTTATCATTGAGTAGAGCATTGTTCAATTTCCACGTATATGTGGGCATTCTTCCCTTATTGTTATTGAAGACCAGTTTTAGGCCGTGGTGGTCCGATAGCACGCGTGGGATTATTTCTATCTTTCTGTACCTGTTGAGGCCCATTTTTTGACCAATTATATGATCAATTTTGGAGAAAGTACCATGAGGAGCTGAGAAGAAGGTATATCCTTTTGCTTTAGGATAGAATGTTCTATAAATATCCGTTAAGTCCATTTGGCTCATGACTTCTCTTAGTCTGTCGACATCACTGTTTAATTTCTGTTTCCATGATCTGTCCATTGATGAGAGTTGGGTGTTGAAATCTCCCACTATTATTGTGTGAGGTGCAATGTGTGTTTTGAGCTTTAGTAAGGTTTCTTTTACGTATGTAGGTGCCCTTGTATTTGGGGCATAGATATTTAGGATTGAGAGTTCATCTTGGTGGATTTTTCCTTTGATGAATATGAATTGTCCTTCCTTATCTTTTTTGATGACTTTTAGTTGGAAATTGATTTTATTTGATATTAGAATGGCTACTCCAGCTTGCTTCTTCTGACCATTTGCTTGGAAAGTTGTTTTCCAGCCTTTCACTCTGAGGTAGTGTCTGTCTTTGTCTCTGAGGTGTGTTTCCTGTAGGCAGCAGAATGCAGGGTCCTCGTTGCGTATCCAGTTTGTTAATCTATGTCTTTTTATTGGGGAGTTGAGGACATTGATATTGAGAGATATTAAGGAATAGTGATTATTGCTTCCCGTTATATTCATATTTGGATTGAGGTTATGTTTGTGTGCTTTCATTCTCTTGGTTTTGTTGCCAAGACGGTTAGTTTCTTGTTTCTTCTAGGGTATAGCTTGCCTGCTTATGTTGGGCTTTACCATTTATTATCCTTTGTAGTGCTGGATTTGTAGAAAGATATTGTGTAAATTTGGTTTTGTCATGGAATATCTTGGTTTCTCCATCAATGTTAATTGAGAGTTTTGCTGGATACAGTAACCTGGGCTGGCATTTGTGTTCTCTTAGGGTCTGTATGACATCAGTCCAGGACTTTCTGGCCTTCATAGTTTCTGGCGAGAAGTCTGCTGTGATTCTGATAGGTCTCCCTTTATATGTTACTTGACCTTTTTTCCTTACTGCTTTTAATATTCTTTCTTTATTTTGTGCGTTTGGTGTTTTGACAATTATGTGACGGGAGGTGTTTCTTTTCTGGTCCAATCTATTTGGAGTTCTGTTGGCTTCTTGTATGTCTATGGGTATCTCTTTTTTTTAGGTTAGGAAAGTTTTCTTCTATGATTTTGTTGAAGATATGTACTGGTCCTTTGAGCTGGGAGTCTTCACTCTCTTCTATACCTATTATCCTTAGGTTTGATCTTCTCATTGAGTCCTGGATTTCCTGTATGTTTTGGACCAGTAGCTTTTTCCGCTTTACATTATCTTTGACAGTTGAGTCAATGATTTCTATGGAATCTTCTGCTCCTGAGGTTCTCTCTTCCATCTCTTGTATTCTGTTGGTGAAGCTTGTATCTACAGCTCCTTGTCTCTTCTTTTGGTTTTCTATATCCAGGGTTGTTTCCATGTGTTCTTTCTTGATTGCTTCTATTTCCATTTTTAATTCCTTCAACTGTTTGATTGTGTTTTCCTGGAATTCTTTCAGGGATTTTTGTGTCTCCTCTCTATGGGCTTCTACTTGTTTATTTATGTTTTCCTGGAATTCTTTCAGGGATTTTTGTGTCTCCTCTCTATGGGCTTTTACTTGTTTATTTATGTTTTCCTGGAATTCTTTCAGGGACTTTTGCGATTCTTTCAGGCATTTTTGCGATTCCTCTCTGTAGGCTTCTACTTGTTCTCTAAGGGAGTTCTTCACGTCTTTCTTGAAGGCCTCCAGCATCATGATCAAAAATGATTTTGGAACTAGGTCTTGCTTTTCTGGTGTGTTTGGATATTCCATATTTGTTTTGATGGGAGAATTGGGGTCCGATGGTGCCATGTAGTCTTGGTTTCTGTTGCTTGGGTTCCTGTGCTTGCCTCTCGCCATCAGATTATCTCTAGTGTTACTTTGTTCTGCTATTTCTGACAGTGGCTAGACTGTCCTATAAGCCTGTGTGTCAGGAGTGCTGTAGACCTGTTTTCCTCTCTTTCAGTCAGTTATGGGGACAGAGTGTTCTGCTTTCCGGCATGTGGTTTTTCCTCTCTACAGGTCTTCAGCTGTTCCTGTGGGCCTGTGTCTTGAGTTCACCAGGCAGCTTTCTTGCAGCAGAAAAGTTGGTCTTACCTGTGGTCCCGAGGCTCAAGTTCGCTCGTGGGGTGCTACCCACGGGCTCTCTGCAGCGGCAGCAACCAGGAAGACTTGTGCCGCCGTTTCCGGGAGCTTCAGTGCACCAGGGTTCCAGATGGTCTTTTGCTTTTTCCTCTGGCATCTGAGATGTGTGTGCAGAGAGCAGTCTTTTCTGGTTTCCCAGGCTTGTCTGCCTCTCTGAAGGTTCAGCTCTCCCTCCCTCGGGATTTGGGTGCAGAGAACTGTTTATCCGGTCTGTTTCCTTCAGGTTCCAGTGGTGTCTCAGGCAGTGGTCCTGCCGCTCCTGGGCCCTCCCCCACAGGAGCTCCGAGGCCTTATACAGTTTCCTCTCGGGCCAGGGATGTGGGCAGTGGTGAGCAGTGTTGGTGGTCTCTTCCGCTCTGCAGCCTCAGGAGTGCCCACCTGACCGGGCGGTTGGGTCTCTCTCTCACAGGGTCTGGGGGCAGAGAGCTGCTGCGGGCCGGGATCCGCGGGTGTGGGACTTCCGGTAAACACAGAACGTGCCTGGTCCTACAGGAATTCTGCTTCCGTGTGTCCCAAGCTCACCAGGCAGCTTTCTTGCAGCAGAAAAGTTGGTCTTACCTGTGGTCCCGGGGCTCAAGTTCGCTCATGGGGTGCTGCCCACGGGCTCTCTGCAGCAGCAGCAACCGGGAAGACCTGTGCCCTATATTATTTTAAATAGTGACCTTTCCACATTCCAAAGTTTTTAAAATAATTTTTAATTTTTTTGAGGTTCTAATGCAAATATATCATTCACCCTTATGCTTCTTCCAAAGTCCCTTCACTCCTGAAATCACATGCATAAAAATAACATATTACATAATGAATGGGTTGATTGATCTGGGAAGATCCAACCAACTAGGTCAGAACCATTCCCTGTGAGGATGCTCTTGAAGCATGGAAGTGAAGAAATTTTTGTGACCATATCCAATGTAGCAAACTATGGGAATCTGTTATCCTCTGTTTTAAACTCTGGATGTCATGCATAAGTTGGTTTGAGTTTCTGTCATGACTTCCCCTCAGTGATAGATGGAAACCTGGAATTGTATGTCCAATAACTCTACCTCCCAGTCTCTTTGAGTCAGGGTATTTGTCAGGGTAAACTGTTTGGTAATGAAAATGTGCTCTTAAGACTTGTTGCAGGACTTTTTAAATTAAGTAAATAAAGTGTGGAGATGATGAAGCAGTAAAAAGACCAAATAACAGACAGAAGTATGGAGGTTAAAATATAAAATGATGGCTTATTGTAGTGTAAAATTAAATGAAATAAGAACAGACTATGAGCTGACTAGAAATATGTTTGAAAGATGATAATAGAGCTAAACAAAGAATTCTTAACTGAGGAATACTGAATGGCTGGCTGTGAAGCACCTAAAGAAATGTTCAACATTCTTGGTCATCAGAAAAATGTAAATCAAAACAACCCTGAGATACCACCTTATAGCAGTCAGAAAGGCTAAGATCAAAATGCTGGTGAGGATGTAGAGAAATAGGAACACTCCTTCATTGGTGGAGGGATTGCAAGCTGGTACAACCACTCTGGAAATCAGTCTAGCAGTTCTTCAGAAAATTGGACATTGCACTACCTGAGACCCAGCTGTACCACTCCGGGCATATACCCAAAAGATTCTCCAACATGTAACAAAAACAAATGTTCCACTTTGTTCATAGCAGACTTATTTATAATAGCCAGAAGCTGGAAAAAACCCAGATGTCCTTCAACAGAGGAATAGATACAGGAAATGTGGTACAGTTGCACAATGGAGTACTACTAATTAGCTATTAATAATGACTACATGAAATTCTTAGGCAAATAGATGGAACTAAAAAATATCCTGAGTGAGGTAACCCAGTCACAAAAGAACACACATGGTGTGCACTCACTGATAAGTGGATATTAGCCAAACACTTGGAATACCTAGGAAAAAATTCACAGATCATATGAAGCCCAAGAAGAAGGGAGACCAAAATGTGGATGCTTCATTCCTTCTTAGAAGGGAGAACAAAATACTTATGGGCAGAAACACAGGTACAAAGAGTGGAGCAGGGACTGAATTAAAGGTCTTGCAGAGAGTTCCTTACCTGGGGATACATCCCATATGCAGTCACCAAACTTAGTCACTATTGCTGATGCCAAGAAGTGCTTGCTAACAGGAGCCAGATATGGGTGTTTCCTGACAGGCTCTCCCAGGGCTTTACTGATACTGATTAGGGTAGTTGCAGGTAACCATTGGACTGAACAAGGGGACCCCAATAGAGCTGAAGGGGTTTGCAACACAATAGGAAGAACAACAATATCAACCAACCAGAGTTCCCAGGGACTAAACCACCAACCAAAAGTACACCAGGAGGAACCCATGTCTCTAGTCACATATGTAGCAAATGATGGCATTGTCCACCATCATTAGGAGGAAAAGCTCTTGGTCCTGTGAAGGCTTGTTTCCCTAATGTAGGGGAAAACCAAGGCGTTGAGGTTGAAGTGGGTGGGTGGGAGTAGGAACATCCTCATAGAAGGAGGGGAAGCGGGGAGGCCTATGGGAAAGGGGGGAAAGGGGATAACAGTTGGAATATAAATACATAAAATATCCCAAAAAATAAAATAAAATAAAATAAAATAAAATAAAATAAAATATGTATGAAGGCTGGGGGGATTGCTCAGAGGTTAAATAGCAGTCAGATTGCTCTGATTGCTTTTTCAGAGGTCTGGGGTTCAATTTTCAGCAACCACAAGGAGGCTCACCACAATTTACATTAAAAAAATACATGAGGCCTTTAAAATGGTAAAGTTAAGTATTGTTAACATTGCGAACCATCTTAGCAATATTAAGTCAGCACAGTTCAAAACTCGTTTCAGTCATTAACATCCTTGATTTTGTTTAAACGATTTATGTCCTCTAATATTCTTCAAAAACTCCATTAAATGAGTCTTTGTAATTCCCAAAGCATTATTAGTTGTTCAAACATTACCTGGAAAACTTGGGACACTTGCAAATCATACAAAAGAGAAAAAGTCAAGATGAAAATTCTAATCTGTATTCTGTAAAACTGAAGAATTAAAGTCTATATTGCATGACAAGATATGGACTGAGAGCCATAAGTATACCACCTTGAACAAAGCAGTACATGTAAATTTAAAGAGCATCATAGCATATTAGAGTATAAGGAGGATACTAAGCTTAGTATTTCATTTGTTGTGTTTTACTAAGTAAAAAGTTTGCATGAATGGCCCAGTAGATAATGTTTATTTCTCTGGTACTTAGATACTCCTTATCTTTTATAATATCAAAGGCAGACATTAATATTTATAAAGTCAATCTCTTTCTTTCCCATTCTCTCTCTGTCTCTCTGTCTCTGTATCTGCATCTCTCTCTGTCTTTCTGTCTCTGTCTCTCTGTCTCTGTCTCTGTCTCTCTCTCTCTGTCTGTCTGTCTCTGTCTCTGTCTCTGTCTCTGTCTCTCTCTGTCTCTCTCTGTCTGTCTGTCTGTCTGTCTGTCTGTTTCATGTAGGTCACCAGCTGAATGTGTGTGGAGCATTCCGATGATTGAAGATCGATTTATAATCTTGGCTACTGAGTATGAGATAGTCATTTTCTGTTTAGTTCTTGAAAAAATAAAATAAGTGCATTGATTACCAGAAAAGCTTAAGAGTCATGAGGTTAATTTTCAGCTTCATTTCTCTGTCTTCATGTGTTTACCCTCTGGTTCCTTTATGTCTTTAAGTCTTATTTTAACACAGGATGTGAATGCAGAAATTTCTAGCATTATACATCTGGAGGATTAATCTGACCTTTACAATAGCAGCATCATAGGAATCTAGGGAAATATATGCTTATGAACATTTAATAACTCTGCCATGACTCAGTGAAAAGTTCCCTGTTTTTATATTATGAAAATATAGCTCTGGGACTACAGTTGAAAGTTCAACACACAAAAGTTAAAGAACTTGTAGAATTTTGAAAGTCTGCATTGTTCTTAATGCAAAAATTCTACTTTGCTAGAGCTGGGGAATACTTAAGCCTTGGTAATATAGATCCCAGCAAGGAGAGCCCACACGATAATTATATAATATCTGAGATGGTCATGCACTTTGAAATGCTTTGAAAATGTGAAATTCCAGGGCGGGAGAGATAATTCAATTGGTAAACTGCTTGGCATGCATGTGTGGGCCCTGAGTTTGGGAGCCCAGAACCTATGTGAAAACCTAGATATGGAGATGCCCTTCAACCAGTTCTGGGAAAAAAGAGATGAGAGGGGCTTGCTGGCCAGTCGGTCTATGCAAATTATAGAGGTCCAGCCAGGTTAAATGTGGTTCAAGGAGAGGAAAATTTCCTGATGCTAGTCTTTGACTTGCGTATTCTAGTGGGACCAGACATGAACTTCTATGCACATACACATTCTCACACACAACCCACACTTACCCACAGCCCCACTCCAGGAAACAGCATACTCATATATGAAATAATCATATTAAACATTTCTAAATTCCCAATGTTTGCTCAGAAGTTACTTGAATGAATCGGTTTCAACTATGGGCTTAAAATTTTCCTTTTGTTCTCCTCTGGGAATAAAGGCTTTTAGAAAATCGAACTGCCTCCCTCCCCACATTTTTTTCTGCTCAAAAACTGTGGTCATTCCACTGCTTCCTCACACCAGTAGCATTTATAGGGCAGACGATGTGTCATTCCAGATTTTCTACCCCAAGTTCCATATTTGCCAAATATCTTTGACTTTGCTCAAAATATCCCCTTGTTGGGAAAAGCTCAATATTAATCTTCCCCCAACCTTTCTGGGAGGAGGCAAATATGTGGAATAAAGCTCAGAGCCATTTACTGCACAAAGACCTTAAGATCTTGCACCGAGCTCCACAGATTCTAAGCCTTTGGCACAGTTTCTGCAGCACACTACTTTTTTTGACAGCAGGAAGAGCTCTTTGGCCCACTTTCTCTTCTAAACTTTCGCTAAATTTCAAATACCTTTGCTCACCCCCCCCATTTCTTTTGCCACAGCTCGTGATCACATGCAGAGTAAATAATCTATAGTCCATGATCCACTGTCCTGTCAGGCTTGTTATCCACACTCTAAACCCCAATGTCAGGGAAACCTGCCTGGTAAGTATTCCCAGGTAGGTTTTCTAACTACCTCCCCCACTGGTACCCATCATCATTGCTTATACACTCAGAATTCCCTCATAGCATGCTGACTATATTTGGAAGAACTAATTGGTGGTTCTGGTGTCTTTGTTAGGAAAAAGTGACACTTTTTGAAGTTAATAAAAATCTCTTCAGCTACAGCCTTTTATCAGATGTAACAAAACATTGTTTGAACAAATATGCTCTCAGTAGTGGTGACAGTTCATTTCTGCTTTCCCTAGCCATCAACATCTTAGGAGAGCAAAGGGAAGGAGAGGTTCCTTAAAGGCATAAAATTATTTTTCAGATAATGGCAGTTCTTTATAGAAAAAGGCTTTGCAAATCAATAACTCAATTAAATTAGCTTCCAATTGGATTGTGTCAGCATTTTTGTAATATATAATTAGGTAGGATGGTTTTCAATTATTTCAAAGAGATTTTCTGCATATATTGAAATGCTCCTGACTTTTGAAGGTTATTTATGTGCTACCACAATTAAGAAAGTAATTATTCTATTTGGTTACTAACATCAAGAAAACTAAAATATAAATGCTCCCTTTAGAACTGTAGATTTTATTTGTGTTTGTGTGTGTGTGTGTGTGTGTGTGTGAGAGAGAGAGAGAGAGAGAGAGAGAGCAAGAAAGAGAGAGAGACAAAGAGAGACACAGAGAAATAGAGATACACACACACACAGAGAGGGAGAGAGAGAGAGAGAGAGAGAGAGAGAGAGAGAGAGAGAGAGACCTATTTATCAGTTACTGAAGATCATAAGATCATCTGAAATTAGTTTATTCAATACTTTGAACCCCAGTGCAGGGTGCACTAATTTTTTTTGTTCATTTGTGATTGTTAAGAGATGTACACTCTTTTAAGTGGAAAAATATCATCCATTTCATATGGCACAGCATGGAAGAGTGGTTAGGGGCACTCATTTCTCCCTTTTTCATTGATAGGAGTCCTACCCTCACCCCTTAAAAGTGTAAAATCTAATTAAAACAGATTGAGATAACCTTAGGCCTTTTTTTCTAAAAGAAATTTAAATGCTACTACTGACTATATTACAGTGCTCTATTACCAAGTATGATTTTGACTATATGGAAAAAAGTATCCGCTCTTATAAATGGATCAACCATGCCACTTTCCTTTTTTAAATTGAGATATTTGTTTATTAACATGAGTATAAAAGAGTAACTGATCTAATTATTTTGTTTTGTATTTGCTTGGCAAATACAGATCATTATCTGCTAAATTCAGTTCATTAGTTTGGACGGGCATAATCATCAAAAGTGATAAACAAATACATGGAAAAGAGTATGTAGAAAACATCTAGATAAGAGGCAGATATATTAGTAAAATGTATATTATTCTAACAAAAGTAAAATTCGGATGGTTAATACAACCAAATATTCATATAGCCAAACTGACACCTTTGAATGCAACCTATTTCTAACACCTTTTCAATATGAGTGTATCTCAAACTAGCAAAGTTTAAATGGGACTTAATCAAAACTGTTAAAGTTATCAACCTATGTGGAAAATATATTTTCCTTATTTGCACTATTCATTAATTATGCCAGTCATGTAGATGATTAAATTTATTTTCAATCCTCATACTGTGTGAACTACATTTTGGTAAAATGCTCACCCTGCCTTCCATGAAATCATTTAATTTAAGCCTATACTAATAAAAAGTCAGTAGTTAATAAAAAAAACAACTGAAACAAAATAACAGAAAAAATTAGGAATTAGCTACTGCTAAATAAATAAATAATAAACATTTAATAAATGTAAACATTTAACAGTAATAAATATAAACATTTGCCCATCTCCCTGATGGTAGGAAGCTTTGTAACGTTTTTACTGTACATCAGTGATGCATACCAGTTAGAGTCATTTCAGAAGAGGGAAACTCAATTGAGAATATGCCCTTGCCAGATTGGCCTCTGGACAAGCGTCATGCATTTTCCTTATGAATGATGTGGAAAGATGCAGATCATGGTAGGTGGTATCATTCCTGGGCTGGAGGTCCTGGATTCTGTAAGAAAGTAGGGTGTGCAAGCCCTGGGGAGCAAGCGGTAACCCTCCATGTGCTCTGTATACAGGTTCCAGCATTGGGTTACTGCCCTGGCTTTTCTCAGTGATGGTCTTATAAACTGTAAGGTACAAAACAAACAAACAAAGAAACAAACAACCCTTTACTCTCCATGTTGATTTGGGTCTTAGTGTTTTATCACAGTAAAAACTGTAATGAAGACACATATAAGATTCAGTTCAGCAGAGATCAGTTATTTACTCATACATGTTTTTATTGCTCAAAAGTTTTTATTTTTAATTCTTCACTTTTTATAATCTCAACCTCAAACTTGCCAATCTTCCAACAATCCTCCTGTTCTCATATTACTTGTTATTAATCAATTTTCTTTGAAGAGTTGAATCATAAATATACCATCCCTAGTTTAATGTGTTGTTGAGACTAAAAACTAAAACATATGGAATGAAATTGAAGTTAAGAATATAGGTCCCATTCAATTAAAGCAGGAGCTGATGTACTTTCATAAATGGCCAAATAGTCAACTATTTAGATTTTGCAGGTCGTGAAGTTTCTGCCTTAAGCACTTATTATTGTTGTAGCATTTAGAAGTTTGCTGTACATAAATAATAGATAAACAGGTACAGGTCTGAATAAAATTTTATGTAAACAAACAGCTAGACACGTGCAAAGTTGACATATTTTGGCAACCTATTTATTAACAGACTCATTGAATGTGGGCATTTATAGCACGTGCTAATAGTAATATGTTTCCTTTGATAAGCTATTGCTCTCAGAATGGAGATCCATCAACTGTTGGGTGTATATACTGTTCTCTTTTGAAAAGACTACTTTAAAAACATAAATGGCAATTATAGCTTTTTTCCCTTGCATTTCTATAGTATATTCGTGGTACTTAAGGTACCAGTGTAGGCTTTACTAATGTATAATAGTTTTTCTGTATCAGTTCTTAACACAATTCTTTTTCTTGCTGGTGTAAATAGAAACCCTAATACTTGTGTAATTATATTTGCCAGTGCTTGAAGTTGCTCATCGATGATGGAAGCCAGTGTAGAACTCTTAAACTTCTGAATTCTTTCTACTATCTTCAGCACACTTAAAACATAAAACAGTGTTAGGCACTCTAATTGAAATATTTTAATCATGAGAGCTGTCAAGGTCACTACGGACATGTCATGAAGCCTGATGACCTGTGTTTGATCTCTGGGACTTATGTAGTGGAAGGAGAGATTGATTTTTGCAAGTTTTCTTCCAACCTCCACACGTGACATGGCATAAACAAATGTATAAGTAAGTAAGTACATAAATAAATAATGATTTGCACCAATACAGTAATTTGAGTATCTATTAAAACAGAATAGAAAAATGAAAAGCAACCAAGTAAAATTCAGGATTTGATAACTCCCCTTTTCTTTTAACTTATTCTTTAATCTTTTTTTACAGTCCAGACTTTATTCCTCTCCCACATCTGTTCCACATCCCACAACTCCTACATTGATCTGCAAAAGTATATCTCCAACACTCCACCAGACCTCCCTACTCCCTGGGGCTCCAAGTCTCTTGTGAGTTAGATGCATCTTCTTTGATTGAGTCCAGACCTAGCAGTCCTCTGATGTATATGTGTTGGGGCCTCATATCAGCTGGTGTATGCTGCCTGGTTGGTGGTTCAGTGTCTGAGAGATCCTGGAGATCCAGGTTAGTTGAGACTGCTGGTTTTCCTCTAGGGTCCTCCTCTTCCTTAGCTTATTCTAGCTTTTTCCCTAATTCAATCACAGGGGTCAGCAGCTTCTGTTCTTTAGTTGGGTGCACATATCTGCATCTGACTCTTTCAGCTGCTTTTTAGGCCTTTTGGAGGTGAGGTATACTAGGCCCCTGTTGTAAGCACACCGTAAGATCAGTAATAGGCCTTGGGCCTCCCACTGAGTTGGATCCCAATATCCCAAGTTGGATATCCTTTTCCTCAGGCTCTTCTCCATTTTTGTCCCTGCAGTTCTTTCAGACAGGAACAATTCTGGGTCAGACTTTTTGACTGTGGGATGGCAACCCTATCCCTTACTTGATGCCTTGTCTTTCTGCTGGAGGTGGGCTCCACAAGTTCCCTCTCTCCACTGTAGGGCATTCCATCTTCCTTCCTTTGAGTCTTGAGATTTTCTCACCTCCCAGGTTCCTGATACATTCTAGAGGATCCCCCTACCTCCTACTTTCCGAGGTCGCCTGTTTTCATTCTTTCTGCTGGCCCTCAGGGCTTCAGTCCTGTTTTCCCCAATACTTGATCATCATCTACTACCTGTGCTGTTTCCCACCCAGGTCCCTCCCTCCCCCCCTCCTGTGATTGCTTTCTTCTCCCTTGCAAGTAGGACTGAGGCATCATCCTGCTTGTTAGCCTTCTTGAGTTCTGGGGATTGTATCCTGGGTATTCTGTATTTTTTGGCCCACTTATTAGTGAGAACAAATCATGCATGCCATTTTGAGTTTGAGTTACCTCACTCAGGATAATATTTTCTAGTTCCATTCATTTTCCTGCAAAACTCAGGATGTCCTCGTTCTTAATAGCTGAATACCATTCCATTGTGTAAATGAACCACATTTTTTGTATCCATTATTCTGTTGTGGGACATCTGGGTTGTTCCCAGCTTCTGGCTATCACATATGAAAGTTAAATCAAGAGCAAGTAAACTATCTAAATGACACCATATCCCCTAAGGAAGTAGAAGAAATCATTAAAAATCTCCCAACCAAAAAAAGCCCAGGGCAAGATACCTTTAATGCAGAATTCTACCAGATCTTCAAAGAAGATCTAATACCAATATTCCTCAGACTACTCCATAAAGTAGAAACAGAAGGAACACTACCTAATTAATTCTATAAAGCCACAATTACTCTAATAACTAAACTACACAAGGACCCAACCCCGCCCCACAAAAGAACTTCAGACCAATTCACTTATGAATATCAATGCACAAATACTCAATAAAATTCTTACATCTTGCATCTGCATCCAAGAACACATCAAAACCATCATTCACTATGATCAAATAGGCTTCATCCAAGGGATGGATGCAAGGTTGGTTCAATATATGAAAATCCATTAGTGTAATCCACTAAATAAACTAAGTCAAAGAAAAAAATCACATGATCATCTCCT
This sequence comes from Rattus norvegicus, assembly GCF_021556685.1. NCBI lineage: Eukaryota > Metazoa > Chordata > Mammalia > Rodentia > Muridae > Rattus > Rattus norvegicus. Next base: position 46,688,332 of record NC_141549.1, read on the forward strand.
TAGATGCTGGAAAAGCCTTTGAAAAATACAACACCCCTTCATGTAAAAGTCTTGGAGAGATCAGAAATTCAAGGCCTGTACCTAAACATAATAAGAGCAATTTACAGCAAGCCAACAGCCAATATCAAATTAAATGGAGAGGTACTTGAAACAATCTTACTAAAATGAGGGACAAGGCAATGCTGCCCACTCTGTATAGTATTCTACATTCTAGATAGAGCAATAAGACAACAAAAGGAGATCAATGGGACACAAATTGACAAAGAAATCAAGTTACCACTATTTGCAGATGATATGGTAGTATACATAAGGGACCCTAAGATTTGACAACTTTTAAAGTTCTTGGAGGATTTCCTGTCTCCCTGTTTCCATTCCTACTTCTCCTCTTACTTCCTTCCCTTCTTCCCTTCTTTCCTTCTTTCCCTCTCTGTCTCCCTCCCTCTCTCTTCCTTTCTTCCTACCTTCCTTCCATCTTCCTTTGTACTGTTCGGTTTGTTTATTTGTTTTGTTTCGTCTTTTGCTTGATTTCCATGAGACCTATCAGGAAATTAAAAGTTACAAATCTTCTGTAGAAATTTCTGAGGCCCTCTGAGAGGACAAACTAATTTATCTTGGGATAGACATTTTGTTTAATTTGAAAGATCAAAGTTATTATTCTAGCCCTGCCCCCAGTGAGCTCGCCTTTCAGTTAAATACAGAGAACATCCACAACAATTTTGTTAGTAATCCAGGAAAATCTGGGTGTTTTCTAAGGGCTTTTTTAGCATTAACCTCTTCATATTATATTTACTTTTTAAAAGCTAATAATATCTGGATCCATTTCTGTCTGGTGTCCTCCTTTTCCTTCATAAACTGTTGCTTGTTCAAGCATCAATAGTGTCAGTGATCTCAGCTACTTCTACTGGAAAGTGAGCTGGTTGAAATATGAAGAAACAATATATAAGACACCTCATTACGTTGTTCCTCAGAAACTCTATCAATCACACTGAATTACTGTCACATGTCTCTCTCTAGGAGATGTACCACAAATAATTCACACTGAATGAGAGAGAGAGAGAGAGAGAGAGAGAGAGAGAGAGAGAGAGAGAGAGAGAGAGAGAGAGACTGCAGAAAAGAAAAACATTCCATCCAGATCCAGCTTGGTTATCCAATTAGTTTATTTGGGTTTCTTACAGTTGTTGTGCCTTCCAAAGCTCATCCCTGGATGGGTGATGCTCTTAACAGTTGTACCACTAGAATTCCCTAACACCTTGTAGGCAGTTGCAATGCAGGAGAAATGTTGCTTTCCAGCAGTTATTCACGACTTACATAACCTCGTAAGGAGAACCCTTGTAGGTCTTCTGAGTTTCACAAGCCTTCCTTCTAGGAGGGAATGTTCAGACCAGGAGGAAAAGCTGCACAACAATTAAGAAAACCATTGAAAAAACCAACTGTAACCAACGCGAGTGGCTAACTGAGTAAGAGTGTGATTCTTGTAGTCTTATTTATCTATTTTTTTACTTACTTTAGGGCTTTCTGTTTTGAGCATTAAAGACATCAGAAATCTTTACAGAATGGCATTTAGGTTCTAGAGTCATCCACAGAGAAAGGATCAGAAGGCAAGGAAGATCTAGATGTGCCATATCTCAATGTATCTACTACATTCTAATTACTGAAGATCCCATGAAACTGTATGTCAAGATGTATAACCCTGCTATTTTCATAAATGTAAGAGAAACAAGACTCCAAGAATATGTGATATTTCTCTTTAATAGCCACTAAAACAACCTTTCCATGGAGCAAATGCATGTACATGTGTATGTGTTTGTGTATGTGTATATGATGTAGATGTACACGGTCTACATGTATAGGATATACATGATACATCTTCTCATGCACAGGAGATGCACTACTTACTTGGTGTGTATAGTGCCTAAGGTCATCTTCTCATGCACAAGGAAACATACCAGTGAAACTGAGCGTACACCTCAGATAATACTGGAAATACTAAAATTAAAAAAAAACATAAGAATCTGACAACATAAGAAATCTAAAACTAGTAAGAAAAGGTACTGTTTTTGAGATACGTGGAGCTTAGGTCTAAATATTACAACTATACATTTGGATGTAACAAAGACTTTCAAGGGCAACAAGGTAAAGACAGCATTATAGATAAATTCACGTTTAGCTATAGAGATTTAGCAGATATATATTCATGTCAACTGCTAGAACTCTCCAAGTGTTAGAAAAACTGTTTTCTATAATGCATCAAGTAAAAAGTGCTTTAAAAATGAATATGATTCGTGGGGATGCATTTGATTGACAGGTCAAAACAGTGAGATGCACACATACACATTGCTTTCTTATGCCCTCAAACACAATGCTCCCATGTAAAATTTGTTAATGTCTTTTTCCTTTCCCCTTGCTTGTAATATTTATGATTTGAACATAGTGGTTATCAGGAACATTTTTTTAGAGAATTGTAGATGTAAAGAATGAAAGTGTTTTATATATATATATATATATACATATTACAATCTATAAAGAATTTCACAATCCTATGAGTTTACATAAAACAAATGAAAACAGAACTAAACAGGTATGGTCATATGATAGAGAATATTAATGAAAAGTATAATGCTAAAATTACAATCTCTTATTTAACCAGATTATTTTGTAGAACAGATGACAGTAAAAAATATTAAATTTCCTAATCTAGGACATAATATGCAAAATAGCTATATTGTTCATTTTCATGCATTCCAATAATTTTATAGTGATTAGATATTGTCACTTGTATATACTGGATTTAATATGGTTTTACTAACCAGTTACTGGAGGTGTTAAGCTCAAAGCCAACGTTCTGGAAGGCCTAACAAACCAGAATTGGATACTGTTCCTCAATAGCCCTGCTAAACAGATGAAATAATAATTGAGAACAGAAGAAGCATGTTTACTTACTGTGTCCACATTTGGAAAAGGAAAAAAAGAGATCAGGGATCCTACTCCTGTCTCCCTGCACATCTTCAGAGGCCTGATGTGAGACATACGTTTAAAGGCAAAATAGAAACATAACTAAGTAGTCCTGGTCAACGTGCAGTGCTGATTCATCAGTGCCTCTCCACTAGTCTCTTTTGTAAGTAAATATTTCCAGGGGACAAGATGTTCCTCTGGATGGCACCAGACTTTAGCCTTTCCCTTTCCCCCTAACCCCCTGCATGAGATTCCTGAGGAAATACTGACTTTTTGAAGTCAATTGTTTAAACAATCTGATAGCCAAAGGCAAGGACACCAGCGGCTCTTTTGAATATCTTCATGACTATCTGCTGTTTCTTAATACTTCAATGCCATTGGGTAGAAGAGTATGATGTTGACATTTATATAACATTTCCAAGCTTCTCTTTAAGTCAAAGATTGTATTTGAATTATTATAATTTTATTGATGCCTTCTTTAGACAAAGGTGAGATATGTCTCACTGTTTTGTTTTTAACAATAAGCTAAACTTACTTAGAAACCTATCAAAGATAGAATATTGTGGTGTTTTGAATAGATTTAGACCCCATAGAATCATGTATACTTGGTCCATGGGGAGTGGCACTATTAAGAAATGCAGACTTGTTGAAGTGGGTATGGTCTTGTTGGAGGAAGTGTTTTACTTTGGAGGCAGGTTGTGAGGACTCTACTCAAGCGCGGCTCAGTGTGAAATTTCAGACTCCATCTGGCTGACTTTGGATAAAGATGTAGAACTCTCAATTCCTTCCCCAGCACCCTGTCCACTTTGATGCTGCCATGGTTTCTGCCATGATGATAATGGACTAAACTTCTGAAACTGTAAGCCAGGCTGAATGCCTTGGTCATGTTATTTTTTTCATAGGAATGAAACCCTAATTAAAACATCTGTGATGTAGGCTTCAGAACATTATCAAACTCCTGAAATAGAATAAATATTTGTGATTATCTATGTTTCATATAAACAAAAGTGTATACATATACATACCCAATATAATTTGTGAATGCTAGTTTCTATATGGCTTATGTTTGTAGGTATGTATATTTGCACATTTCTAGAGGCAGAGCTATAGATTCTGTTGTTTTTAAATTGAATTTATAATTCAGAAGAACATCATCTCATTCTCATTAGAAAACTCCGTGAGTCAGGAGCTTCTAAACACAGTTGGCAACTACTGGAGTTCCTGAGTTTCCCTTTATGTTAGTGAAAACTGTAATCTCCTGGCTTATTTCTCAGAATTGTTCTATCTTTATAGCCTGGTGCATTAGATTAGACTTTAGAAAAATTTCTCTTCCTGTAAAGATGCTGTACTTGTCCCTTAACATTTGCTCAGTAGAGTAAGTGGTTGGATATTGCGTGCTCAAGACATATCTCCGAGCCTGAGACTTATTGATTACTGCTGAACTCATCTATGAAGTCAAGTATTGGGTTCAGTTCCAACTGATTGCACCAGAGAATTTAATTTGATACGGATAGGATTTTAGAGAGGATGTTATCATCTGCATATGAATACAGATATATACTAAATATATATATATATATTCTAATACAGATATATATCTAGATTAATGTCCATGTATGAATGGATATATCTGTTTATAAAGAAATGAATCATAAAAGAAAACCATGAATTCAAAATGATGTCTTCTGACTATAAAAGTAAACTGAGTCATGGGACGCATAGGCAATTCACTACTTCCGAGGAACCTAACCATTTTGCTATGGTGGTTATACCCCATGCACATTCCATTTCAGGCTGTAATTATCAGTAGATGAGGTGTACCCCTGTACTTCATGCACCATTTTCAGACAATCTTGCAGCAAGTTGTCCAAATGAGTGCACACTTGAATATGAGAAGATGTGATGCTACATGGTATAGTAGAATGGATGGTGACCACAGTTTTCTTTACATTTCTTAGATCTATGAGCATAATACATTTTATTTGAGTATTATGGTTTTATCAAGTGGATAATTTGTTGTGTATTTATTCACAAGTGCACCATTTATAAAATCCTATACTATTTGTTATGTATATGCTGGTTTCACTGCAGATGTTCAGAAGAAGAAATGTTAGGAATTTATAAATGTAACCTAGATGTTTGGTTCTCTGATATATGATTTTTATAATAACAAATTATTATAACTTTCAGTATATATGTTTTTTAAATCCTGAATAAGAACAAGTGGAGATTATATGCAATTTTTCTTCTTTATTATAAAGACAGAAAAACTAGGAATTAGAAATCCCAGCTATGAGTTAATAACTTTGAAATGTCAGACAATTTCATTTACGAATTTAAATTGGAGTTTTCTCCTTTGTTAAAGTACTATATTGGATTCTCATATACACTAACACATTAAAATGTTATAAACACTAAAACGATAATACACAAGTACATGGAAATTTTAAAAATATTTAAACTATTTGTAAATGCAAATATCTCTACATTTTGATACATTTGTACATTAAACTTTTGATAATTTTGATACATGGAATTTTAATCAAACATCTTATAATTTTTAAATTTTTACTCTTATTTATCTCTGTGTTATGTGTGCTTTAAGTGTGTGTGTGTGTGTGTGTGTGTGTGTGTGTGTGTGTGTGTGTGTGTGTCTACATTGGCTGTAGGCATGTGCCAGGGCATGTGTGTGAAAGTCAGAGAGCAGCTGGTAGGAATCTGTCCTCTCCTCTCATGGCACACCAGGAATGCAACTCAGGTTGTCTGTCCTGGTAAATGCCCTTACCTGCCGAGGCAGCTTGCCAGCCCCATATTATATAATTTCCAGTCAATATATATAAACCAAATCTCCTAATAATAATTTAAAATCTCAGTCAAGGACAGAACCTTCAGCTTACTTTGTGTAGCTGTGTTCCAAAAATGTCCTGAAGATGGCACAATAAGTACATTTTGGTACAAACATCATTAAAGAAGCATTTGCAAGAGAAATATATCGGAGGTTAAAACACTAAATTTAAAATAAACATTTCCTAAGTTTGTAGAACAGAATTTCTTCTTAGCTTTCTATCCAATGCCTATTTTTTAATGTGACAGAAATAAGTTGCCTCATTGTACCTTCAGGTGTACTGCAATCAGGTACCTGGTAGGAAAATTGACATAGTCAGATGTTAGTGGCACGAGTCAGGTTGGTTCAACTACAGTTTTATCAATACATTTACCCTTGCACTTGCAAACATCTGATAAATTCATTTGTTTTCTTCCATGTAATGTACATTCTGTGTCTTAGTGCCAGTTTTTACTAGACACATTATGTGGGCAGGGACTTAAAATAAGTTTACCAGAATATGAAACAGACTAAAGCTTGTTTGTAGAAATGGTAGTGACAGATTAATTTTCTTGGTTTTAATAATTGTCTTTGAAGGCGTCTATATTATGCCAGGTGTGTAGTACATAAGCATGAAGTAGAACTCATGAAAATACCCGGCATAGAAACACAGGTACCTTGTGAAATGAATGGTGTGAAAATGCACATGCTATATTGGTTTGAGCATGAGAGGCCACAGTTCTCAAGCACCATTATCTTGTTTATATCAAGCACATATTATAATGTGCATAGTCTTTTTTGTTATGAGTTTAGGATCACCATCACCTAAGATACCTTCATATGAATAGAGAAATATTAAACAAAAAATTAAAGCTATATGCAGATTCTATGTAGTAAATCTGTATTAGAAGAATTCTCATAAGTACATAAACCTAATTTATATAAATGAACTTATTTTAGAATGATTGAAGTCAAGAGTTAATCTTTTTATGAACTTGGCAAATTATCATTCACCACAAGAGAAGTATTTCACTTTAGTTGTTAAGAACTAAAGTTGAGTTCCAGTAATGATGTATTACAGCATCATGGCAGAATTCAGAGACTAGAAAGTTTATGGTATCTTTTAACAATTCCAAACTACTTACCAACTTACTATGTTCTGCATTAATATGCCAAATGTTCTAAATTTTGGGTCACCATTAAAAGCGATATAATATTGACCATTGGTAAACTATTGAAAATCACTACAAGCTATGTAGGTTGTTAACGAATCATGAAGGCAGAATATGACATTTTATCGGTTGTTAAGGTAGGGATGGAAAATCAATGTGAGATATGAAGCTTTATTCTTGAATAAACCATTCGTATACTTAAAATGTTTTAGTAGACTCTTTGTGATAATACTTAGGTAGCAGACATAGACTCTATGTTTTAGAAAAACCACACATGTGAATGTGAAGTTGTTATTCATATTCAAAGGAAGAACAGATGATTCAAGAATATTTATTGCTCATTAACATTATTTTCCATGATTCTTATCATGAACATATGATTTATTGAACAATGGACACATAAGTATGATGCTTTTATGTATTCCTGATTCCATTCTACTGCCTTTGTTAAGAGTTTTTAAAATAATGCAAGCATATGTTTCACAAAGTTTCTCGCACACAGTTCCTCATTGTCCCACTCTTGCAGATTAAACAACAAAACTAGGCTAGAAAGATGATGGCCCAGTGGGTGAAGTGTCTGCTGCACAAGTGTGAGGAGCAGAATTCAAACTCAAGAATTTACGGAAAGGTTGAACACAATAGTGTCCATTGTAACCCCAGCATTTTTCTGCAGACACGAAGTTTTGACACTGAGGGAATCCCTCCAAAACTTGTGGAATGAATATACTATATATATACCCTGACATACACTACAGCAAACAGGAAAGCATGCTGAAATACAGGAGGAGGTGAGAAGTGACATCCAAAGTTGGCCTCTGGCCTCTGCAGGTGCTGCTGTCACACTCATAGACATGAACAAACACATGTACATATACTTATACCCACATACTCATAGACACGAACACACACATGCACATACACCTACAACACACATAGACATGAACACACACACACATACACACGCACACACACACAAACACCCACACACTTATAGGCATGAGCACACACATGCACACACATAGATATGAAAACACACACACATACACCTACACTCACACACTCATAGATATGAACAAACACATGTACATACACCTGCACCCACAATACACACACACACACACACACGTGCAAGCTACTGAATACAGGAAACGTTCAATCAAGAAGTGAAAATGAGAGAGGGGAGAGAGAAAGGAGGGAGAGAAGAAGAGAGGGAGGGAAGGGAAAGGGAGGAAGGGAGAGTACTAGAAAAAGCCCTATCCTTTTTTACTCCTTATTTTTAACATAATCTGACAGAATCTTCATGTGAATCAACTATTTGAGGATTCTCCCCACAAAAGGAATTTTGGTTGTAGCTCCTGCAGTCACGGCATTCTCTCCTTAATTTCATCAATGAGTGTCATTTTGAAACGACAAATTTATGAAAAACAACCGAAAACAAAAAACAAAACAAAACAAAAAACCCAAACAAACAAGCAAACAAACAAACAAACAAACAAAAAAATCCACACTTCAAACCCCTGCATGATGTGGCCAGGCTTCTAGGTTACATCTCTAAGTATACTAAGTTCTGAAATGCATATCCTGCAGGCTAGTATCCTAGAGAAAGAACACTGCACCTTTGCTGTGATGAAAAATTCACAAGTTATCAGTGACTGATCAGTGCCGACTTAATTCTCAGAAGGAAGGAAGAGTTGTGGACATAGCTTAGAAGGTGGTGGTTTGCTCTCGCGATGTTTCACTGTAATTAGTTAAATGTTCAATTTGGGTTCCTTTATTAAATGGGAGGGAGTATTAAATGAGATCGAGCCAGCTATTATTCCTAATGTAAAATTTACATTCCTGAAGAATACTCCATATTCTTTATGAATGAAATGAAATAAAGGGTTATGTATTTCCTACTAACATGCTTCGGCGTTTTGCTTGGTCTTCCTTCCAATGTTTTGTTTGGTCTTCCTTCTGGTGTTTTGTTTGGAGAAAAGGCTCCACTTGAACTCGATAGGTTTCCAAGAATGATTACTAGTTCTCCAGCCTGCGTTTCCCATGTGCTGGGATTACAGGTGTGGACCACCGCAGCTGTCAGTCGCCTGCTTTTATAAAACAACTTGATTTTGACAGTCCCACAAGGATGCATGTACAAAATGATGAGGGTTGTAAGCATTAAGGAAGAGTGTTAGAAATTTATTTTTTGCCTTAAAATTTCAACGTGTTTTCTTGGATCTTTCATTTTCTGTACTGTTGACCACATACTTTGCCTTTTCATTTTAAAGTAGAAACTAAAATCTGCAAGTGGCTATATTTTATGGTGTCTAAGGGCAACTATCAATCAGAGAGTGTGCCATTTTCTGTTCCAAAAGACTTTCCAATAGTGGTCATTACAGTGATTTAGATGTGGCTTTACATGAACAGAAGCTCTAATGAATAATGTCTAAGAATTTCTCGCAGCTACAGTATTGCATGGTTTTCTGAACGAAGTTTGCATGTTTCCTAAGTAATAGCATTAGTAATGATAGTTACATTTTTAATGTAAGCTTTCTTATCATGACCAAATTATGTGAGCATGTATGAACCCTCAATAATGTTGATGCTGTGTACTTTGGCAGATGTGAAAAGGGAGAATGCACATTGGTGGAAGTATTGGGGTGTTAGGTTAAAGGATCTGAAGTTAAATTATATCTTAACCATATATACTATGTACATATAACTTTGTCATTGTAGAAACTTTACTCTCAAGTATCATTGGTAATATCCTCTCTGATACTGTTAGAGATTTCAGTGATGTATCAACAAAGGCATTTCTATCACAACGAGATAACTGTACCTGTCACTTCTGTTTTAAAGCTGTTTGTTGCCAAGAATGTTACAGGAATCATTACAGAGTGTTTCAACATCTAGCATCTCTTGTTGGCTCTGTCTTGAAGTAGCCTCTGCATTTCCCTCAAACACTACCTTCACCATAGCCCATGATTGTATGGGTGGAGGTTATTTTCTTTTGGCCCAATCAGTAAAATTATTTAACCTAATCTAATCTCCACTTTAAGAAAATTAAGAGTGAAACTCACAGCATAGCCAAGTAATCAATGCCCAGCTGTTGTTTCAAGTAGCATGTAGTCCAACATCTCTTCCATCGGTTTTATTAGATTCATTAAGTCCATTAAATTCTTCAAGCAGCCTGCTTGGTTTTATTCCTTGATATCTGATTTTACATTGTATTTTACTGTTTTCCCAACTTCAGCTCTTGTGAAAACAATTTTATTATAAATCTTAAATGTATCTGAGCTTTTTGCCTAAACAGTTGTAAATATTTCCTACTATTTGCAGTATTAAATCTAAATTCCTGTTTAGGGTTTTGTAAGACTCTACTCATGTTTAATATAATTTTTTAGAATTCCTCAGAAATGTACTCTGCACATATTTCAACTGATTTCAAGTGTCCTCCGACACAATCGTAGTCATTCCCTCACTGCCTTCCTGCTCTACTACACTTCCATTTTTTCTGACCACACACTATTCTTTCTGGAAAAAAATCTATATGCTTCTTTCCTTATGAAGTTGAGTGTGATAATATATTGTCTCCTCCTTTACTATCCTCAATTTCAACCTTGATCCTAAGGAACAATATTGACTTTTTTATCATTGCTTCTCAATTTTATTATGCATCAACAACGTTTTTGAGTAGGACTGTGTCTTAAATCTCTTCTTTCCAACCTTGGTTAATGGAAGGTTGGTAAACATTTTTTGGTAGAGAACGGATTCTGTTATCACTTTTTAAAAATGGCAGATTATTTGGGATATGTGGTACAACCAGGTGTTATCCACCACTCTTTGCTGCTGTTGCCCTTTGTTGAGTGTTCAGTCTTACTCTGGGTAATGAACTATTAGCAGAAATAGTGACTGTAAAATAGTCTGTCTTTCCCATCATGTGGCTTTCTTTCCTCCTGTAACTTCGAAGACCTGACTTGTGGTGGGTTTCAGATGTAAAAGAAATATTGCTTATAGCCATAGATACCTTGGATTCTTCTTCAGGAGATGCTAAATTCATTGTACTCAGGCATATGCACTTAAAATTATTCTAATGAGCTTAATGAAATCTCCAATTATACTTAATGCAATTATATAAATGCTTCATAGTGTCTTCTATATTAATCTAGCATGTCATGATATTGGTGTCTGCTTAAGAACCTTGTAAAAGAAGTTAGAATATTTTATATTTGTATATCTCTATATACTGTATATATATATATATATGCAAGTTTGTGTGTGTTGGTACATGTGTGTGTGAGTGTGTGTGTGTGTTTATGTTTATTTTGAGAGATGCACATGTGTGTGTTGGTTTGCATGCTGTTTGTATGCATGGAGAGACATGAAGATAACATTAAGTATCAGTCTTCATGTGACATTCACCTTGTACTTTGAGCAGGTCTCTCACTGGTCTGGAACTCACTAAGTAGACAAGTCTGGCTGGTGAGTCAACCTCAGAACCTACATTTTTTTACCTTCCTGGCATGGGATTTCCAGTGTGGACCACCACATTGGACTTCTTGCACATGGATTCTTGATTTCAACTCAGGTCTTCAAACATAACCAGCAAGCACGTAACCTGCAAAGCTATCTTCCAGGTTTATAGCCATCAGTGGTACATATTTATTGATTGGTTGTTGCCATAGAGTATATTTTTGACAAAAAAAATCTTGATGCCCTCTTCAAGTTTACTAAATGGTTGTGAATATTATTTGTTACTGCTTTTCCAATGTTTTTTTTAATATTGGAGATTAGGGTTTTCATTTTTTTCCTTATTCATTTTCCACCTTCCTTTAGCCAAGGAAGCTCAAGCTATAGGCCGCTGGTGTGCCTGGAACATTTTACATAAATAAGGCTGGGCTTTGGATTTGCTACATCTTTTCTGCCTTTGCCTCCCAGTTCTGGGCTTACAGGCATGAACTTCCACACATTAGGTCAGCATTCTTCAAAATGTATAGAAACATTGGAATTCCAAGGGGAGTTCAACATTATGTAGTTTCAATCTTAGCATAATTAAAAATGTGTGATAAATTAAGGAAAAAAGTGAATTTGATTTTCTATATTTCAATTTTATTCCAGATATACATTTGCCACTAGAGCTCATAAAATGTCTCTTGATAGAGTCTTCAAATTCTCAACTATTGATAAAACTCAAACCCATTTTAGGATTCTCATTTTGAAAAGTAGAATTTCAAAGTTTATGTTTTAAATTTTGATATTTACCAATATTATGCACATTGATGGTTAGTGCTAATTGTAAGTGAGGTAGAATCTATGATCATCTTGAAGATGTGACTCTGGATAGGCATGTGGGGAGCTATCTTGGTTACACTGAGGTGGGGATATCTGTCTACTGTACAAGTTCCCATTCTCCAGACAGTAGCTTGAATTATATGGGTAAAGAAAAGGAACTGAGCAACCAGCAGTAGGCAGCCTTTATTCTCTGCTCCTTGGTCATAAATATGATGTGGCCAGCTGTTTGAGTCTTCTGTCATGTTGACTCTGTGACTTTCCAATCTCTATCCTTAAATTGTGAGGTAAAATAAAAAATAAATCCTTTTCTCTTTCATGGCTTTTTGCAGAGGGTTTTTTTCTATTACAGCAACAAGAAAAAATATCAGAACATGCTGTAATAGGATTCATCACTAAACATAACATCACCAAAGCCCTTTATATTTACATTGCATATCCAAAATGTAAAGTTGGTTTAAAACAGAATAATCATCCAGTAATGATACAAATCTACAGGTTTAGAAAGAGAGATGCTCAATACATGCAAAATCTAAACACTATTGTTAAGAACATATTTTTTCCTGAAAGAAGATTGGAAATAAATATTAAAATCTCACAAAATGTTTGTATCCATTCACTTATAGTTCACTTCACCAGAGAATATAGTATATGTGTGTATATTGATATTTTTATCCTTTAAAATATATAAGATGAGCATGAGATATGGCTCATGTGCACACACCCAAATACATGCATACACACAATTAAAATGAAAAATAAAAATGAATAATATCACATGATTGCTGGACTGTCAAATATTAGGGTGACACACAAACACATTTACATGTATTTCTTTGTTTATACATTTTAAGATCATGAAAAATGTAAGGAAGAGCCAAACATATTAACTTTAAAGAACAGACACAAAACTGTCTGCCCTCACTAACTCAAATTTAATAAAAATAATTTTGTAGCTACATTAAAATAACAATGGAAAACTATATAAATATTATATTGATGAAAGTTCTCCTTAAAATTAGTGCATTATAAATGGAAGGATTTTCCTTATAGGAACCATATAGCATTTAGATACTATTAAATAATTAAAAAGAAATATCAGATGTTAAAAATCACCAAATTCTTTTCTAGTCAAACTGAACTTCTTCGAGCATATTATCTTTTCGCTCATGCGCTTTTAGTGCCTCAGAGCAATCAATCAACAATAAACACTTTCTGCTTCTCAGAATTCCTTCCTTCATCTGAGCCATCAAGAGCTCAGGTTCCAGCCTCTGGGCAAGGCGCTCGTGCCCTCTTTCAGGTCAGGTTATGGCTCCTTCTCTCACTCCCACAACACCTGTCATACTCCTTTGCAACTGTATTAACATGTAATTGATTTGCTTGGCTGTGCTCCCCACTGCACCGCACCTTTCTAGTTCTTTGAGGTCTGAGATGTCTTTCATCACCATGTGCTTAGACTCTCAGCACAATGATTAGTAGACAAACAGAGTCAATAAATGTTTGTAGACTGAGCAATGTTTATGATGACTTACACTGATATAAGCTGTCAGAGTATTCTCTTGAGGTAGGGTTTATTTGGACCCTTTCTTTTATCTTTTCTCTTTTTTTGTTCCTTCAGATTCTGTGTACATAGTCTGCAAGTCCAACAAAGAAAACATTGCACATCTGCCTCTGTTATAACATATAATTATAATATGTTAATGTTACATTATTTGATATGGATATTCTTCAGTAGTAAATATGGGACTTTAATCAGTTTGAAAAGTCATAACCTTTCAAAAGTAGAGTTGTCAATGGTGGGCTTTAAGACACATCTCTTCAGGGTCTTTTATGAATTGCAAAATGCACTGATACTAAACTTCTCTATCCAAACCACAACAGTGTTTCATAACTTTATTCGATAAGGTTATTCATTAATTTGTGGGAGAGAGACAGTTGTCATGGCAATAGCTGAGCATTAACCCAGACACAGTGCTGGTCAGATTTACTAAAGCAATTGAATCTGCATTTTTATTCTGCAGTTTGTTCCCTCCCTCTCCTCTCTCCTTCCAGATCTTTCTCTCCCTTTACTTCCCAGAGATTATTTTCTTCCCCCTTCTGAGTAGGACTCACTTTGGTATGGTCTTCTTTCTTCTTGGGTTTCATATGGTCTGTGAGTTGTGTCATGGGTATTCCGAGTGTCTTTTTGGGCAATATCCACTTATCAGAAAGTGCATACCATGTGTATTCTTTTATGACTGGGTCACCTCACTCAGGATGGTGTTTTCAAGTTTCATTCATTTGCCTAAAAATTCCATAAAGTCATTGTTTTAAATAGCTGAGTATTTTTAAAGAAAAAAAATCTGTATAACTGTAGCAAAATACAAGTGAATGAAAGAGTATGAAGTATTTTAGGCATTATGCATATGAACAAAATTTAAAAAAAATATTCCAAATGAGAACCATACCTTTCCAACACTCAGATACTCAAATGAGTTATTTTTCCACAGAAAGCTGATTTTATTCATATTCAGGGCAGTGAGAGAGGACTTTAGTCTCTGTTTCTGGGAAGAGTTAGTAAAATCAATGTGATAGATGAGTCTGGAGACGGCAAAAGGGTAGGATTATTTTTATGGACAAAACATGTTATCTTTCATTCCTGCTCTTTTGTCTTTCATCAAGTGCCATGATGGTAATTAGGTGACTGCATGAAAGAATGTGCTCTCACGGAAGAATGGCAGCTGCTAAAAATATAAAAGGCAATACCTGCGCCTGTGCAAGTTTTATCACTGTGCACTCATTCAGATAGCTTTGAAATCTGCGGAACTTCCGTTGGGAATCTTTTTCTTATTGAATAGATCACTAAAAAGTCCATACCCTGATACAATGGAACACATGCTTTAAATGTTTTATGTCTGTATAATATATACATATATGTATGTATTTGCATACATATATAAATGTATGTGAATTTTACATTATATTTCCTTAACTATCTATGAATGTTTGAATTTCGTTGATGCGACCTGAGAAGAGTAGAACAGATTTAAGTAGATTTTTTTTTGTTGTTGTTCCAAGGCTGCTCTGTTGAAATATCATTTGGCAAAAAGCATTGCCTGTAGATTTTTGTGTAACGAAAATAAAATGCAGTTGTCTCTCAGACTGTAAGATATATCTTATTGTTTACTTGAAAGTTTCATGATCTTATGACAGTATTTTTCAGAAATATATTCAACATCTTAGAGTTGCAGTCATCTCTAGTTTTTAGAGCTAAAAAAAACCTTAGAGCAAATCAGGCTTGCTCATGTGAAATTATGTGCATATTTTTAACACCTGCATAAAAAATAAACACACATTACATATTTTACAGAATACAAACCCCTTATAAATGGTATAGTAGTAACATGACAATACCTGATCTTCAACATATTGATGTTGATAAAAAATGTTGCCTGGAATACTATTTATATATTATTCCAAGAAAAATATTAGATGATCTACTCACCATTGAATATAGTTAGGTATTTTAAGACAGTGTTTAGTGATGTTAGCAAATTAATATGCAATCATACACATTTTAAAATGTTTTATAATTATTTTTGACAGGTGCATATGTGGTCTGTGTGTGTGTGTGTGTGTGTGTGTGTGTGTGTGTGTGTGCGTGTGTGTGAGTGTGTGTAACCATATGCAGAAGCCAGTGGAGGACACTGAGTGTACTGTTTTAATGTACTTAGCTTTACTCTAAGATAAGGCTTTGTCATGATATATGGAGCTAGGCTGACATCCAGTAGGCTCCAGTGATGCTGTGTCTCTGCTCACAGGCACATGTGATCATGCCCTTATTTTCACAAAGATGTTGGGAATTCAAACTCAAGACCGCGTTTCTGAGCAACAGAGTATTGTACACACTAAGCCCTCTCTTTAGTACTGTATGCATTTTTTTGTAGGTAACTAGTTACAAATACAGCATTACTGAAGACCACTGAGTAAAGTTGACTTCTTCATAATTGGCTTTGTGTCTCATTGCCTATGCTCTGGGTACACACTAATTTTGTAATTTTCAAACAATTTAAAATATACTCTGAAATAAAAGCAGGAGAAAGCATCACAAGTACTGTCTCTTGCTTGAAATCAATCAAATCACATAAAAGAATCTCCTCTGAACAGAATCATAAAGGCATGCGGATTTGGCAGAACTGGATTGAGGGTTACTATGGAGAGAATTTTACTCCCAGTAAAGTATGGATATTTTTTATAAAGTTTTTTTTTTTTACTTTTTCTTTCTTTGATGATTGAATGCACTGGATCTAAATTGTTCTTTAGAATTGCATTGGCTCTGAGTAAAGGCCCGATTTCCTGAACCAACTGGAAATATATAGGATTCTGTCAGGCAGGAGGGTCTCAGGTATAGAACAAAGCCAATTATTGTTTCCTTTCTTTAGAGTTAATACTGTTTCTGGCTATCACAAACAACGCCACGATAAACATAGTGGAACATGTGCCCCTGTGGCATGGTGGGACATCTTTTGGATATATTCTCAAGAGTGGTATTGATGGGTCTTCATGTAGGTCTAATTTCCAATTTTCTGAGTAACCTCCAGATTGATTTCCAGAATGGTTGTACTAGTTTGAAATCATACCAGCAATAGAGGAGTATTCCTCTTTCTCCACATACTCATCAACATGTGCTCTCACCTGAGGTTTTGATATTAGCCATTCTGATTGGTGTAAGCTGGAATCTCAGGGTCATTTTAATTTACATTCTCTGATCACTAATGATTTTGAACATTTCTTTAGGTGTTTCTCAGCCATTCAAGATTCCTTTGTTGTGAATTATCTGTTTAGTGCTATATCCCACTTTTTGATTGGGTTGTTTGTCCCACTATAGAAGAATGGATATAGAAAATGTGGTTCATTTACACAATAGAACACTCAGCTATTAAGAATGAGGTCATCCTGAGTTTTGCAGGCAAATGGATGGAACTCGAAAATATCATCCTGAGTGAGATAACTCAGACCCAAAAGGACATGCATGGTATGTACTCACTAATAGGAGATATTACCCATAGAGAAAAAGTATATAATACCCAAGATACAGTCAAAAGAATTCAAAAAGTTCAACAAGCTGAAGGGCCCAAGTGAGAGGGAGAAGAAAGCAATCACAAGGGGGGAAGGAGGGAGGATGCCGAGAGCGAATGGGAATGGGGTTGGAGAGAGGAGAACATGATCAGTTACTATGGGGGGGAAAGTACTGAAGCCCTGAGTGCCAGCAGAAAGAACAGAAACAGGCACCCTCAAGAGATAGGAGGTTGGGAGGATTCTCCAGAATGTACCAGAGACCTGGGAAGTGAAAGACTCTCAGGACTCAAAGGGAGGGACCTTAGATGAAATGCTGTACAATGGGGAGAAAGAACTTGTAGAGCCCACCTCCAGCAGGGCATCAAGTGAGGAGGGATGGGATTGCCATTCCACAGTCAAAACTCTGACCTATATTTCTTCCTGTCTGAAAGAACTGTAGGGATGGAAATGGAGAGGAGCCTGAGGAAAGGAAGATCCAGTGAGAGGCCAAAGGGGGATCCAGCTCAAGGGGAGGCCCCAAGGCCTGACACTATTACTGAGGATATGGACCAATCACAGAAAGGGATCTATCATGACTGCCCTTCGAAAAACCAAACAAGCAGCTGAAAGAGTCAGATGCAGATATTTGCACCCAATCAATGAACAGAACTGCTGGCCCTTCTGGTTAAATTAGGGAAAAGTTGGAAGAAGCTGAGGAGGAGGCAACCCTGTAGGAGTACCAGCAGTCACAATTAACCCAGATTCCTGGGATCTCTCAGATACCGAACCACCAACCCGGCAGCATAAACACTTATACAGCATAGGACGGTCTACTCTGGGTTCAGTAAGAGGAAATGCACCTAACCCTTAATCCATTGGAGGCCCTGGGCATTTAGAAGTCTGGTGGGGTTGGGGATGGGGACATTCTCATGAAGACTGGGGTTAGGGAGGAGGTATGTGATTTAGCACAGTTGGAGGATGGACCTGGAGGAGAAGAAAATCTAGGGTGTAAAAAAAAGTTAATCTGAATGAGCCTGTCCATCACCTTCTCAGGGAAGCACCCCTCAGAAAGTTGCAGACATTTTAGAAAATAGAAAACCAAACAAGAAGAAAAACCCAAGAATCTATCTAAATGTATAGATCAGTACAGTGGTTCTTCTGGTTATTTTCCACCCTTACCCTATGATAGCATTTTTCTTGACAAGGTCATTTTAGCCTTGACCCACACTCAGCCTTGAAAGTGACTTACATTATTCTGCAATGTCTTCCATGTGTTTTCTATATTACTGCTGTCAATCTTCTCTTAATTCTTATATTGGCAATCACAAGGACTTAGGATTTGAAGGGAGGTTTGAGGAACTTCCTTATACTTATATGAAATTAAGGGTTTGAATATACAAATTTGTGTCCTAATTAAGTTTTATTTAGAATAAGTTATAGGGCATCTCACTTGGGGCACTATATGTTATTTGGGACATAAAGGTATCATCTTGGGGCTTTTTGTCTCATTAATAAATAATTTAAGAATGAAATTTAAAAAACTGTTGGGCAAGTGGTCTATACATCCCTGCAGCTGCCTGGAGAAGAAAAATGGACAAAGGGAAGAGAGAAGCCATGATTCTTGATGTAAGCTGGCATGTCAAGCAATGGAAATCAACCATGAGATAGACAAATAGCTACAAGGTAAAAGGTAGATGGGATGCTTCAGAGAAAGAGTAAGGAATCCAAAGGTGTGGAAAAGCATCCTATGGACAGAGGTGGGAAGAATCAAAGAAGAGTAGGAATGTTTGAAAAGAGTAGGCAGGCTTAATACAGCTATATTACTGGACACCATTAGCAACTGCAGAGAGGGTAGAAATTCTTACTAGGAAGTTGATCATCTCATTGTAGAATAATTATTCCTCTCATACTGCTTGGCTTAAGATGAATCAGCTTGTACCCTTGGCCAGGTAATTGACAATGTCAGCTCCAGTGTTTGAGGTAGCTTAGAATGTGATGTATTGCTACCCAGATAGCTTCTCCTCTATGGGATTCCAATGCTAGTTAAATAGTTTAGCGTACAGATAATGTTTGCCTTGCTCTCAGTTAGTCTGCATCATATACAATTTCAGTACGTGCCTCGCCTGGTTAACAGGCAGCATTTGGTTCCATTTTGAGTGTAAAAGCAGAGTCAGAATGACTCTGCATCTGGTTATTCATGTAGATACCACCACACATCTGAAAGGGTTCGGATATGGTGCACAATGATATAGATTTTCCATTTACTATAAGACTTACAATGCCTTGGCAAGACAGCACGAGAAAAATCCTGGTGAGAATTCATGCCCAAATGCCATGGATACACAAAAAAGTAAAGGCATCTATGGGCACTTCAGTTCTGTAGGGCAGATCGGAAGTGCCTTACTATAGGTGTTAGAAGAAAGTAGAGGTTCTACTATGTGTGGTTGATGCACAGTCCATAGTACTAACCCTGTTTCTCATTCCTTGGCAGCAGAGAGAAGAGAGATGGTCTTGAATTCTGAGGATTGTGTGACGTTGAGAGTGTACAACATGTTCTGGGACAAAGAACCCATTTAGTTAATGTGGATCTATCTTATGGGACATGCCACCTCTAACCCCTGAGTAGCTTGGAGTCTGGTAGCCTGATACCTGTATGCAGAATCAGCTTTGAAGGAGAGAGAGGAAATATTGCAGATGGGCATGATATGAGCAATGGTTGAATTCTAGCACTGTCTGATACTAATCATGAAGAACAAACTAATAAACTACTAGTACTTCAAAGTAAAAGTTATCACCTATATACTTATTAAGTATACTGTGAGCATATAGGCATATAGTAGTTTAAATCATCAAAATATCCAGGCCCAAGCATTTACCATAAACATCAGATGATTAAGAGCACAGTATCCTGTTCTGGACAATATAAAGAAGAAGACACGTTATAATGCTATGGATTATGACAAACTTGTCTGTCATCTCATCAGCCAGTGTGTGTGACAAGAATCCAATGGGCAGAGTGATCCTGACAGTGCCTAAGACTGTTCAACTCCACTCTCACTGCTGATCTGGCTTATAGAAAATGTGCCTTCCATAGGCATGTGTCTGTCACTCTTTTTGTCCTGTGAACTTGATCCTGCACCTTTTCCATGGTCTTCATTCTATGCAGCTCTTTTTAATATGTGTATCTGTTAGTAGTTAGTTCTTTCTACCTGCAGCAATTTTTGAACCAGGTTCCTTAATATTTTATCTAATCACTGCTGTGATTACCTTTGATTTGGTATCAGGCCTCTCACTCCCTCTCCAGTGAGACCTCTTTACCCCTTCAAAAAATCTATTCTGTAACGTCCATAAATACAGATATATATATATATATATATATATATATATATATATATATATATATATATATATGTAAGTGCTGTGTAATGTGTGAATTCAGAGTTACTACTAATAATTAAGATGGGAATGAATGGACCTGTGCTGGCCAGTGGCCAGCACTTTAGGGATATTGGGACTACTTGACAAATTGCAGTCAAAGAAAATATTGTAGGTTGAAAATCTGTTGCCATTCAATAAAATATGACATTATGGAGATATATACATGACTTCCTCAACTGTCCCAATGACTGGAAATATCACAAATTCCATATACTAGTGTTCAGTTATGACACAGAAACAAAGATTTATTTGATTAAGGATGTCACTAAAGCACATTTCAAATTTTGATTTTTATGATTACAAATAAAATATGTTATTTAAATGCTATAAAATGGCATAACTCACATAGGCAGTTATAGTTATTGATTTCTGATTTGAGGCAATTCTGGTTTTCTGTTTAATCCTTATATGAATATTGTTTCATAGATATCTTCATTTTGTCCAAAATTAAGTGAATTCTTTGAAAGTGAATTCTTTTAGAACAGAAGATAAAATGGGACTTTCATGACTAATTCAACCTACTTTATATATAATTATTATAATTATATATTATATAATATGTATTTTATAATTATTTTATATAACAATTATATATTATAGTATACAATTATTAAAATTATATTTTAGCATCTATTTTGAATTAGGTATAAATGAAATAAATATTCATAGCTCTTTTAAAACCTTAGAATGTTTGATGTCTATGTGTTGTTTTAATGTGAACATAGAAAACCATAGAGATTATTATTTTTTTTCCTTTGGAGAGAAAGCAGTTGGGTAATGGACAACAAACCACCTGTCTTCTGCTTGGAGAATGTTCCCTTGTTGCTTTGGGGCAAAGAAGGTCTCTTGATGCTCATTGCCATGTTCTATGATCTAAGTTAATAAAGTTACAGTCTAATGGTCTTTTTGACTCAAGTACACTTCTGAGGTTCTTTTGCCCAAAGGGTCCACGCGATTAGTAAAGTTGTTCCCAGTGCTCAAAAGTTTGCTTTTCAGTCCTTTCTTCTGAGTGAATTAATAAAAGCACTGTAATGAACTGTTCAAATCCATTGATGGCTCTAGTACATCCCAGTTTCCAGCCATAGTTCATACCTGGAAACCTATGATTTTCTTTATTATGCTTACTTGCTTGCCATAAAAACACAAAGTAGAAATCTCTGTTTATTAGTGCTGATGTATGTTTACTTTATTCTTTTATTGGCATGCTTTTTTTTGTGGAATAAGCATTTATTCACAGAGCAAACCATTCTTGTTTCAATTGTTATCGGTTTATAACTTGTTAAATTTGTATGTTCATTTTCTTGATTCTTTTATGTAATATTTTAATGCCTCACAGTTTAGGAAGAATTATCAGGCTTATCTCTTTAAACATTAATCTGCTTCTTATTTATGCAGGAGTACTAATTTTAACCAGAAATTATCATTAAGACTATGCTCAGAAATAACTAGTATTCTTTTGCATAAACTTTTGTACAATTTGATTTTCTTGTTTCTTCTTAAAAATCATTTAAGTTCTTAAAAATTTATAGAATCTCAAATCTATGTGACAATATATCTAGTTCTTTTAAATTCTATTGTTCCCTTCAATGAAATATTTATTAATGATAAAACACTGGCATTTAATAGAGAGAACATTTTATGTTTCCTATATATACCGTATTAACGTATTATAACTAATTTAAAACTACACGTCTAACATTTAAAAAAAAACTTTTTTCTCTGTGAAAAGATTATCTCCTTGACCTTAATCTACTAAGGTTCCTCTGACCCTCTTTTCAAGTTTTAGCAGGCGTTCCATTGAGTGTGTTTAGCCAACCTTTCCTTCATTTTGCTCTTACCATTCCCATGTCTGATCATCTTAGCCTATAAAATATTCCTAAATTTCATATTAAACCTCTTGAGAGATGATTGGTGATGGTTAGGGTAGATGAGCAACTTGTCTGCACTGGAAATCACCCAGAGACCATCACAGGAACATCAGTCAGTTAATGGCATAGTTAGATTAGGTTAGCTGCACAGGATGCTTATGAACACTTGTCTTAATTAGATTGCTGTGGAAACCCCACCATGAAGAGGGGCTCCGCCATTTGAGAGGCATGAGGTTTTGGACTGCATAAAAATAAAGAAGATCGCTGAGCCGGATCATCGAGTGCTCTCTTCCTCCTGTGAACAGCTCCTTATAGATCTTGCCATCTTGACTTTCTGGCCATGATTAAGTGTACCCGTGAACTGTGAGCTAAAATAAACCTTTTCTTCCTTAAGTTGCTTTTTATAGTGTACTTCCTCTTTGCAGTAGAAAAATACTAGGATATGCTGAATAAGTCTTTGAATAATTCTGCCCCCCGACCCACTCCTGCTCATTAGGTATATATTGATCTTTTTCCTTAGTGTATTTGGATATGATCCCCAAATCCAATTTTTCTGTTTAAAAAGCAAACTCCTCTATTTGCATTTTCTGAAACAAGTCTTCTGTACCATTGATAATATATCTTTAATATTTTTCTGTCTGCATCAATTTTATGATTTGGGTTTATTTTTTAATTATACTTATTTATTTTTAGACAGAGTTTCACCGTAATAGTCTTTGCTAGCTTAAACTCATTATGTAGATTAGGCTAGTCTCCATATCAAAGAAGTCTGCCATCTTCTGCTTCCTGATACTTTTGGCTTTTTCTTTTCTTTCTTTCTTTTTTTTTTTTTTATTAAGTTGAGTATTTCTTATTTACATTTCGAGTGTTATTCCCTTTCCCAGTTTCCGGGCCAACATCCCCCTAACCCCTCCCCCATTCCCTTCTTTATGGGTGTTCCCCTCCCCATCCTCCCCCCATTGCCGCCCTCCCCCCAACAATCACGTTCACTGGGGGTTCAGTCTTAGCAGGACCAAGGGCTTCCACTTACACTGGTGATCTTACTAGGAAATTCATTGCTACCTATGAGGTCCGAGTCCAGGGTCAGTCCATGTATAGTCTTTAGGTAGTGACTTAGTCCCTGGAAGCTCTGGCTGCTTGGCATTGTTGTTCATATGGGGTCTCAAGCCCCTTCAAGCTCTTCCAGTTCTTTCTCTGATTCCTTCAACGGAGGTCCTGTTCTCAGTTCAGTGGTTTGCTGCTGGCATTCGCCTCTGTATTTGCTGTATTCTGGCTGTGTGTCTCAGGAGAGATCTACATCCGGCTCCTGTCTGCCTGCACTTCTTTGCTTCATCCATCTTGTCTAATTGGGTGGCTGTATATGTATGGGCCACATGTGGGGCAGGCTCTGAATGGGTGTTCCTTCTGTCTCCGTTTTAATCTTTGCCTCTCTATTCCGTGCCAAGGGTATTCTTGTTCCCCTTTTAAAGAAGGAGTGAAGCATTCACATTTTGATCATCCGTCTTGAGTTTCATTTGTTCTAGGCATCTAGGGTAATTCAAGCATTTGGGCTAATAGCCACTTACCAATGAGTGCATACCATGTGTGTTTTTCTGTGATTGGGTTACCTCACTCAGGATGATATTTTCCAGATCCAACCATTTGCCTATGAATTTCATAAAGGCATTGTATTTGATAGCTGAGTAATATTCAATTGTGTAGATGTACCACATTTTCTGTATCCATTCCTCTGTTGAAGGGCATCTGGGTTCTTTCCAGCTTCTGGCTATTATAAATAAGGCTGCTATGAGCATAGTGGAGCATGTGTCTTTTTTATATGTTGGGGCATCTTTTGGGTATATGCTGAAGAGAGGTATAGCTAGATCCTCAGGCAGTTCAATGTCCAGTTTTCTGAGGACCCTCCAGACTGATTTCCAGAATGGTTGTACCAGTCTGCAATCCCACCAACAATGGAGGATTGTTCCTCTTTCTCCACATCCTCGCCAGCATCTGCTGTCACCTGAGTTTTTGATCTTAGCCATTCTCACTGGTGTGAAGTGAAATCTCAGGGTTGTTTTGATTTGCATTTCCCTTATGACTAAAGATGTTGAACATTTCTTTAAGTGTTTCTCAGCCATTCGGCATTCCTCAGCTGTGAATTCTTTGTTTAGCTCTGAACTCCATTTTTAATAGGGTTATTTGTCTCCCTGGAGTCTAACTTCTTACATTCTTTGTATATTTTGGATACAAGCCCTCTGTCTGTTGTAGGATTGGTAAAGATCTTTTCCCAATCTGTTGGTTGCCGTTTTGTCCTAACCACAGGGTCCTTTGCCTTACAGAAGCTTTGCAGTTTTATGAGGTCCCATTTGTCGATTCTTGATCTTAGAGCACAAGCCATTGGTGTTTTGTTCAGGAAATTTTTTCCAGTGCCCATGAGTTCGAGATGCTTCCCCAGTTTTTCTTCTATTAGTTTGAGTGTATCTGGTTTGATGTGGAGGTCCTTGCTCCACTAGGACTTAAGCTTTGTACAGGGTGACAAGCATAGATCAATCTGCATTCTTGTACATGTTGACCTCCAGTTGAACCAGCACCATTTGCTGAAAATGCTATCTTTTTTCCATTTGATGGTTTTGGCTCCTTTGTCAAAAATCAAGTGCCCATAGGTGTGTGGGTTCATTTCTGGGTCTTCAATTCTATTCCATTGGTCTATCTGTCTGTCCCTGTACCAATACCATGCAGTTTTTATCACTATTGCTCTGTAATACTGCTTGAGTTCAGGGATAGTGATTCCCCCTGAAGTCTTTTATTGTTGAGGATGGTTTTAGCTATCCTGGGTTTTCTGTTATTCCAGATGAATTTGCAAATTGTTCTGTCTAACTCTTTGGCTTTTTCTTAAAATAATATTTAATCTTTATTTTGTAGTTCAGATTTTGTCCCCCTCTCAGTCCACCCTCTGATTGTTCCACATCCCATACCTCCCCCTCCCCCATATCTCCATGAAAATGTCCCCACCCCTTCATCCCCCACTCCCACCAGAACTCCCCATTCCCTGGAGCCTCTAGTCTCTTGAGGGTTAGGTACCAATTTTTTATAAACTTTTTATATAAGTTATCTCTTAAATAAGTACCTTTTAAATTGATAATTTATTGTGAAACATACCTATGAGCAATATGCACTTATATATGTTGCCCAGCCTCTGACTCAATAGACCTAATATCTCATATGTCTCTCAGAATAATTTTACTTTTTTGTATATATAATATATGTATATGTTACAGTTGAACTGAGATGAAATACAACTCTATTATATTGTTATGTTGACTATCATAAACTAGAAGATTTTATACTTCATACTTCTGCACAAAACAGAAGTTTGAATTTTTCCACCTCAAGGAATTATTTGAGTCCCATGAACTAAATGTTCTACTGGAAGAATCAGAAAAGGGAGTCAAGGATAATCACTGCAAGATGTGGAGCACTCTTGCCTGACTCACTGTTTATCTTTACTCCCACCTCCTTTTTGGAGAATAAAATACAAAGTTTTAAAGCTTCAGTCAGGCCCTAAGCAGTGATCTTTTGTTCATTAACTATATGCCCTTTGATGTTCAGCTCTCATTTATACAATGTCAATATGCTTCCTGCCATTCTTTGTGCTCTTTCAAACAAACTATGACCTTCAATGAAAGGAGAAAATTAGCTGTGATATTGTGGTAAAAGATATCTTGTGAGATTTGAATTTATCAGAAAAGACAGGTTGTTGAGTTTGGTGGTAAGAAATCTAGAGGTGCAAAATGGAAATTAAGGAGGAATCCAATCAGAAGAAAAGCAGGACATGTTTTAATAAACTAAGTAATCTGAAATCTAAGCAAACAGAGGAAAAAATGCCTCAGTATATTATATTCTCAAGAATGTATTGTTTAAAAGTGACCCTAAGCTGCTTGTATATAATGAAGAGTGACTCCCCCTCCATTTTTGAACTCAGATGGCTAGTGCTTAATCAGTCATAATAGTATTTTTACCATTTTCTCAGCACTTTAAGCACCAAAAGTTTAAACCACACAAAATGTCCTCATTCATTCATTGGTTTTATTTTTTTCAAACTCTATGTACAGCCTCTGGGCCCAATTAGATGGCTTAAAAAAATTAGGTTAGCAAAATGAGGAAAAAATCTCCATGTGTTTTTGCAGATACACAGGCTAAATGGGACTGCCACATTGTACAGTGGACACGGTGATAATAAAAAGATAAAAAATCAACAGAAGCCTTGATGTATGCCTCTCTCACCTTCCCTCTTATCCTTTAGAAGGACAAAAAAGCAGCCTTTTCCCCATCATCAGCTGTCACATTATTGCCTGGCTTGCCTTGCAAAATTACCTGTAGAGTGACAAAAGTTTATCTCACGTGCAAGAAGATGAAAAAACTGAAGGCCAAGTAATTGTCAATGGAAAAACATTTTTGAGATGCTTTTCAAGACTTTTGGTATTGGTCATGAACAGGTCCATGTGCAAGAATGTAAAAGGAAGGAAGAAAGGAAGGAAGGAAGGAAGGAAGAAAGGAAGGAAAAGAAATGGATCAGGCACATTTCCAATAATATTAATATGAACTATTTTTCCTGTGACATGTTCTCCAACTTTCGCAACTAGAATAAATGACAGAGAGACTTTTTTTTTTTAATTTTTTCCACCTTTATTAAATTGGGTATTTCTTATTTCCATTTCAAATGCTATTCCCTTTCCCGGTTTACATGCCAACATCCCCCTAACCTCTCCCCCATTCCCTTCTACATGGGTGTTCCCCTCCCCATCCTCCCTCCATTGCTGCCCTCCCCCCAAGAATCCCGTTCATTGGGATCCAGCCTTGGCAGTACCAAGGACTTCCCCTTCCACTGGTGCCCTTACAAATATATTCCTTGCTACCTATGCAGTTGGAGCCCAGGGTCAGTCCATGTATAGTCTTTGGGTAGTTGCTTAGTCCCTGGAAGCTCTGGTTGGTTGGCATTGTTGTTCATATGGGATCTCAAGCCCCTTCAAGCTCTTTCAGTCCTTTCTAAGATTCCTTCAAAGTGGGTCCTGTTCTCAGTTCAGTGGTTTGCTGCTGGCATTCGCCTATGTATTTGCCTTATTCTGCCTGTGTCTCTCAGGAGAGATCTACATTCAGTTCCTGTCGGCCTGCACTTCTTTGGTTCATCCATCTTATCTAGTTTGGTGGCTGTGTATGTATGGGCCATATGTGGGGCAGGCTCTGAATGGGCATTCCTTCAGCCTCTGTTCTAAACTTTGCCTCCCTATTCTCTCCAAAGGGTATTCTTTTGGTCCTTTTAGAGAAGGAGTGAAGCATTCGCATTTTGGTCATCCTTCTTGAGTTTCATGTGTTCTGTGCATTTAGGATAATTCGAGTATTTGGGTTAATAACCACTTATCAATGAGTGCATACCATGTGTATTTTTCTGTGATTGGATTACCTCACTCAGGATGATATTTTCCAGTTCCATCCATTGCCTATAAATTTCATAAAGTCATTGTTTTTGATAGCTGGGTAGTATTCCATTGTGTAGATGTATGGCATTTTCTGTATCCATTCCTCTTTTAAGGGCATCTGGTTCTTTCCAGCTTCTAGCTATTATAAACAAGGCTACAATGAACATAGTGGAGCATGTATCTTTGTTATATGTTGGAGCATCTTTTGGATATATGCCCAAGAGAGGTATAGCTGGGTCCTCAGGTAGTGCAATGTCCAAATTTCTGAGGAAACTCCAGACTGACTTCAGAATGGCTGTACAAGTCTGCCATCCCACCAACAATGGAGGAGTGTTCCTCTTTCTCTGCATCCTCGCCAGCATCTGCTGTCACCTGAGTTTTTGATCTTAGCCGTTCTGACTGGTGTGAGGTGAAATCTCAGGGTTGTTTTGATTTGCATTTCCCTTATGACTAAAGATGTTGAACATTTCTTTAGCTGCTTCTCAGCCATTCAGCATTCCTCAGCTGTGAATTCTTTGTTTAGCTCTGAACCCCATTTTTAATAGGGTTATTTGTCTCCCTGCAGTTTAACTTCGTGATTTCTTTGTATATTTTGGATACAAGCCCTCTATCAGTTGTAGGATTGGTAAAGATCTTTTTCCAATCTGTTCGTTGCCATTTTGTACTAGCAACAGTATCCTTTGCATACAGGAGCTTTGCAGTTTTGTGAGATCCCATTTGTCGATTCTTGATCTTAGAGCATAAGCCATTGGTGTTTTGTTCAGGAAATTTTCTCCAGTGCCCATGTGTTCAAGATACTTCCCCACTTTTTCTTCTATTAGTTTGAGTGTATCTGGTTTGATGTGGAGGTCCTTGATCCACTTGGACTTTGTACAGGGTGATATGCATGGATCGATCTGCATTCTTCTACATGCTGACCTCCAGTTGAACCAGCACCATTTGCTGAAAATGTTATCTTTTTTTCCATTGGATGTTTTTGTCTCCTTTGTCAAAAATCAAGTGACCATAGGTGTGTGGGATCATTTCTGGGTCTTCAATTCTATTCCACTGGTCTATCTGTCTGTCTGTACCAAACCATATATTTTTTTATCACTATTGCTCTGTAATACTGCTTGAGTTCAGGGATAGTGATTCCCCCAGAAGTCCTTTTATTGTTGAGGAAAATTTTAGCTATCCTGGGTTTTTGTTATTCCACATGAATTTGCAAATTGTTCTGTCTAACTCCAGGAAGAATTAGGTTGGAATTTTGATGGGGATTGCATTGAATCTGTAGATTGATTTTGGTAAAATGGCCATATTTACTATATTAATCCTGCCAATCCATGAGCATGGGAGATCTTGCCATCTTCTGAAAACTTCAGTTTCTTTCTACAGAGACTTGAAGTTCTTATCACACAGATCTTTCACTTGCTTGGTTAAAATAATATTGAGATATTTTATATAATTTGGAACTATTATGAAGGGTGTCAGTTCCCTAGTTTCTTTCTTGGCTTGTTTCTCTTTTGTGTAGAGGAAGGCTAATGATTTATTTGAGTTAATTTTAAGCCCAGCCACTTTGCTAAATGTGTTCATCAGGTTTTTTAGTTCTCTGCTGGAACTTTTGGGATCAGTTAAATATTCTATCATATCATCTGCAAATAGTGATATTTTGACTTCTTTTCCACTCTGTATCCCTCTGATCTCCTTTTGTTGTCTGACTGCTCTGGCTAGGAATTTAAGAGCTATATTGATTAAGTAGGGAGACAGTGGGGAGCCTTTTCTAGTACCTGATTTTAGTGGGATTGCTTCAAGTTTCTCTCCATTTAGTTTGATGTTAGCTACTGGCTTGTTGTATATGGCTTTACTATGTTTAGGTAAGGGGCTTGAATTCCTATTTTTTCCAGGACTTTTATCATGAAGGGGTGTTATATTTTGTCAAGTGCTTTCTCAGCATCTAATGAAATGATCATGTGGTTTTTATCTTTCAGTTTGTTTATATAGTGGATTACGCTGATGATTTTCTGCACATTAAACCATCCCTGCATAACTGTGATGAAGCCTACTTGATCATGTTGGATGATTGTTTTGATGTGTTCTTGGATTCGGTTTGCCAGAATTTTATTTAGTATTTTTGCATCAATATTCATAAGGAAAATTGGTCTGAAGTTCTCTTTCTTTTTTGTGTCTTTGTGTGGTTTAGGTATAAGAGTAATTGTAGCTTCCTAGAAGGAATTCGGTAGTGCTCCATCTGTTTCAATTTTGTGGAATAGTTTGGATAGTACTGGTGTGAGGTCTTCTATGAAGGTCTGATAGATTTCTGCACTGAACTCATCTGGACCTGGGTTCTTTTTGGTTGGGATACTTTTAATGACTGCTTCTATTTCTTTAGGAGTTATAGAGTTGTTTAAATTGTTTATCTGTTCTTGATTTAGCTTCAGTTCCTGGTATCTATCTAGGAAATTGTCCATTTCCTCCAGATTTTCAAGTTTTGTTGAATATAGGCTTTTGTAGTAGGATCTGATGATTTTTTTGAATTTCCTCTGATTCTGTTGTTATGTCTCCCTTTTCATTTCTGGATTTTTTAAAATTTGGACACATTCTCTGTGTCCACTGGTTAGCTGACTAAGGGTTTATCTATCTTGTTGATTTTCTCTAAGAACCAGCTTTTGGTTCTGTTGATACTTTGTATAGTACTTTTGTTTCTACTTGGTTGATTTCAGCTCTGATTTTGATTATTCCTGCTTTCTACTCCTTCTGGGTGTGTTTGCTTCTTTTTGTTTTAGAGCTTTTAGGTGTGCTGTCAAGCTGCTGACATATGCTCTCTCCTGTTTCTTTCTGCAGGCACTCAGAGCTATGAGTTTTCCTCTTAGCACAGCTTTCATTGTTTCCTTTAAGTTTGGGTATGTTGTACCTTCATTTTCATAAAATTCTAAGAAGTCTTTAATTTCTTTTTTATTTCTTCCTTCACCAGGTTATCATTTGAGTAGAGCATTATTCAACTTCCATGTATGTGTGGGCATTCTTTCCTCTTATTGTTATCGAAGGCAAGCTTTAGCCCATGGTGGTCTGATAGGACACATGGGATTATTTCTATCTTTCTGTATTTGTTGAGGCCTGTTTATTGCCAGATTACATGGTCAGTATTGGAGAATGTACCATGTGGTGGGAAGAAGAAGATACATCCTTTTGTATTAGGATAGAATATTTTATAAATGTATGTTAAGTCCTTTTGATTCATAACTTCTGTTCGTCTGTCTATGTCTCTGTTTAATATCTGTTTCCATGATCTGTCTACTGATGAGAGTGGGGTGTTGCAATCTCCTGCACTTATTGTGTGAGGTGCAATGTGTGCTTTGAGCTTTAGTAAGGTTTCTTTTATGTAGGTAGGTACCCTTGTGTTTTGATCTTAGATATTTAGGATTGAGAGCTCATCTTGGTGGATTTTTCCTTTGGTGAATATGAAATGACCTTCCTTATCTTTTTTGATGAATTTTCTCTGAAAATCGATTTTATTAAATATTAGAATGGCTACTCCAGCATGCTTTTTCAGACCATTTCCTTGGCAAGTTTTTTTCCAGCCTTTTACTCTGAGGTAGTGTTTGTCTTTGTCTCTGAGGTGTGTTTCCTGTAGTCAGCAAAATGCTGGGTCTTCATTA
This sequence comes from Rattus norvegicus, assembly GCF_021556685.1. Classification (NCBI taxonomy): domain Eukaryota; kingdom Metazoa; phylum Chordata; class Mammalia; order Rodentia; family Muridae; genus Rattus; species Rattus norvegicus. The sequence continues at coordinate 46,719,982 of NC_141549.1, forward strand.
CATATCCAGTTTGTTAATCTGTGTCTTTTTATTGGGGAATTGCATCCATTGATGTTGAGAGATATCAGGGAATAGTGATTGTTGCTTCCTGTTATCTTCGTATTTGGAGATGTGATTGTGTGTGATTGTCTTCTCTTGCTTTGTCCCAAAATTATTAGTTTCTTGCTTTTTCTAGGGTGTAGCTTGCCTGATTGTGTTGGGCTTTTTCATTTATTATCCTTTATAGGGCTGGATTTGTGGAAAGATATTGTGTAAATTTGGTTTTGTCATGGAATATCTTCGTTTCTCCATCTATGTTAATTGGGAGTTTTGCTGGATACAGTAACCTGGGCTGGCATTTTTGTTCTCTTAGGGTCTGTATGACATCTGTCCAGTATCTTCTGGCTTTCACAGTCTCTCCTGAAAGTCTGGTTTAATTCTTATAGGTCTGCCTTTATATTTTAATTGACCTTTTCCCCTTATTGCTTTTAATATTCTTACTTTGTTTTTTGCATTTGGTGTTTTGACTATTATGTGATTTGAGTAGTTTCTTCTCTGGTCCAATCTATTTGGAGTTCTGTAGGCTTCATGTATGTTTATGGGCATCTCTTTCTTTAGGTTAGGGAAGTTTTCTTCTATGATTTTGTTGAAGATATTTACTGGTCCTTTTAGTTGGGAATCTTCATTCTCTTGTATACCAATTATCCTTAGGTTTGATCTTAACATTGTGTCCTGTATTTCCTGTATGTTTGAGCCAGTAGCTTTTCCTGTTTTACACTATCTTTGACAGTTGTGTTGATTTCTATGGAATCTTCTGCTCTTGAGATTCTCTCTACTATCTCTTGTATTCTGTTGGTGATGCTTGTATCTATGGGTCCTTGTCTCTTTCTTTGGTTTTCCATTACCAGGGTTCTCTCCCTTTGTGCTTTCTTTATTGCTTCTATTACCATTTTTAATTCCTTCACCTGTTTGTTTGTGTTTTCCTGTAATTTTTTCAGGGATTTTTGTATTTCCTCTCTAAGGGCTTCTACTTTTTTACGTGTGTTTTCCTTCATTTTTCTAAGGGAGCTCTTTTTGTCTTTTTTAAGTCCTCCATCATCATGATCAATTGTGATTTTAAATCTAGATCTTGCTTTTCTGGTGTGTTTGGATATTCAGTGTTTGCTTTAGTGGAAGAATTGGGCTCTGATGATGCCATGTAGTCTCCGTTTCTGTTGTTTGGGTTTCTGTGCTTGCCACTCGCCATAAGGTTGTCTCTGGTGTTACTTTGTTCTGCTATTTCTGACAGTGGCTTGACCGTCCTATAGGCCTGTGTGTCAGGCGTGCTGTAGACCTGTTTTTCTGTTTTCTTTCAGCCAGTTCTGAGACAGTGTGTTCTGCTTTCAGGCAAGTAGTCGTTTCTCCACTGGTCTTCATCTGTTCCCGTGGGTATGTGTCCTGAGTCCACCGGACAGGTCACTTGGAGTAGAAAAGTTTGTCTTACCTCTGGTCTCAGGCTTGAAGTCACTCTGACTGTGTTTCAGCTCTCTGTGAGGGCCACTCCTTCTGGGTCCTTGTGCACAGATAGCCCCGATGGTGCTAGGTGTTTTCCTCTAGAGTCAGAAATGTGGGCAGAGAGTAGTCTCCTCTTATTTCCCAGTCATGTCTGACTGTCTAAAGGTCTAGCTCTCCCTCTCACAGGATTTGGATGCAGGGAGCTGTTTGACCCGGTCTGTTCAGATCTGGTAGCAGTCTGGACCGCAGGGCTCCTGCAGCTTGACTGTCCCTATCTTCCTGTTCCCCGAGGGCCTATTCAGTTTCCTCCTTGGCCAGGGATGTGCGCAAAGGTGGACAGAAGTGGTGGTCTCTCCTGCCTTATAGTCTCAGGATTGCCCACATGTTTGGGCAATGAGCTTTCTCTCCCTTGAGGTTTGGGGGCAGGGAGCTGTGGGCCGAGATCAGCAAGATTCGGGCTCCAACTAGAAACTGGAAGTGTCCAGTCCCAGAGGAATTTTGTCTTTGTGTGTACTGAGTCCACCAGACAGGCCACTTGGCACAGAAAAGTTGGTCTTACCTCTAGTCTCCAGCCTGATGTCGCTCCTCAGGGCTGGGTTTCAGCTCTCTGTGAGGGCAGCAACCAGAAGGGCCCGCCACAGGGACTCTTTTTATGTAGAGAAAACTTTCACTCACTTTTGGAAAACATGAAGAATCATGAAGCATTAAAGTCATTGAGCTTTTGAGCAAAAAACCTTTTGAAAATTCTGGAATACATGATAACCATATACTCTCCAATGTATAAAAATGTAACAAACTATCAAAAACCCAGAGAGTGAAATCTTAAATATCTCACTGTGCTTAAGCTTTTGATACAATAAGACAAAGGTGAATTTCCGAAATGGTGAGTTCTTTACTGTGAACTTCGGGAAGACTGAGTATGGATAGCAACATTGGATCTCATCTAGGAATTTTTAATTTAAAATGCATGCCAAGAAAATGTCTCCTAAAGTTAGTCTTATAAATGTATTAAATAGGGTTTATAATCCACATAGAGAAATTAAAAGAGGGAACAAATGAAATAACCTAAGCATGGGAATAGTAGTGCCCACTCATTCCAGTACTTGGGAAACTGAGGCAAAAGGGTTGTCAAAAAATTCAGGGCAATGTGGGCATCATCGTGAACACTAAACTGTCTCCAAATGGAAGAATACGTGAGACAAACAAATTAATTCTGTCCATCACCTCTCATTTTAATGGAGTCATCTGCTTTTGGACAACTAGATAGGCATTACTCTCATAAGATTTCATCCTCGAAACACCCATTCATGCTAGTATTTCTAGAGTTCAGAGATGGGTAACATAGAAGAAAACTATTCTTCATGTTCCCAGAGAAACACCATCAAATCAATACCTCATAGACAAAACAGGCTCCAAAAAGAATAACTTGTCATCTTACCCCATGGATGCAGATGACATTTATCATCAAGAATATGGGTTGTGATGCAAAGCATATTGGGCCCATGGAAGTTTACATGTTTCTTAAGTTACCTAATGTTTGCATATTTATTTATACCAGTTTTACCTCGACATGTATTACATGAATATAAAGCTATTCGGTTTCATTTTCTTTTTTTCTCCATCTTTATTAACTTGGAAATTTCTTATTTACATTTCAATTGTTATTCCTTTCCCGGTTTCCAGGCCAACATTCACCTAACACCTGCCACTCCACTTCTGTATGGGTGTTCCCCTCGCCATCCTCTCCCCATTACTTCTCTCCCCGCAACAATCACGTTCACTGGGGGTTCAGTCTTGGCAGTACCAAGGGCTTCCCCTTCCACCAGTGCTCTTACTAGGCTATTCATTGCTACCTATGCAGTTGGAGCCCAGGGTCAGTCCATGTATAGTCTTTGGGTAGTGGCATAGTCCCTGGAAGCTATGGTTGGTTAGCATTGTTGTACATATGGGGTCTCAAGCTCCTTCAAGCTCTTTTAGTCCTTTCTCTGAATCCTTGAACTGGGGTCCTGTTCTCAGTTCAGTGGTTTGCTGCTGGCATTTGGCTATGTATTTGCCTTATTCTGGCTGTGTCTCTCAGGAGAGACCTACATCTGGTTTCTGTCAGCCTACACTTCTTTGGTTCATCCATCTTGTCTAGTTTGGTGGCTGTTTACGTATGGGCCATATGAGGGGCAAGCTGTGAATGGGCATTCCTTCAGCCTCTGTTCTAAACTTTGCCTCTCTATTCCTTCCAAAGGGTATTAGTTGGATGGCTTCAGGTTTCTCACCATTTAGTTTAATACTAGCTACTGGTTTGCTTTATATGTCTTTTAGTATGTTAAGGTATGGGCCTTGAGTTCCTGTCCTTTCCAGGAATTTTATCATGAAGGGGTGTTGAATTTTGTCCAATGTTTTCTCAGCGTCTAATGGAATGATCATGTGGTTTTTATCTTTCAGTTTGTTTATATACTGGATTAAGGTGATGGTTTTCCATATATTAAACCATCCCTGCATCCCTAGAATAAAGCCTACTTGATCATGATCGATGATTGTTTTGATGTGCTCTTGGATTTGGTTTGCAATAATTAAATTGAGTATCTTTGCGTCAATATTCATAAACGAATTTGCCTGAAGTTCTCTTCCTTTTTTGGGTCTTTGTGTGGTTTAGGTATACGAGTAATTGTGGCTTCATAGAAGGAATTCGGCAGCGTTCCTTCTACTTTAATTTCATGGAATAGTTTGGATAGTATTGGTATGAGGTCTTCTATGAAGTTCTGATAGAATTCTCCACTGAACCCATCTGGACCTGGGCTCTTTTTGGTTGGGAGACTTTTAATGACTGATTCTATTTCTTTAGGAGTTATATAGATGTTTAAATAGTTTATGTGTTCCTGATTTAACTTCGGTACCTGATATCTGTCTAGGAAATTGTCCATTTCCTCCAGATTTTCAAGTTTTGTTGAATATAGGCTTTTGTAGCAGGATATGATGATTTTTTGAATTTCCTCTGGCTCTGTTGTTATGTCTCCCTTTTCATTTCTGATTTTGGTAATTTGGAAACACTCTTTGTGTCCTTTGGTTAGTCTGGCTAAGGGTTCATCTATCTTGTTGTTTTTCTCAAAGAACCAGCTTTTGGTACTGTTGATTCTTTGTATAGTCCCTTTTTGTTTCTACTTGGTTGGTTTCAGCTATGGATTTGATTATTTCCTGCCTTTTACTCCTCTTGGGTGTGTTTGCTTCTTTTTGTTCTAGAGCTTTTAGGTGTGCTGTCATGCTGCTGATATATGCTCTCTCCTGTTTCTTTCTGCAGGCACTCAGAGCTGTGAGTTATCCTCTTAGCACAGCTTTCATTGTGTCCCATAAGTTTGGGTATGTTGTACCTTCATTTTCATTAAATTCTAAGAAGTCTTTAATTTCTTTCTTTTTTTCTTCCTTGACCAGGTTCTCATTGAGTAGAGAATTATTCAACTTCCATGTATATGTGGGCATTCTTTCCTTATTATTATTGAAACCAGTTTTAGCCCATGATGATGTAATAGGATGCATGGGATTACTTCTATCTCTCTGTATCTGTTGAGGCTTGTTTCATGACGGATTATATGGTCAGTTTTGGAGAGAGAACCATGAAGTCCTGAGAAGGTATATCCTTTTGTTTTAGGATAGAATGTTCTATAAATATCTGTTAAATCCATTTGTTTCATGACTTCTCTTAGTCTGTCTAGGTCTCTGTTTGATTTCTGTTTCCATGATATGTCCATTGATGAGAGTGGGGTGTTGAAATCTCTTACTATTATTGTGTGAGGTGCAATGTGTGCTTTGAGCCTTAGTAAGGTTTCTTTTATATAAGTAGGTACCCTTGTATTTGGAGCATAGATATTTAGGATTGAGAGTTCATCTTGGTGGATTTTTCTTTGATGAATATCAAGTGTCCTTCCTTTTTTAATGACTTTTAGTTGAAAATTAATTTTATTCGATATTAGAATGGCTACTCCAGCTTCCTTCTTCAGACCATTTGCTTGGAAAATTGTTTTCCAGCCTTTTACTCTGAGGCAGTTTCTGTCATTTTCTCTGAGGTGTGTTTCCTGTAGGTAGCAAAATTTTGGGTCCTCATTGTGTATCCAGTTTGTTAATCTATGTCTTTTTTTTTTATTAACTTGAGTATTTCTTATATACATTTCGAGTGTTATTCCCTTTCCCGGTTTCCGGGCAAACATCCCCCTCCCCCCTCCCCTTCCTTATGGGTGTTCCCCTCCCAACCCTCCCCCCATTGCCGCCCTCCCCCCATAGACTAGTTCACTGGGGGTTCAGTCTTAGCAGGACCCAGGGCTTCCCCTTCCACTGGTGCTCTTACTAGGATATTCATTGCTACCTATGGGGTCAGAGTCCAGGGTCAGTCCATGTTTAGTCTTTAGGTAGTGGCTTAGTCCCTGAAAGCTCTGGTTGCTTGGCATTGTTGTACATATGGGGTCTCGAGCCCCTTCAAGCTCTTCCAGTTCTTTCTCTGATTCCTTCAACGGGGGACCTATTCTCAGTTCAGTGGTTTGCTGCTGGCATTCGCCTCTGTATTTGCTGTATTCTGGCTGTGTCTCTCAGGAGCGATCTACATCCGGCTCCTGTCGGTCTGCACTTCTTTGCTTCATCCATCTTGTTTAATTGGGTGGCTGTATATGTATGGGCCACATGTGGGGCAGGCTCTGAATGGGTGTTCCTTCAGTCTCTGTTTTAATCTTTGCCTCTCCCTTCCCTGCCAAGGGTATTCTTTTTCCTCATTTAAAGAAGGAGTGAAGCATTCACATTTTGATCATCCGTCTTGAGTTTCATTTTTTCTAGGGATCTAGGGTAATTCAAGCATTTGGGCTAATAGCCACTTATCAATGAGTGCATACCATGTATGTCTTTCTGTGATTGGGTTAGCTCACTCAGGATGATATTTTCCAGTTCCAACCATTTGCCTACGAATTTCATAAACTCGTTGTTTTTGATAGCTGAGTAATATTCCATTGTGTAGATGTACCACATTTTCTGTATCCATTCCTCTGTTGAAGGGCATCTGGGTTCTTTCCATTTTCTGGCTATTATAAATAAGGCTGAGATGAACATAGTGGAGCCCGTGTCTCTTTTATATGTTGAGGCATCTTTTGGGTATATGCCCAAGAGAGGTATAGCTGGATCCTCAGGCAGTAAAATGTCCAGTTTTCTGAGGAACCTCCAGACTGATTTCCAGAATGGTTGTACCAGTCTGCAATCCCACCAACAATGGAGGAGTGTTCCTCTTTCTCCACATCCTCGCCAGCATCTGCTGTCACCTGAGTTTTTGATCTTAGCCATTCTCACTGGTGTGAGGTGAAATCTCAGGGTTGTTTTGATTTGCATTTCCCTTATGACTAAAGATGTTGAACATTTCTTTAGGTGTTTCTCAGCCATTCGGCATTCCTCAGCTGTGAATTCTTTGTTTAGCTCTGAACCCCATTTTAATAGGGTTATTTGTTTCCCTGCGGTCTAACTTCTTGAGTTCTTTGTATATTTTGGATATAAGGCCTCTATCTGTTGTAGGATTGGTAAAGATCTTTTCCCAATCTGTTGGTTGCCGTTTTGTCCTAACCACAGGGTCCTTTGCCTTACAGAAGCTTTGCAGTTTTATGAGATCCCATTTGTCGATTCTTGATCTTAGAGCATAAGCCATTGGTGTTTTGTTCAGGAAATTTTTTCCAGTGCCTCTGTGTTCCAGATGCTTCCCTAGTTTTTCTTCTATTAGTTTGAGTGTGTCTGGTTTGATGTGGAGGTCCTTGATCCACTTGGACTTAAGCTTTGTACAGGGTGATAAGCATGGATCGATCTGCATTCTTCTACATGTTGCCCTCCAGTTGAACCAGCACCATTTGCTGAAAATGCTATCTTTTTTCCATTGGATGGTTTTGGATCCTTTGTCAAAAATCAAGTGACCATAGGTGTGTGGGTTCATTTCTGGGTCTTCAGTTCTATTCCATTGGTCTATCTGTCTGTCTCTGTACCAATACCATGCAGTTTTTATCACTATTGCTCTGTAATACTGCTTGAGTTCAGGGATAGTGATTCCCCCTGAAGTCCTTTTATTGTTGAGGATAGCTTTAGCTATCCTGGGTTTTTTGTTATTCCAGATGAATTTCCAAATTTTCTGTCTAACTCTTTGAAGAATTGGATTGGTATTTTGATGGGGATTGCATTGAATCTGTAGATTGCTTTTGGTAAAATGGCCATTTTTACTATATTAATCCTGCCAATCCATGAGCATGGGAGATCTTTCCATCTTCTGAGGTCTTCTTCAATTTCTTTCCTCAGTGTCTTGAAGTTCTTATTGTACAGATCTTTTACTTGCTTGGTTAAAGTCACACCGAGGTACTTTATATTATTTGGGTCTATTATGAAGGGTGTCGTTTCCCTAATTTCTTTCTCGGCTTGTTTCTCTTTTGTATAGAGGAAGGCAACTGATTTATTTGAGTTAATTTTATACCCAGCCACTTTGCTGAAGTTGTTTATCAGCTTTAGTAGTTCTCTGGTGGAACTGTTGGGATCACTTAAACATACTATCATGTCATCTGCAAATAGTGATATTTTGACCTCTTCTTTTCAGATCTGTATCCCCTTGATCTCCTTTTGTTGTCTGATTGCTCTGGCTAGAACTTCAAGAACTATATTGAATAAGTAGGGAGAGAGTGGGCAGCCTTGTCTAGTCCCTGATTTTAGTGGGATTGCTTCAAGTTTCTCTGCATTTAGTTTAATGTTAGCAACTGGTTTGCTGTATATGGCTTTTACTATGTTTAGGTATGGGCCTTGAATTCCTATTCTTTCCAGGACTTTTATCATGAAGGGGTGTTGAATTTTGTCAAATGCTTGCTCAGCATCTAATGAAATGATCATGTGGTTCTGTTCTTTCAGTTTGTTTATATAATGGATCACGTTGATGGTTTTCCGTATATTAAACCATCCCTGCATGCCTGGGATGAAGCCTACTTGATCATGGTGGATGATTGTTTTGATGTGCTCTTGAATTCGGTTTGCCAGAATTTTATTGAGTATTTTTGCGTCGATATTCATAAGGGAAATTGGTCTGAAGTTCTCTTTCTTTGTTGTGTCTTTGTGTGGTTTAGGTATAAGAGTAATTGTGGCTTCGTAGAAGGAATTTGGTAGGGCTCCATCTGTTTCAATTTTGTGGAATAGTTTGGATAATATTTGTATGAGGTCTTCTATGAAGGTTTGATAGAATTCTGCACTAAACCCGTCTGGACCTGGGCTCTTTTTGGTTGGGAGACCTTTAATGACTGCTTCTATTTCCTTAGGAGTTATGGGTTTCTTTAACTGGTTTATCTGTTCCTGATTTAACTTCGATACCTGGTATCTGTCTAGGAAATTGTCCATTTCCTGAAGATTTTCAAATTTTGTTGAATATAGGTTTTTATAGTAAGATCTGATGATTTTTTGAATTTCCGCCGAATCTGTAGTTATGTCTCCCTTTTCATTTCTGATTTTGTTAATTTGGACACACTCTCTGTGTCCTCTCGTTAGTCTGGCTAAGGGTTTATCTATCTTGTTGATTTTCTCAAAGAACCAACTTTTGGTTCTGTTGATTCTTTCTATGGTCCTTTTTGTTTCTACTTGGTTGATTTCAGCTCTGAGTTTGATTATTTCCTGCCTTCTACTCCTCCTGGGTGTATTTGCTTCTTTTTGTTCTAGAGCTTTTAGGTGTGCTGTCAAGCTGCTGACATATGCTCTTTCCTGTTTCTTTCTGCAGGCACTCAGCGCTATGAGTTTTCCTCTTAGCACAGCTTTCATTGTGTCCCATAAGTTTGGGTATGTTGTATCTTCATTTTCATTAAATTCTAAAAAGTTTTTAATTTCTTTCTTTATTTCTTCCTTGACCAGGTTATCTTTGAGTAGAGCATTGTTCAATTTCCACGTATATGTGGGCATTCTTCCCTTATTGTTATTGAAGACCAGTTTTAGGCTGTGGTGGTCCGATAGCACGCATGGGATTATTCTATCTTTCTGTACCTGTTGAGGCCCGTTTTTTGACCAATTATATGGTCAATTTTGGAGAAAGTACCATGAGGAGGTGAGAAGAAGGTATATCCTTTTGCTTTAGGATAGAATGTTCTATAAATATCCGTTAAGTCCATTTGGCTCATGACTTCTCTTAGTCTGTCGACATCACTGTTTAATTTCTGTTTCCATGATCTGTCCATTGATGAGAGTGGGGTGTTGAAATCTCCCACTATTATTGTGTGAGGTGCAATGTGTGTTTTGAGCTTTAATAAGGTTTCTTTTACGTATGTAGGTGCCCTTGTATTTGGGGCATAGATATTTAGGATTGAGAGTTCATCTTGGTGGATTTTTCCTTTGATGAATATGAATTGTCCTTCCTTATCTTTTTTGATGACTTTTAGTTGGAAATTGATTTTATTTGATATTAGAATGGCTACTCCGGCTTGCTTCTTCTGACCATTTGCTTGGAAAGTTGTTTTCCAGCCTTTCACTCTGAGGTAGTGTCTGTCTTTGTCTCTGAGGTGTGTTTCCTGTAGGCAGCAGAATGCAGGGTCCTCGTTGCGTATCCAGTTTGTTAATCTATGTCTTTTTATTGGGGAGTTGAGGCCATTGATATTGAGAGATATTAAGGAATAGTGATTATTGTTTCCCTTTATATTCATATTTGGATGTGAGGTTATGTTTGTGTGCTTTCATTCTCTTTGTTTTGTTGCCAAGACGATTAGTTTCTTGCTTCTTCTACGGTATAGCTTGCCTTCTTATGTTGGGCTTTAACATTTATTATCCTTTGTAGTGCTGGATTTGTAGAAAGATATTGTGTAAATTTGTTTTTGTCATGGAATATCTTGGTTTCTCCATCAATGTTAATTGAGAGTTTTGCTGGATACAGTAACCTGGGCAGGCATTTGTGTTCTCTTAGGGTCTGTATGACATCAGTCCAGGATCTTCTGGCCTTCATAGTTTCTGGCGAGAAGTCTGGTGTGATTCTGATAGGTCTCCCTTTATATGTTACTTGACCTTTTTCCCTTACTGCTTTTAATATTCTTTCTTTATTTTGTGCGTTTGGTGTTTTGACAATTATGTGACGGGAGGTGTTTCTTTTCTGGTCCAATCTATTTGGAGTTCTGTAGGCTTCTTGTATGTCTATGGGTATCTCATTTTTTAGGTTAGGGAAGTTTTCTTCTATGATTTTGTTGAAGATATTTACTGGTCCTTTGAGCTGGGAGTCTTCACTCTCTTCTATACCTATTATCCTTAGGTTTGATCTTCTCATTGAGTCCTGGATTTCCTGTATGGACTGTTTTGGACCAGTAGCTTTTTCCGCTTTACATTATCTTTGACAGTTGAGTCAATGATTTCTATGGAATCTTCTGCTCCTGAGATTCTCTCTTCCATCTCTTGTATTCTGTTGGTGAAGCTTGTATCTACAGCTCCTTGTCTCTTCTTTTGGTTTTCTATATCCAGGGTTGTTTCCATGTGTTCTTTCTTGATTGCTTCTATTTCCATTTTTAATTCCTTCAACTGTTTGATTGTGTTTTCCTGGAATTCTTTCAGGGATTTTTGTGTCTCCTCTCTATGGGCTTCTACTTGTTTATTTATGTTTTCCTGGAATTCTTTCAGGGATTTTTGTGTCTCCTCTCTATGGGCTTCTACTTGTTTATTTATGTTTTCCTGGAATTCTTTCAGGGATTTTTGCGATTCTTTCAGGCATTTTTGCGATTCCTCTCTGTAGGCTTCTACTTGTTCTCTAAGGGAGTTCTTCATGTCTTTCTTGAAGTCCTCCAGCATCATGATCAAAAATGATTTGGAAACTAGTTCTTGCTTTTCTGGTGTGTTTGGATATTCCATGTTTGTTTTGATGGGAGAATTGGGCTCCGATGGTGCCATGTAGTCTTGGTTTCTGTTGCTTGGGTTCCTGCGCTTGCCTCTCGCCATCAGATTATCTCTAGTGTTACTTTGTTCTGCTATTTCTGACAGTGGCTAGACTGTCCTATAAGCCTGTGTGTCAGGAATGCTGTAGACCTGTTTTCCTCTCTTTCAGTCAGTTATGGGGACAGAGTGTTCTGCTTTCGGGCGTGTAGTTTTTCCTCTCTACAGGTCTTCAGCTGTTCCTGTGGGCCTGTGTCTTGAGTTCACCAGGCAGCTTTCTTGCAGCAGAAAATTTGCTCTTACCTGTGGTCCTGAGGCTCAAGTTCGCCCGTGGGGTGCTGCCCACAGGCTCTCTGCAGCGGCAGCAACCAGGAAGACCTGTGCCGCCCCTTCCGGGAGTTTCAGTGCACCAGGGTTCCAGATGGTCTTTGGCTTTTTCCTCTGGAGTCCGAGATGTGTGTGCAGGGAGCAGTCTCTTCTGGTTTCCCAGGCTTGTCTGCCTCTCTGAAGGTTTAGCTCTCCCTCCCACGGGATTTGGGTGCAGAGAACTGTTTATCTGGTCTGTTTCTTTCAGGTTCCGGCGGTGTCTCAGGCAGAGGTCCTGCCGCTCCTGGGCCCTCCCCCACGCGAGCCCAGAGGCCTTATACAGTTTCCTCTTGGGCCAGGGATGTGGGCAGGGGTGGGCAGTGTTGGTGGTCTCTTCCGCTCTGCAGCCTCAGGAGTGCCCACCTGACCAGGCGGTTGGGTCTGTCTCTCACCGGGTCTGGGAGCAGAGAGCTGCTGCGGGCCGGGATCCACGGGTCAATCTATGTCTTTTTATTGGGGATTTGAGTCCAATGATCTTGAGAGATATTAAGGAATATTGGTTGTTGCTTCCTGTTATATTCATGTTTGTAAGTGAGATTATGTTTGTATGCTTGTCTTCTCATGTTTTTATTGCAAACGATTTGTTTCTTGCTTTTTCTAGGGTGTAGCTTGCCTCATTGTGTTGGGCTTTACCATTTATTATCCTTTGTAGGGCTGGATATGTAGAAAGATATTGTAAAAATTTGGTTTTGTCATGGAATATCTTGGTTTCTTCATCTATGTTAATTGAGAGTTTTGTTGGATACAGTAACCTGGGCTGGCATTTTTGTTCTCTTAGGGTCTGTATGACATCTGTCCAGGATCTTCTGGCTTTCATAGTCTCTGGTGAGAAGTCTGGTGTAATTCTGATAGGTCTGCCTTTATATGTTACTTGACATTTTTCCCTTACTGCTTTTAATATTTTTTCTTTTTTTTTTTTTTTTTTGATTTGGTGTTTTGACTATTATGCGACGGGAGGAGTTTCTTTTCTGGTCCAATCTCTTTGGAGTTCTGTAGGCTTCTTGTATGTTTATGGGCATCTCTTTCTTTAGGGTAGGGAAGTTTTCTTCTATGATTTTGTTGAAGATATTTACTGGTCCTTTGAGTTGAGCATCTTCCTTCTCTTCTATTCCTATTATCCTTAGGTTTGATCTTCTCTTTGTGTCCTGGATTTCCTGTATGTTTTGGGCCAGTAGCTTTTTCTGCTTTACATCTTTGACAGTTGAATCGATGATTTCTATGGAATCTTCTGCTCCTGAGATTCTCTCTTCTATCTCTTGCATTCTGTTTGTGATGCCTGTATCTACGGCTCCTTGTCTCTTGCTTTGGTTTTCTGTATCCAGGGTTCTCTCCCTTTGTGCTTTCTTTATTGTTTCTATTACCATTTTTAATTCCTTCACCTGTTTGTGTTTTCCTGCAATTCTTTCAGGGATTTTTGCATTTCCTCTCTATAGGCTTCTTGTTGTTTGTGTTTTCCTGCATTTCTCTAAAGGAGTTCTTTATGTCTTTCTTGAAGACCTCCATCATCATGATCAATTGTGATTTTAAACCTAGATCTTGCCTTTCTGTTTTTTTTTTTTTTGGATATTCAGTGATTGCTTTGGTGGGAGAATTGGGCTCCAATGATGCCATGTAGTCTTGGTTTCTGTTCCTTGGGTTCCTGTGCTTGCCTCTTGCCATCATGTTGTCTCTGGTGTTACCTTGTTCTGCTATTTCTGACAGTCGTTAGACCTTCCTATAGGCCTGTGTGTCGGGAGTGCTCTAGATCTCTTTTCCTGTTTTCTTTCAGCCAGTTATGGGAACAGAGTGTTCTGCTTTCAGGAGTGTAGTCATTCCTGTCTACTGGTCTTCAGGTGTTCCTGTTGGACGTGTGTCCTGAGTCCACCAGGTAGGTCACTTGGTTTCACCTCTGGTCTCAGGCCTGTAGTTGCTTCTCAGAGCTGGGTTTCAGCTCTTTGTGAGGGTAGCAACCAGATGGGCCTGCCCTGCCATCGCTTGGGACCCTGTGCACCGGGGGCCCAGATGGCACTAGGCTTTTTCCTCTAGAGTCAGAAATGTGGGCAGAGAGTAGTCTCCTCTGGCTTCTCAGGTGTGTCTGCCCCTCTGAAAGTTCAACTCTTCGTCCCACGGGATTTGGGAGCTATTCGACTTGGTCCCTTCAGATCCGGGTGGTGTCTGGACCGCAGCATTGAGTTCCCCTATCTTCCTGTGCCCAGAGGCCCTATACCATTTCCTCTTGTGCCAGCAATGTGGGCATGGGTAGGCAGTACTAGAAGTCTCTCCTGCCCTGCAGTGTCAGGAGTTCCCTCCTGCCTGGGCTGTGAGCTCTCTCTCCCATAGGGTTTGGGAGCAGGAATAGCAAGGTTTGGGCCCCAGCTCCAGTTTCATTTTCTACTCCAATTTTAGTTCACAATTGGGTAATAGCTCACAGGAATGGGTATATTTATAGGAGAGAAATTGATGCAAAAAGAAACACCTTTTTTATTGGATATTTTATGTATTTACATTTCAAATGTTATCCCCTTTCCTGGTTCCCCCTTCTCCCATTTCCCCTTCTCCTGCTTCTATGACCATGCTATCCCTCCCACCCACCTACTCTTTCGACAACACCCTGGCTTTCCCCTACACTGGGGAAATAAGCCTTCACAGGGCCAAATGATACCAGATGATGGTATGCTCTGCTACATATTGAGTTGGAGCCATGGGTCCCTCCATGTGTACAGTTCGGTTGGTGGTGCTCTAGGGAGTGTGGTTCCTTGATATTGTAGTTTTTCCTATGGGGTTGCAAACCTTTTCAGGTCATTCAGTCCTTTCTCTAACTCCTCCATTGGGGTCACTGTGCTCAGACTGATGGTTAGCTACAAACATCCTCATCTGTATCGGTAGAGCCCTGGCAGAATCTTTCAGGAGACATCCATATCAAGCTCCTGTCAGCAAGAACGTCTTGGCATCAGCGACACTGACTGGGTTTGGTGGCTGCATATGGGATGGATTCCCAGGTAGGGCAGTCTCTGGATGGCCTTTCCTTCAGTCTTTGCTCCACTCTCCATCCCTGTATTTCCTCCAGTGAATATTTTGTTCTCCCTTCTAAGAAGGACTGAAGTATCCCCGTTTTTTTCTTCCTTCTTCTTGAACTTCATATAGTTTGTGAATTGTATCTTGGGCATTCCAAGCTTTTGAGCTAATATCCACTTATCAGTGAGTGCATCCCACGTGTGTTCTTTTTGACTGGGTTACTTCACTCAGAATGATATTTTATAGTTCCATCCATTTGCCTAAGAATTTCAAATCATGCATTGGGGAAAAAGAGCCTTTTCAACAAATGGTACTGGTTCAACTGGCTGTCAGCATGTATAAGAATGCAAATCGTGAAATACCCAATTCAATAAAGATGGAGAAAAAAGAGGTATTTAATAAGATTAGTGATAGCAAGAAATTTAGAGACTTTATTGAAAATAAATTACTTATTTTACCACAAAAAAGAATGCAAGTCAATTCATTCTTATCACCCTGTAAAAAGCTCAAGTCCCAGTGGATCAATGACCTCTACATAAAACCAGATATACTGACACTAACAGACGAGAAGGTGGGGAAAATCCTTAAACACATAGGCATAGTTGAAAATTTCCTGAACAGAACACCAGTGGCTTATGCTCTAAGATCAACAATTGACAAATGGGACCTCATAAAATTACGCTTCTGTAAGGCAAAGGGCACTGTCATTAGGACAAAACAGCAACAAAGTGATTGGGAAAAGATCTTTACCAATCCTATACCCAATAGAGGGCTAATATCTAATATATAGAAAGAACTCAAGAAGTTACACTCTAGAGAACCAAAATAATCCTATTAAAATGGGGTACAGAGCTAAACAAAAAGTTCTCAACTGAGGAATATTGAATGGCCGTATTCAAATTGAAATGTTCAACATCCTTAGTCATCAGGAAAATGAAAATCAAAACAACACTGAAATTCCACCTCACACCAGTCAGAATGGCTAAGATAAAAACTCAGGTGATAGCAGATGCTGGCGAGGATTTGAAGAAAGAGGAACACTCCTCTATTTTTGGCGGGATTGCAAGCTCATACATCCATTCTGGAAATCAGTCTGGTGGTTCCTCAGATAATTGAACATAGTGCTACCTGAGGATTCAGCTATACTACCCCTGGACATATACACAAAAGATGCTCCAACATATAACAGGAACACATGCTCCACTATATTCATGGTAGCCTTATTTATAATAGCCAGAAGCTGGAAAGAACCCAGATGTCCTTCAACAGAGGAATGAATACAGAAAATGTGGTACATTTACAAAATGAAATACTACTAAGCTATTAAAGATAACTTTTAATGTTCAAGACTGTGGAAGATAATTACATACTGATTTAAGAATTTCAGACTGTTCAGTCTTAATAAAAGCATCTGAAATGTTTAATGGATACTTGTAAAAATTTCTCTACAGCACCAAAATGAACTTGAACTTCTGTAGCAGCCAATCATTACAATATTCCCAAATGAGCTTTCAACTTACCCATCAATTACTCATGAAAACAATGTTCTAAAGTTCTTTACCACCAGATAACACACACTTCCAGGTATTCACAATGTCTCTCAGATTGCATTATAAGATATTCTAAACTAAGATTTTCCTTGCTTTAACATTAAGTGGGGTGCCTTTCTTCTTGTGCTTTGTGAGGAGCATATTTCGAAAGGCATCAAAAGTTTTGACACATGTATTCTATTCTTCTGTAGGACCAAGGGTTAGAATGTGATTCAGTATTGAAACAGTCTAAAATATTTAAGTAGAAAAAATAAAAAAAACATGACACCTTATAATTGGTCTGTGAGCAATAAGAAGATGGCTAAGTTAGAAGGCTATAAATACTCAGTGATTTTTGGGCAAAGTCACATACATATTTCACTACTGGGATATGAACCACATTTGATGGTCTTGGGTTGAATAGAATTCTATCTAAAACACACATCTGGGAAACAGTGCTAACAGAAGAGTCTGTGCAGTGTGAACTATTGGCAACACAGATAGGGCAGGCTGTATTGCTGTTCTTGGGAGCACCTTTCGTTTGTCTTTGACAGGAACTAGACTACGATCCAAAAGGAATGATGAGTCAGAAAATAATTGAGACATCAGTTGCCCATAATTTGAAAAGCAGAAAGGAATGAAAGAAGAGAATTAGTTGAGTGAGACTGTTAATTAGATGGTGGGATAAAACAACTTTGCCATCTCAGAAAATATGAGAATCGCTAAATACTAGAGTCCAGGGGGAAAAACCTGGTCAGCTTGTCCCAAAGTTTTATACAGGAATAATGAGAACAATTTATCATTGGACAGTGATGAGAAAAAAGAAAATAGTTGCTTTCTATTTTTAAGTGAACAGCATATATTAGGTAAATTTGACTCTTATACATTTAGGAAATACTAATTTTAGCTAGAAATCTATAGGAGAATTCTGAGCAAATATGCTATACTTCATAAAAATACAAACTCAAACATAAATATATATACATATATAGCATATATGTATATGTATATTTGTGTGTGCATTTGTGGGCATATGTGTATATATATATATATATATATATATATATATATATATATATATATATACATACATAAATACACACAAAGTATGTTAAAATAAGATTCACCCAAACACACAGGTACAAAATTAGATGTAATACTCCTTCCTCTATATGAGCATATCCCCTTATGCCCAGGGTCAATTTACATTTCATTCTTACAGCTCTGGCACTAGAGAATATCCACTCTATTCAGTCTCTTATGTAAATAATTCTAAGTCCATTGAAAGCCATTAGTGAGAGAATTAACTGCATTTCTGGGGAGGTACAGAACAGTCATTCTCTTAAGTTCTTGGAGTTGGGTAGTTAAATCCCTCGGTGTTACTTGTCTCTTGGCACCACTTAAAATCCTAGCCAAATTTAATTTTCGTTTGGTTCATAATGAATTCATGAGGAACAGCCATGTCCCTCCCATGCCTAATGGAGAATTCATACAGATTACTCCCTAGTACATTTTTGTCTTTTTTTTCACAAACTTCTATCACTATAGCATCTTACAGGTTTCTGAGGCACATAGGGTAGACATTAAGCTTTGTTGAAAATCTCTCAGTTTTCATATTTACTGTTTTCTTTCTTTAATGGCACATGTGGTCAGCATAGGTTCAAACACAAAGAACACATGGGTTTGAATTGTTCATGTTTCTGTGACTAATAAGAGCAGTCAACATCTAATCTTACATTATCATCTTCCATATGATGGGATAGAATCAGTTCAGTTTGAGCATTCCATTTTATATCATTATTAGATTTTAAATATAATAAAAGTCTAGTTACAATAAAATATATTTCAGGATAAGATATTTTCACTTCATAAAACTTGCCAGTGTAATTCGTTCATTTGTAACAAAGGCATCACATAAATATTTCAACAGATTCTTGCCAGAATTTCTTACAGTTCATAATCTCTTTTAAATATTGAAACAATTTATGATGTTGAATTTTACTTAAAATGTGTATTTTTTTAACTATCAGAAAATTGAGAGGGATGGTTCTTAATGCATTTAAAACTATAATAAGCACCACATTTAAAGATTAATTTCAGACACATTATCTTTGATTATTAAAATAATGGAGTTTGATTTTCATTATTGTACTTAACTACATCTAAAGATTACAGCTAATTCTTTTGAAGCCAAGTAAATGTGAATTATCAAAAATTTAAGAAAAGCAGTATCAATTTAAGTATAACATCTTAGGTTGAGGAATTTTTCAAAATCATATAAGGTATTATTATTGTCTCCCAGAACTTGAAAGTAATACTCTACTGCTAAATACACACACATGTTAGATTCAGGACTTGAAGCAAAGTAGCTGGAACTGACCTTGAAGCATCCTCCTTGAGGAAAAGCTCTATTAGTATCCTAAGGTGTTGTGCATGAGACTAAGGAATTAATAGCAATCATGAAGCCTACATAGTTGTAAATCCTATATCACATAACATTGTCCAACATGTCAAGATAACTCCAACAGTCAACAGGGGAACTTTTGTTTAAGAGATGATCAATAACTCTTTAATTGGACTTAAGGTCTGGTTAATAGTAACAAATTCATAGCTGGTACTGTATACCTAACCTTTGATCACAAACCTGAGAGGAGAACCTACTACTGCTTCTTTCATAAATCACTGTAAATTCTAACTATAATATAAATAGTTATCTTTATTCCCACAGGCATGTCTAGCCTTCATTATTCATTACACAAACATTTTTTATGCAGTAGATGCAAAGCATTACAGAAAGTCACAACTAGTCATACTGCAAAGAACTACTGACCCTTAGGTAGCCAATCTCAACTGATATAATCTACAAAACAATCTCTATACCTAGTTATGAGGAAACATTGGAGAACAGACAGAAAAATATCCAGAGGACCAGGACACTTGCTTTGAGAAACTATCTTCTATGTATAACAGAAAAGCTGTAATCATGAAATCTCAAAAATATGATCTCTTAACATGACCTCCACAATGAGAACATCAATTGACATGTCAACATGAATTGGGAAATCAATTAAGGCTCTTCCCCTAAATGAAGAATTATAGTAAATGAAAATGAGGGAGCCAGATATTTCTAGAGATTGCTTCCTGGTAGGTCATCGAATTCCAAGTAGCTAACCCTACACACACAGACACACACATACACACACACACACACACACACACACACACAGAGACACACACACACACACGCGCGCACACACACATATTTTTAAATGCAAACAATGATTGAAGGAAAAGAGGTCATAATTTGAGTGGGAAGAAGGGACATATTGGGATATGGGATATGTTGGAAGGGGTAAATGGAGAGGTAAAAATGATGTAACTACCTTATGCATATATAAAATTCTAAAAATACATTTAAATAAATAATAAAAATGTATTAGTGTGTCTGACACATAGGCCATATAAACAATAACAATAAAAGACTTAAATCTTGGAAAGAATACACAAATCTATAAAATTTTTGTAATTATTATAAAGAGGGAAAGACGAGCTTGATAAATATATAGATCTGTTGTATTTATATTTAATAACACATCTATTTTTTATAAAATAATTTTAAGATCAAAGTACTTATTTTTATACTCTGTAATAGAGTTTGAGATCCTGAGTGTACACACAAAGGACTTTTATAAAAAATTCAGTGGACAAACTTGTAACACAGGATACCTCTGCAAGGATTTACACAAGTACCACAAAGTCAAAGGAATCAGGTTAATTAAACTGTAAGGAAATGGTCGTAGGGATGTACTGTATCAGAGAAGAATAGATAAAAGGAAAAGAGAAAGAAACCATCAAATGGTGAATGTAACAAAGTAGAATTAAAAAAAACACTCTTGTCACTAATGGTGGCACTATTATTATTTGCAATGGCAAATGTTTAAATGTATAAATCATTTTAGAGGGGTTAGAGAAAGGATTGAAGGAGCTGAACGGATTTTCAAACCCATAAGAACAACAAAACCAACCATCAGAGCTCCTAGGGACTAAACCACTATCCAAAGAGTACACATGGACAGACCCATGGCTCCAGCTGCATATGTAGCAGAGGATGGCCTTGTTGGGCACCAATGGGAGGAGAAGCCCTTGGTCCTGCCAAGTCTCGATGCCCCAGTGTAGAGGAATGTCAGGTCAGGGAGGCAGGAAGGGGTGAGTAGATGGGTGATGAACACCCTCATAGAAGCAAAAGGGGGGCGAAGGGATGGGAGTTACATTTGGAATGTAAATTTTAAAACTCCAATAAGAAAAGAGAAAAAAATCAGGGATAATGAAAAAAAAAAGAAATAAATCATTTTGGGGAACACACTTCAGAAAAAGTCATTGCATAGACAAAGGAAAACTTTAGATTGATTAGTGATTTAAATGCCAGTGACAAAAACAAAAAGATGGGGGGGGAAAGCATTCATTACTTACCATTTATCTGGCATTAGCTGAAATAGATTTATCTATTCAAAGTTCAAGATTGTTTCACATCAGAGCATCGCAGAACATATTCACAGGTTACTGATACTTGGAAGACATCACTTACTAAGACTTTAATATTACAGCTATACAAGAATATCTTTCAAGCAACTCAAACAGATGTGGAAATTGATAAGAAAATTGTTAAACAAAAAATGGAATCATATAACTGAAAATTATGTGCAAAGGTGTGAAACCTCTTTAATCAGATAAAGGTAAAAACCAAAATCACATGGAAATAAAGTCACATTAGCTGCATTCACAAAATGGAAAAGAAAGATCCATTCAGTTATTGATAAGAATGTGGAAGAATGATAGAGTCTCTTGTCATGTTATGCTAGTAGGAACACAGACTCCGCAGCTTTTACAACTGCTTTTTAAGTGTTCTCGCCAAGGATACCATGTTTGTTATCTTATTTCAGAAAAATATGCTCACTACTTCCAACTACAGACGTGTCTACATTTATGGAAATAAAGAGTTAATGTCCACCTAACTATCTAGTAGAGAAATAAATTAAAGCAAAGTGTGTTGTTTGCATCTCTTAGTACATGGAAACAACACTTTTGACGTTAGAAAGTCAGTGTCAAATGATCAAAGAAATATTTATCACACAATAATCATTATAATAATGAAATAAACCATTATTGTTTTAGTAATAGTGTAATGCTGAAAAAGATAATATGATAACATAAACATCAAGCACCTGTTTTTGAGTGGACATGCAAAGAAGGACTCAGGAAAAATACACAGTAGAGCATAAAATACCACCAAATGGTACCCTGTCAAACTAATAAGGAAAACATTTCTCAATTCATGTAATGCCTTAAGATAAGTTATTTGATGTCATGGCCTCAGTTGTTACTTGACATATTTGATCCCCCAGTCTTTATAAGGTCTGCACACACAGATTCATTGAACTGTGGTTAGAAAATATTTAACAATATTGGACCTACACTGACAATGTAAGGTTTTTAAATGGCATTATTTCTTAAATAAAGTACAGTATAACAACCTGTCACACAACATTTGTATTGTATTAGACATTATAAATAGTCCACATGTAAGTTCAAGAATATTGAAAGACATGTATATGTCCTATGCAAGCAGTATGTCACTATATATTAGGGAACGATGAAGGCACAGATATAGGTATCAATAGGAGTTCCTCGAATGATTTTCCTTGACTGCTGAGGGATGATCATGCTAAGTTGTGATTAATTCCATGCATGTGTACAATTGGCCGTATAAGCAGATCCCATTCTGTTCTGCATTTCTCTTCCTGAGAATCCTTTTAAAACTTCCTTGACCACTGTGGCTTAACATTCTCTGTCTGTAAAATTTAAATTAAATATGTTTGACTTTAGCATGGACACAACCAGCTAATGAAAGCAATTTGTCTGTATACGTTCACAATGTCATCAGGTATAAAAAGAATATGTGAAATGTATGCCGTAAACTGTAAGAATTTGCTCTTCTATAGGTAGCTAATATGATCACTTCATTTAAACTAAAACAGATCAAGTTTAGGTCAATCTTTAGTAAAATTACACTTTATACATTTTAATGTGTATAATTTTAACTTTTGTGATCTAGTTTATGAAAAAATTATATTCCCTCTTTCCCCTGTTTTGTGATTGAAATAAAAATTTGATTAATTTACAAAAATAATTAGTTTGCCAGACTGATATACCAGGTATATCATATAATATGATATGCATATTTTGGGGGTCATACTAGATTTTGCCTTATACATGATTTGAATTTTTAAAAATCACTGTCATCATTTTTAAGTAAAATTCTAATATAACTAGTTTTTGTTCAAATATCTCAAGATTAAAACCTTATTTGGTAGTAATGCAATGTAACCTCCACGCAATCATATCCAAAGAAATAGCTAAAGATTTTCACACCATGGAGCACAGAATGCAGTTAAACGTATGAGTAGCCAGTGGCTAACAATACTTGCATTTAATAAACCTTGATTAAACTTACGCTCTTCTGTTTTGCACACAGTGAAAAGTCCAATATTTTACTATGTTCACTTTTGCTTTGGAGGATGTTTTTTGGCAGTGATTAATATATCTGGGACTTACTGCTTCTGTTGCTGCTTAGTCAAAATAACTTTTAAGTTGTACAGAAAGGAAAGATGTCAATTCTCATTAGAGGTTGCATTTAATGCTCTGTTTCTCTTGCATTTTAAACAATTTTCCTGATAAGATATCTGTACTTTGCCATCTGACCTGCCAACACCTTACATGGCATTTGATAGTGATTTGGATTTTATTTTTGTCATTTTGGAGTTTTGAAATGCCAGCTTGTGATATGTTCTTTGTACAGTATGAATTAATATAGTTGCCATTCTTTAAAATATCATGTTATCCCTGATTCATCTTTTATTAGAATTAAATCCACAGCCTGCTATAAACAGAGCCTTATCACATTTTGTTCTTACCTGAGTATTTCACAATATAAATCAGTGTGGTGTGTGTGCTTTCCTGTGCTGCTGGGAGAAATAACTGGCTTTTAAATGATTTTTAGTTGTAATTATAACAATAGCTATCCCTCTGTCACTGATGGCTTTTTTCCAGATGGTCTATTTTTGCCCTGACATTTTTGTCCATTCTATGAATTTCATCATGGGGAAGAAACAGCAGTTTGTCTCAGAGCTGCTCAATTTTGATCTCCGGGTGACAAGCTGATATTTCTTTCCTTTGAAGAAGTTTTTAATATGATGGGTTAAATGTCAAAGAAAAAAAACCATCATATATTGAACCTTACTAGCCTCATTTCTCTTAATATTAATGACATATTGACATTTGATTTTTTTTTTAAAAATGGCCTCTACTTTTAAAATAGCTGTATAGATTTTGAAAAAAAAACAGATGTATTTAGGCTTCTTGTATGTTAGTAAAAATCATTGAGCATAATAATATGTGTCTAAGTAAGAAAGAAATCATCGTTGCTAAAGGCCCTTGATAGTCAATAACTGATAGTTTAAAAAGTAAAACAATTATTTGTCCAAAATTCTGCAGTAGACCATAGGCACATTAACTTGAAATTTTGTATATATTAGGAAAACATGGAGGAAAAAGACTAATGCAATTGGAAGACTAATTTCTAGTTATTTGATTGAAGGAAAAAATGAATATAGGAGAGTATAAATATGATGAATTTGTGCCTTTCTGGTCTGGTCTGGTCTTTAATGAGAGTACTTACTGAGCATGTGTTTGTTAGGCCCTGGTTTTCATATTTAGTATCCATATAAAACATTAAAACAAAACAAAAAGAAAAGGGGGGAGATGTATTATTTCAATCAAAGTATTACTATATTATTTAGACAGTGAGTGCACTGTTTCTTTACTAATTGTCACTAATTTTACAACAAACATTAAACTTTATAATCCTTCACAAGCATTAAAGGCTAACTTCTTACTGATTTGTAATATATAGAGCACAAGTCAGGTATATGGAGAGAGTAGTGGTTCATGATTCTCCATATCCATGAAAGTGTGTTGGTTTGTAGTTCTTGTATAAATGCAACAGGTGAAACTTATGCCATCCTGTTTCTCTATAGAATCTGCATGAATAAATGCACATGACATTTTAGCATGAACACATTTACGTGGTCTAAGTCATAGTGAATAGAGTAGCCATTAGCCATATAGGGATATTTAAGATTAAATTAAAATAATTAATTTTATTAACATTAAAAGGGGATTTGTTCCTTTCAAGTTTTTAAAGTCACCTGTGGCTGATGTTTTCTAAAACAATTCTCACAGAGAGTCCTGTGAATGTACTATGGATTGACGTTTTACTGTGGGCTGCAGTATTGCTGACCATCTTTGTTACCTTCATGATTCTATATTCAATATTTTAACATTTGCTCATATTTTCTCATAGAATTGAGCTGTAGTGTGAAACTATGCACTTTTCACAAGCTTCTATTTTAAATTTCTAATACCATTGTGTGCTACCAACCTTAAGTTCTTAAAAATGTACCCAGGAAGTAGCTGGACATCACAACTCATAATCACATTATAGACTTAAAATGATCTATTCTACTAAACAAAATGAAGAGAATTAGTGTTTAATTTTGGTTGCTTTGGGATAAAAAGAAAAATCACCACCACCACTACCCCACCACTACCACCAAGAATAAAACCCCAAATACTTATCTCTATTTGGAGGTTTAAATTAGTTCCTAAAGCAATATGCTTTCTTTGTTGTTTTTGTTAAGTAATTTGCCTTTAGACTGTATTATTTTATAATTACATAAGGAGTCTGACATTCTAAGCAATGCTTTGAAGGAATTAACATTCTCTAATCTTAAATCTTCTGAGTAATAAAAGCCATGGAAATTTCAGCTTTGGTGGGGTATTTATTATATTAAAACAACCAGGAGTGCAATTCATGAGGCCAATATGAGAATGAGCTGTCATTTTAAAATGATTCACTGCCTTCTTCCCCCCTCACATTTAGTTCTTATCAAGTTATTCTATATGAAAATAAACAACCTCATTCCTAGCAATAAACTTCCATCAAAGTGACTGTCTAAATTCATTCTCGTTGAGGTTACAGTATCAGGATTTAACTTACCTTCTTGGAGATGCTCTGTAACAATTCTAGAGCACTGACTGCTGATGAACCTATTTTGGAATGACAAAAGCTATGATTTACGTATTATTTACTTTTTGGTAGTGTGACAAACATACCTGAGCTCTTCAAATTAAAGGAGGAAGAATTTATTTTGGCCCATTGTTTAAGAAGTTTCATCTGAGGGATAGTTGGTTGTGATGTTTCTGGGCCTATTTTGAAACAGAAAATGGTGGTAGAGGGTATATGGTAGAGCAAATCTGCTTATCAGGAAGCATCCAGACAGAGGAAGTGAGCGTCAAGGTGTCTTTCAAGACCATGCCTCTTGATGATCTCATTTCTCCTTATTTTAGAAAGGTTGTATTACTTCTTAATATCACCATCAAATATGAATCCATGTGCTCAATAGTTTAATTTGGAAGAGTGTAAACATAACTCAACAGGTAGTAGATGGTGCTTTTGCTTTGGTTTGCCTTCTTTCTTCCCTTATCTTTGCTTGCTTTGAGTTCATAGAGGGAAATGCACCAAAAAACCTCTGGTGCTATCGCAGGTTATTCTTGCTGTTTCTGCAGAGTTATGCCAGAGCCTTGCAGTGTTTGCTGGATCAAACCTGGTGATACTGATTCATGTTAAGTGTTTGCTATTGGACTGGACTGCTGATATCTTGACAACAAAGACTGGAATCACTCCCAAAACAATTTCTGAACAGGTCAACTTGTTGATCCCTCATCCCCATTCCTACTAACCTTCTTTCTCTGCTACCTCTGGCTAGTGGGCTAAATGGGAGGTTGATAAATTTAAGAACACTAATTAAAGTAAGTTTTGAAAAATCCAAAATCTTGAATTACCCAACATATAATTCACAGATCACATGAAGCTCAAAAAAAGAGGATTAAAAAAGTGTGGATGGGATGCTTTAGTCCTTCTTAGAAGGGAAAACAAAACTATCCATAGGAGGAAACACAGAGACAACGTGTGGAGCAGAGTCTGAAGGAAAGGCCATCCAGAGACTGCCCCACCTGGAGGATCGATTCCATGTGCACACACCAAACCTAGACAATATTGCTGATGCCAAGAAGTACATTCTGACAGGAGTCTGATGTAGCTGTATCCCGAGAGTCTCTGTCAGATTCTGACAAATACAGAGATGGGTGTTTATAGCCAACCACTGAACTGAGAACAGGGTCCCCAGTTGAGGAGTTAAAGGACTAAAGTAGCTGAAGGGGTTTGCAACCCCATAGGAAGAACAACAATATCAACCAACCAGACCCCTCAGAACTCCCAAGGACTAAACCACCATCCAAAGAGTACACACGGACAGACCCATGACTCCAGCTGCATGTGTAGCAGAAGATGACCTTGTTGGGCATCAGTGAGAGGAGAAGCCTTTGGTTCTGCCAAGTCTCAAAGCCAGAGTGTAGGCAAATGTTAGGGCAGGGCGGTTGGAAGGCATGGCAGGGTGGGTAGGGGAACACTCTCATAGAAGCAGGGGGAGGGTGGATGGGATGGGGGCTTATGGATGGGAAACCAGGAAAGGGGCTAACATTTGATATGTAATATATGTATACACACACACACACACACACACACACACACACACACACACACACACATATATATATATATTACATATATAATAAAAATCTAAACCTATGGTTTTTTTGTGAACTTGACAAAGCTAAAGTTATCTGAAAGGAGGGAACCTCAATTTCATAATAAGTGATTAATAGGCCTTGACCATAATGGGCAGTTCCATCTCTGGACTGGTAGTTCTGGGTTTTATAAGAAAGCAGGATTAGCTAAGCTAGTAAGCCAATCTTGGCCTCTTTATCAGATCTTGCCTACAGGTTCCCAGCTTCTTTGAATACCTAACCTGACTTTCTTCAATGATGGATGACAGTGTAAAAATAT
Organism: Rattus norvegicus; assembly: GCF_021556685.1. Lineage (NCBI taxonomy): Eukaryota > Metazoa > Chordata > Mammalia > Rodentia > Muridae > Rattus > Rattus norvegicus. Next base: position 46,747,234 of record NC_141549.1, read on the forward strand.
AAACCAAATTAGTCCCTTCCTCTCCAAGTTGCTTTTCATCATGGTGATCTTCCTAGTAATACAAACTCTAAGTAAGACAATCTTGGATGAATTAATCAATCAGGAACTCTACAGAATCCCATAACCTTCCAAAGACCCCACCTCTGATCACTGTTGTACTAGAGAACAAGGGTTCAATGCATAATCCGTTGGGAGACAATTAGGACCCATAAAAATTCATCACAATGGCTCATAGCTGTAATGTGACTATCCCCACTACAACCAATTTTATGTTCAGATTCAGTTCACAAGCAGTTTACAAACTTCTAAAAATTGGTTATTGGCTTCTTCTGGCCAGTATAATGGCTCCAACAGCCAGTGTCTCTTTGTTGATATAACACACAGAGCACGTTTTAACAAAGAGGAATGAGTGAAGGATTCTACAAAGCTAAAAACATTAGTGAAGTATTGATGATGTGACTTATATATCTACTCCAGATATTCCTACATGGCATTTTCAGGTAGGGAGATCTATCTTAACTTTACCCGAGTACAATTATCACCAAATACAGTAAGTAGTAAGAATACTGAACTATAATTCTCTTTTATACAAAACCTATGTTATAATGTTGAACCCAAATGAAAAAAAATAGCAAATTATCACCCTTACTGAAAGTTCTATTTGACTTTCTGTTATCTCAATGATCTGATGAAAGTATTGTGCCTGACCACATATGACGGTTTTTTCCTAATGCCTTAGTCAACAGTCAATATCCCTGTACTCATGCAGATATCAAGGTATTCAATGATAAGATTTTACTTTCTAAAGGATACAACTTAACACTCAAATGATGGTACCTGAATCCCGTGTGGGAGAAAGCTGAACTCTCAAAAGTGTGGACAATCCTAAGAGCTCAGGGGAGACTTGTTGACATTCCTGGACAATGAGGAACCTACCTAGAGATCTCTGGACACAAGAACCAAGGCACAGTAAGGGACAGGATCCTTCTGGTCTCTGCCTGCGCCCAGAGCTGAAAGCCAGCTCCAGGAGCTCTGACACACCTGACAGCAAAGATTAGATGACCACTTCTACTCTGATGGACCCACCTGGAGCCCTCAGGACACAGGAACCCAGGAACCCAGGAGGAGTCTGAGATCGGATCCTTCCTATGTCTGCCTGTGCCTGGAGGTGATGCATCCCCACGACTCTCTGTACCCAAATCCTGTGGAAGAGAAAGCTGGACTCTCAGAAGTGTGGACAATCCTGAGAGCTCAGTGGAGACAACCACTTCTGCTTACATTCTGGACCCAACAGGAACCCACCTAGAACCCTCAGGACACAGGAACCCAGGAGCATACTGGGATAAGAACTGTCAGGTTTCTGTCTGTACCCAGGACTGACGCAGTGACCCAGTTGTCTCTACCCAGACCCCACTCCAGGAATGCTGACACACAAGCTTGTAGAAGGATCAACCCACTGTCAGAAACAGCAAGACCAGCTCACACCAGAGACAACCAGAGGGCTAGAGGCAAGCACAGGTATCTAAGCAGCACAAACTAAGATTACTTGGCATCATCAGAGCCCAGTTCTCCCACCAAAGAAATATTGGGTATCACAAAACACTTGAAAAGCAAGATTTGGTTTTAAAATCACATCTCATGATGAAGAGAGAGGATTTTAAGAAGGACATAAATAATTCCCTTAAAGATATACAGAACACAGGTAAACAAGTAGAAGTCTTTAAAGAGGAAACACAAAAACCCCTTGAAGATTTATAGGAAAACACAACCAAACAGGAGAAGGAATTAAACAAAAACATTCAGGATCTAAAATGGAACCAGAACCAACAAAGAAATAACAAAGGGAGACAACTCTGTTGATTGAAAACCTAGGAAAGTGATCAGGAGTCATAGACACAAGAATCACCAACAGAATACAAGAGCTAGAAGAGAATCTCAGGGGCAGAAGATACCACAAAAAACATTGACACAATTGTCAAAGAAAATGTAAAACATGAAAAGCTCCTAACCCCAAATATACAGGAAATCCAAGAAACAATGAGATGCTCAAACCTAAGGATAATAGGGATAGAAGAGAGAGAAGATTCCCAAATTAAAGGGCCAGTAAATATCCTCAACAAAATTATAAAAGAAAACTTCCCTAACATAAAGAAAGAGATGCCCATCAACATAACAAGAAGCCTGCAGAACTCCAAATAGATTGGACCAGAAAAGAAATTCCTCCCATCACATAATAGTTAAAACACCAAACACACAAAACAAAGAAAGAATATTAAAAGCAATAAGGGAAAAAGGTCAAATAACATATAAAGGCAGACCTATCAGAATTACTCCAGACTTCTCACCAGAGACTATGAAAGCCACAAGATCCTGGGCAGATGGCACACAGACTAAGAGAACACAAATGCCAACCCAGGCTACCATATCCAGCAAAACTCTCAATTAACAAAGATGGAGAAACTAAGATATTACATGACAAACCAAATTAACAAAATATCTTTTCACAAATCCTGCCCTACAAAGGATAATAGATAGTCCCTCTCTGAACATTGTTGTGCTGGGTAGCAGCATTGCACGTGTGTGGATTACTGTACTCTACAGTACCATCCTTGCCATCTAGCACCTGCTGCTGACCACTACTGCACGGGCAACTCAGCATGGTTCAGATTTAGGCTTGATACTTTATCATGCAAGCACAAATGAGTTTGTGAAAAATAATAATAATTTACAGGGAAATGATTTGTGAGTTTATACTGGAATTTTCTTTAGAGTTAACCATTTCACCTGCATGTGCTTCATTAATCCTTTGCTACTCTGTCTAGTACTTTAAGAAGGAAGCTAGTTAGCACCTTTGAGACACATCATCCCTTCTGATCAATCTATTTCAGCTCTTCTCATTACTTCACATTTGTGTCAGTTTTAGGTAGAGATTCCTCCATTTACTGCTTCAGGGACTATGCAGCTCCTTCTCTGAGTATATGAGGTGACAATTTCAAAGGATAATGTTATTTATTTGTTTTTTAGCGTATTGTGGCTAATACGTTTGTATTTGCTTAGACATCTGGAGTCTCGCCACTCCTCAGTGAGTCTTTAAATATAATAGATAATGGCACTGAGAGTTAATCAGTAGTTTCTCGTGCTCTGGGGTAGATTTCATCAAGTCTAGATTACTCGTGAGCATGTAGCTTGACTAAGTGGTCCCTCACCTGTTACTAGACTGGTTTAAATTGCTTCCCTATCAGTGTTGAGATTTATGTGAGGCCTGCGATCACACTGAATTCCTCTTGGGAAGAGGAAAAATACAATTTAAAATCTGGCACGCTAGATTACCTGATTTCCTTCTCTGTTTAAAGTTATTTGTTAAATTTCTTTGCAGAACACTATGTAGCCTTGCATACAGCCATCTTCGCTAAGTTGCAGCCCTTCATAGGGGAAAAGATGAAGAACAAGGTCCTTGGAGCCTGTGATTCCAGAACCACAGCTCTGTCAACATTTGTGAGATAATGTTTGCTTGTTGTATTTCTCTTGGACCATTTGCAAACTGGAGCCATAGGAATACGTACTTTATGTTAGAGGTATCTACATAGTACAGGGCATCTGGTGTGCATTGTGAGTACTAATTGTCATTCAGATTCTTTCTCTCTCTCTCTCTCTCTCTCTCTCTCTCTCTCACACACACACACACACACACACACACACACACACACACACACACACACAGGAACAAGAAAGTAAAATTCCACAAAATACCATTATGTTTGTTCTGTGTTGGCCAACTCCTTCTAGGCATGGGATCTGCCCTGAAGTGCGCATTACATGCTTAATGCAACTTCATTGGAGAAAACTTCGCAACATTTGCATCCCAAGAACACTTGCTTTTCTTCAAAAGTTTCTCTAAAAGAATTGAAGTCATGTATAAAATCATACCTAAATATCTTTCTTCAGCACATATTAAATATATTAGTCTTTTGTATATGTATAACTTACACCATTAAAATCTCTTCAGTCCTCTTTCACCTCCCCAGTGCCCACTTATATCTATTTAATCTGGGTATTTACTCCACTTGCTAATTATTTTCTTAGATTTCTATGTGAAATTTCTATCACTAATCAGAAATGGCATGAGACAGAATTACAATAAATTTAGCTTAGATGTTTTGTTGATTTTTATTCATAACATGTCATCCAATAAAAATAATAGAGAAGGTTGACTTTATAGACAAAAATAAGCAGGACTATTATAAGGAAGGAAAAGTGGCCATTTCAGAGCAGGTTTTGTCTTAAAGGATAAAAACAGAGGATGCCCTTGTCACACAGACTAATACTATTCTCTTTAGGGTTTTGCCTGTTGCTCCTCAGTTTTCAAGATCAGATATACAAGTTATTTTCTGCTTGATGATATGAAACCTCAGAGTAATTTATTTATTTATTTATTTATTTATTTATTTATTTATTTATTTATTTATCTGTTTGTGTTTGTTCTTGACAGCAGATTTCTACTCTCACACAATACATCCAAACTAGAGTAACCTCCAAACTACAGTTTACCCCTTTCCACTTCTTTCAGTTCCTCTCAACCTCCCCTCTTTCCAGATTCATTTCACCCAGGCTTTTTTTTTTTTTTTTTTCAGAAAGGAGCAGGCCTCCAAGAGGTGACAACTGGTTTGGTTTGCCAGCCCTAGTGATGTGGCCCAGGCCATGCCAGTCTCCCACAAGTTGTACATAACACAGAAAAGACAGTATTTTTTTCTACTTATTCTATTTCTGGTGATATTTGAAAGATAACTCACCCAGAGTTTATTACTCATGATCATTGCTTTAATTATGTATTCCTATAATTCTTTTGTGAATGTGATTAAGTATCCTCTCTTCTCATTATTTTTCCTAGTACAACTTCTCAAATCTGCATAGGTCCAATTGCTTTCTTCATCATTACAATTTAAAATCACCTCTTGACTATGTTCATCATTCACTGAAATTAGTTCAAAGTCCCTTCTTGGATTAATGACTTTTACTTGCTTTGTGACTGACTGTGCTCTCTTTTCCTTAACAGATAAATAGGTAAGTAGCCCCCCTTATACTCATCACACCCTGAGATTAGAAGACAATACCAGAGGTTATTTAGAGTTGATCCCCTTGATTCCAGATGGGAGGGAGGATATGGGATGTTCCCCAGACTGCCAGATATCTTTTCTGAGGAAGATTTGTGAACATCTTATGTGAATAAATTTATTTCTATGCTTCAATACAGAGTTACTAAAAGTGAAGGTTCAATTAACAGCTACGAATTCAAGTAAGTTTGAATCGCATTACTGCCAATTATCCTTTGCTGGTTCCTGCCAAAGGGGAATATTAACCAGAAAATTAGCATGTTGAATGTTTCATTCATATACAAATCAAATTCAAGCAAGATGTCTTTTTCAAGGAGAAAAAACAAAGCATATCTTCTTGTTGTCTTTGTAGGACAAAAGACTCCATGAGGAAAGAAGTTTAGGAAAAAAAGGAAACCTAATAGTTTTTAGGTAATTTTGTTTGTTTCATGATAATATAACTATCAAAGGAAAAAATTCTTTTTGAGTTGAAATTTGCAAGTTTTCTATTATTTATTTATCTCTTTTATCAGAGTTATAACTTTACCCATGATATACCAAATTAGCAGAAAAGTTATTTTCTGTTTAATCTTTTCTCTATTAAGTGTCCAAGTAAGTGTTCCTTGTTCTATGGCAACAAATATCTGTGACATCAGTTTTTGCACAAACAAAATATTTTTTGAGACTATAGACAAAGGAGGCCTGGAATAGAAGCCTCCCTCCATGTAGCCTTCAGATTTACTGTTATCAGAGAATTGACCATGGGTAGATTGGAGACACTGTTTGGTGACTGAGTGACAAAGGGAAAATTTGAGGATTACTGTGAAAAAGTATAGCTTTTTTATATTAGGCATAATAGTTCGGGGGAGGAAAGAGGCACTATGCTCAGCACAGGAATTCAGAGTAGTTGAAATCAAATGATCACTGGTAGGACAAGCTTACTTTTATGCAAGTTAAAGTCTATTTCAAAGCTGTCATCCAGGAGGTTCTCCATCACACTGTTGGCTAAGGAATTATGCCCTAGTATGCCCAGGACTTAGGTGATTTCAACAGGTTAATATTGAAATGGAAAGTTAGGCTGAAAACAATTCAGAGTGAAGTAGCCAGGCTTTGTGGCATAGTAATCAATATTTAAAGTTTCTTACAGTGGTTTCTTGCCTCTGAACTGTTTCTTTTGGAAATATCTTAACTTTATCTATTTATCTGTCAGTGCTCTGAGGCTTCTCCAGGATATTTTACCTAAGTCTCTATATTTGCTTGAGAAATACTTTGTAGCATCACTCTACCAAGTCTGCGGGCTTATCTTACTATTGTGTAGTTAGAACAGCTTGTCTGTAGGTCAAGTTGCTATGTTGTTTGTGGGAGAGAATATAACATTTCTAGGACAAAATTCTATTTATATTTGGTAATTAGAATATCATACCAGGCTTTATTATCCATTCTTTCAAAATATGATCTTCCTATTTAATAAACCAATATTGCTTATGTAATAATAGTACATTATAGGAAATTCAAAAGGCATATAATGTATAAAATAGAAACAAAAGACAGTAACCACAGAAGTAGAAGGATGAAACAAACCAAATAAGGAGAGATATTACAATATATGGATTTGCTAAACATACAAAACTGGATAAAGATTTGATAAGTTTTTGTTTCTCCAGTAGTTTTAAAACTTGGCCCAATTATCATTAGCTTCTGAAGGAGTCCTGGAGGAGTTTGAAGAGAACAGAAAGTGGGTATGACCTAAATGCATCACATGCATGTATGAAAGCAGACTTTTTAAAAAGTAAAATGTATATAGAAACAACTTTATGGAGAATGACATTAGATATATAATTTTAAAATTATAACATAGCTGATGCACACAAGCTCACAGAGACTCTGGCAGCATGTACAAGGCACGCACAGGTTCAAGCCATACTGGGTCCTAATGCTGAGAGAGGAAGTAGACACAAGTTCCCAACCCTTACCAAGAATCTATCTCCAACTGACAACTGTTCACACAGAAAAACTTATATTTCTTCAATGGAGTGTCACGGGGTATGCAAAGAATACTTAAGGACATCTCCCATGTCCAGCAGCATATGGCCAACACAAAATGAATTGAATTGTATTTACCTTCATCACTGTTCTACCATACCATGACAACCATGACCATTTAAAAAAACAAGCATTTAATTGGGGACTTGCTTGTAGTTTCAGAGGCTTGGTTCATTATCATCATGGCATGGAGCATGTCTGTAGATAGGAATAAAGCCAGAGAAGTAGCTGAGAGCAATATCTTTATCCACAAACCAGAGGGGGGAAGGGAGGGAGGGAGGGAGGGAGGGAGGGAGGGAGGGAGAGAGAGAGAGAGAGAGAGAGAGAGAGAGAGAGAGAGAGAGAGAGATTGAGTCTGGAGAGTCTGGAGGCATGGGCTCTCTAAACCTCAAAGTACACTGACAGTGACACACTAGCTGCAAGAAGGCCACACCTAATCTTTCCAATCCTTTTGTGGGGAGGGCAGTAATGGGGGGAGGATTGGGAGAGGAACACCCATATAGAAGGGGAGGGGGAGGGGTTGGGGGATATTGGCATGGAAACCGGGAAAGTGAATAACATTTGAAATGTAAATAAGAAATACCCAATTTAATAAAGATGGAGAAAAAATATTTTCTCTAAAAAAAAAAAAGAGTTTCACTCCCTCTCTGTGGAGACCATTCCTATTCAAACCACAATAATTTTGACTCATAATACTTTCTTTACACTCTTTTTCTTATGGGTCTTCTTATGGGGATTTGTGTGAGTGTGTGTGCATGTGTGTGTGCTGTACTTTTTTATTATTATTACCTTTTTAATTTGCCTGTCTGTTTTCTAAAGAAAGCGAGGAAGACGGCATGGAATTAGGTAGATGAAGAGGTAGGGAGAACTTGGGAGGAGTTGGGGGTCAGGGAAACTGTGATGACTTTATATTGCATGAAGAAATGTTTCTTTCCTGCATTAGGTCCTTTGTAGATAGATATAATATGATTTCCAGTTTGGTGTTTGTATGATTTTTTCCTCTCTCAGCAGGTATAAGTAACAGTTCAGGTATTAATCTTTACCTCACGGCTAACTTTTAATTAATCATTTCATTCATTCATTTAAAAAAATAACAAAAAATAATAGGATGAAACAAAACTATCACATTAAAATTCAACAAGAAAAAACAGCAAAAAGTGTTCAAGAGATATCTCAGTATGTAAACTAGTGGATCCCTGATTCTTGGTCACCTAATAACTAGTCAAAAAACCTAATTCTATTATTTAAAAATATATTTATTTTTAATTGTCTTTATATGTCTCTGTTTATATATGGGCATGTGTACCTGAGTGCCAGTGCCCAAATAGACTTGAAGATGGTATTACATTCCCTGGAGTTGGAATTATAGAAAACTGTGAGCACCCAGAAGCTGCTGAGACCCAAAACTGTGTCCCGTGTAAGAGCAATACACACCCAACCACTGAGGAACCTCTTCAGCTGCTGCTGATTTTGAAGCATCAATTTCTGAGGGGTGAGGATTCAGATTCACCTTGACCCGCATAGGTCAAGGCAACAAATACTTGGTGCAGCCTGGAGCTTGGAGTTAAACGAAAGGCTAGGTTGAGGAATGGAGTTTGTAAGCAGACCGTATTCAGATTCTGAATCAGTCGGAGAGGACAGACATTCCTCTTGGACAGAACCTATAATAACTGAACGCAGTGCTCAGACTGTCATGTTTATACCATTATTTTAACAGCTAGTAGGGGAAAGTCTGTAATTGCCTCATATTTTTTTCTTACACTTTCTGACTTCAATAGCAGTCACTCCTTAACATGGCCAGTTCTACACCTCAGTACTAACAGGTCTCTTGAACCTCCTTCAATAAATTCACACTTCAGTGCATCTTATCGAACCCTGGTATCTGCCTTTTCACTGGTTAATCAATATGAACTCCAACTTGTGACATTCTGGAAGAAGTGAAGATCCATGATTCTGAGATATTGGAAGTATGTGCACCTATATCGGATGCTCACTAGAAGCTAATATTCCCCAAAATAAGAAAGGCTGCAACCCAAAACAATATCCAACTATACCATACGGCTAAAGCACATAAATGACTAAGCATTGATGCAAGTGAAAAAAGAAGGAATTCAGAAGTTAAACTTGACTCTTTTATCTGATCTTATCTTAGAAGCAAGCATGAAATTATAATCAGTTTACAAAAGAGCATTGTCCCTGCAACGAACATTAAAGTTCGTCATGAAAGGAAAGTGGAGGATTTGTGTGGTTTAATAAGAATATCTTAATGATGTTCAAAGGATTGGATCAATTTGAAATAATTTACCTGTGAACTGAAGATTAAGAGGAAGCTTTGAGGAATTGAATTCTACTTTGGAAGTGAAGACAATTACAGAATAATATGTGACTGTAGGCAACAATTCCTAAACGGTGAGGCTCTGACTGATCACCAGGGATTATTTCAGAGAACAAATTCAATGGATGCAGTCAGTATAGCAATTTTTGTAGAGGAAGTTAGATTAAACCTGACCTTTTAAAAGATGACCACACAGGCTAGGGCATATTGCAATATTCTACCCAAGGAACAGCAAGAGCATGCTTAAATATGTTTAAGGGGGCCTAACAAATCCTGCTGGGTGTTTGCCACTCAGTGTTTCCTTGCTAGTTTTTAATTGCCATCAAGATGAAGGCTATGATAAAGGGAATTTCCCCCTTGTTTGCTTCACGCTCATTTTTCTTAGGATTTTTGGTTACCCTGACAAACAACTTTATTTCACAGGGTTATTTCACATTTGTGTGAAAATACTTATTAATAAAATGAAGTAATAAATGTTCACGTTTCCACTACAAGAAGCCTGGAGTTTGAAATAACATAAGGGTGGCATTCTTCTAAAACATTTTTTCCCTATCTTGACTGCATTGTAGACTCTTTCTTTTAATTAAGCAGCTCACTAGACACTTTTTAATACTATCCCCTGACTAGGTCCCTCATGTCTTTGAATTGCTTGTACTGCAAGGGGAATAGCTTAATACAAGCTTATTAACAACTGAGCAGCTTGGAAATCCCCCACAAGACCTTTCAATAAGGTTTAATCAAGCAGGTAAGACCCCGATGAGCCTGGCAATTAGACTTACTGTATTTTTTAAAGAGATGCTGAGTTTCCAAATACTAGTGACGACAAATGTAGAGCTGCTATTGAAGCAACAAGCTCAAATCCTACCCACCTCATTCCTGTAGCTCATTAGAGTGCTCTGTTGAATTAACAAGTTTTAATTTATCTCTGAATTGCTACTATGAGTTTAGCCAGACTTAATATTGCCATTTTAATGGGATAGTTTTATGTTATTACATATTGTACTGGAAGCAATTAAGCCAAGTTTCTTTTAACCTTCCATATGTCAGGACTGAATGAACATTACACTTTTCATCTTCTTTAAAATGCACATATTTAGTATGTATGTATGTATGTATGTATGTATGTATGTATGTATGTATTTACATGACAAATGGTATGTAGAACTGTTAAACATAATACACACATGACTATATATACTATTGAAACAGTTGCTTTATCCATGCAAGTTATTAGGTGGCAATTTTAAGTGCAAATACAAATTGAAACATAAGGTTCAATTCTCTCAACTAAGAGACTTTCCCACTGCCCTTTTCTTTGAGTATTTACCTTAGAAATGCAAGCCTTCTTTCTCTGTTTCTTTGAAATATATGTGAATCTTCTTCAAAATGAATAATCCCTTGCTTAGCTTTCTAAGAGGAGAATTGTTTTCTCAGTGATCAGGGTGTGATTTGAGATGTGATTAGAAAAAAGAATGCATCTTTGTCTCCCAGTGTCTGTAGTTACCCATAGTCTAGCCTGAGCAGATAACATATTAATAGACGTAGATGTCCCCTTCAGCACAGACATGACAAGGTTGTATTAGCATCCAACAAAGCCAATTAGAAAACAGAAATGATAACTCTAACTAGCAGGGGAAGCTTACAAGTTGTGGGAGGCAGTGTCTAAACATAAGGACTTATTACTATTTTCCTGGTGACGTGGATGGAATGTGTTGAATATGCTGGATTTTCTGAAAGTGTCAGCTTTCTCTCAGAGTTGACACACTCTCAGCAGAATATTACATTCTGGTTTTATGCTTACATATATTTTGTTGGCTATTTTATTTATTTACATTTCAAACCTTATCTTCTTTCCTGGTTTCCCCTCTGGGAATCCCCCATTTCTTCCCTCCTCCCCGTTTCTATGTGGGTGCTCCCCCCACGACATACCCACTCCAGCCTCCCTGCCCAGGCATTCCCCTACACTGGGGCATTGAGCCTTCACAGGACCAATGGCCTCTCCTCCCATTAATGATCAACAAAGGCCACCTTGGCTTCATATGCGATTGGAGCCATGGGTCCTTCCATGTGTACTCTTTAGTTGGTGGTTTAGTCCCTGGAAGCTCTGGAGGGTCTGGTTGATTGATAGTGTTCTTTCCTATGGGTTCCAAACCTCTGTAGATCCTTCAGTCCTTTCTCTAACTCTCCCATTGGGGTCCCCGTGCTCAGTCCAATGGTTGGCTCCAAGCATCTGCCTCTGAATTTGCCATGCTCTTTCAGAACCTCTCAGCACACAGCTATCACAGGCACCTGCAAGCAAGCACTCCTTGGCATCAGCAATAGTAGCAGGTTTGGTGGCTGTGTATGGAATGGATCCTTAGGTGTGTCATTCTCTGGATGCTCTATCCTTTAGTCAATGTTCTACTCTTTGCCTTTGTATTTTCTTTCGACAGGAGAAATTCTGGATTAAGAATTTGGAGATGAGTAGGTGGCCCCTTCCCCGATTCCCTAACCTCTGGTTATGGTCTTTACAGGTTCTCCTTCCCCTTTGTTGGGCCTTTCAGCTGATATCATAGCCCTTGGATCCTGGGAGCCTCTTGTTTTCCTGGTATCTGTCACTTCCTGGAGGCTACCCCTAGTTCCCCATATTACGTTGCTACACATCTCTGTGTTCAATTTCCTTTCACTTTGTATATCATTCCTGTCTCTTCCCATACCTGATCTTGCCCCTCTTTTTTCCTCTCCCTCTCTTCTCTTCCTCCCAAGTCCCTCCCACCCTCTACCTCCCATGAGTATTTTGTTCCTCTTTTTTTAATGTTGATTATTCTATTTATTTTTTTTAAATTTTTTTATTAACTTGAGTATTTCTTATTTACATTTCGAGTGTTACTCCCTTTCCCAGTTTCCAGGCCAACATCCCCCAACCCCTCCCCCTCTCCTTCTTTATGGGTGTTCCCCTCCCCATCCTCCCCCCATTGCTGCCCTCCCCCCAAGAATCACGTTCACTGGAGGTTGAGTCTTAGCAGGAACAAGGGCTTCCCCTTCCACTGGTGATCTTACTAGGATATCCATTGCTACCTATGAGGTCAGAGTCCAGTCAGTCCATGTACAGTCTTTAGGTAGTGACTTAGTCCCTGGAAGCTCTGGTTGCTTGGCATTGTTGTTCATATGGGGTCTCGAGCCCCTTCAAGCTCTTCCAGTTCCTTCTCTGATTCCTTCAATGGGGGTCCTGTTCTCAGTTCAGTGGTTTGCAGCTGGCATTCGCCTCTGTATTGGCTGTATTCTGGCTGTGTCTCTCAGGAGAGATCTACATCCGGCTCCTGTCGGCCTGCACTTCTTTGCTTCATTCATCTTGTCTAATTGGGTGACGGTGTACGTATGGGCCACATGTGGGGCAGGCTCTAAATGGGTGTTCCTTCTGTCTCTGTTTTAATCTTTGCCTCTCTATTCCCTGCCAAGGGTATTCTTGTTCTCCTTTTAAAGAAGGAGTGAAGCATTCACATTTTGATCATCCGTCTTGAGTTTTATGTGTTCTATGCATCTAAGGTAATTCAAGTATTTGGGCTAATAGCCACTTATCAATGAGTGCATACCATGTGTGTTTTTCTGTGAATGGGTTACCTCACTCAGGATGATATTTTCCAGATCCAACCATTTGCCTATGAATTTCATAAAGGCATTGTATTTGATAGCTGAGTAATATTCCATTGTGTAGATGTACCACATTTTCTGTATCCATTCCTCTGTTGAATGGCATGTGGGTTCTTTCCAGCTTCTGGCTATTATAAATAAGGCTGCTATGAACATAGTGGAGCACGTGTCTTTTTTATATGTTGGGGCATCTTTTGGGTATATGCCCAAGAGAGGTATAGCTGGATGGATCTTCAGGCAGTTCGATGTCCAATTTTCTGAGGAACCTCCAGACAGATTTCCAGAATGGTTGTACCAGTCTGCAATCCCACCAACAATGGAGGAGTGTTCCTCTTTCTCCACATTCTAGCCAGCATTTGCTGTCACCTGAGTTTTTGATCTTAGCCATTCTCACTGGTGTGAGGTGAAATCTCAGGGTTGTTTTGATTTGCACTTCTCTTATGACTAAAGATGTTGAACATTTCATTAGGTGTTTCTCAGCCATTCGGCATTCCTCAGCTGTAAATTCTTTGTTTAGCTCTCAACCCCATTTTTTAATAGGGTTATTTGTCTCCCTGGGGTCTAACTTCTTGAATTCTTTGAATATTTTGGATATAAGGCCTCTATCTGTTGTAGGATTGGTAAAGATCTTTTCCCAATCTGTTGGTTGCCGTTTTGTCCTAACCACAGTGTCCTTTGCCTTACAGAAGCTTTGCAGTTTTATGAGATCCCATTTGTTGATTCTTGATCTTAGAGCATAAGCCATTGGTGTTTTGTTCAGGAACACAGTGCCCATGTGTTCGAGACGCTGCCCCAGTTTTTCTTCTATTAGTTTGAGTGTATCTGGTTTGATGTGGAGGTCCTTGATCCACTTGGACTTAACCTTTGTACAGGGTGATAAGCATGGATCGATCTGCATTCTTCTACATGATGACCTCCAGTTGAACCAGCACCATTTGCTGAAAATGCTATCTTTTTTCCATTGGATGGTTTTGGCTCCTTTGTCAAAAATCAAGTGCCCATAGGTGTGTGGGTTCATTTCTGGTCTTCAATTCTGTTCCATTGGTCTATCTCTCTGTCTCTGTACCAATACCATGCAGTTTTTATCACTATTGCTCTGTAATACTGCTTGAATTCAGGGATAGTGATTCCCCCTGAAGTCCTTTTATTGTTGAGGATGGTTTTAGCTCTCCTGGGTTTTCTTTTATTCCAGATGAATTTGCAAATTGTTCTGTCTAACTCTTTATCTTTTTGTGGTTTAGGTATAGGAGTATGTGTGGCTTCATAGAAGCAGTTCGATAGTGCGCCATCTGTTTCAATTTTGTGGAATAGTTTGGATAGTATTGGCATGAGGTCTTCTATGAAGGTCTGATAGAATTCTGCATTAAATCCATCTGGACCTGGGCTCTTTTTGGTTGGGAGACCTTTAATGACTGCTTCTATTTCCTTGGGAGTTATGGGGTTGTTTTACTAGTTTATCTGTTCCTGATTTAACTTCGGTACCTGGTATCTGTCTAGGAAATTGTCCATTTCCTGCAGATTTTCAATTTTGTTGAATATAGGCTTTTATAGTAAGATCTGATGATTTTTTGAATTTCCTCTGAATCTGTAGTTATGTCTCCCTTTTCATTTCTGATTTTGTTAATTTGGACACACTCTCTGTGTCCTCTCATTAGTCTGGCTAAGGCTTTATCTATCTTGTTGATTTCCTCAAAGAATCAACTTTTGGTTCTGTTGATTCTTTCTATGGTCCTTTTTGTTTCTACTTGGCTGATTTCAGCTCTGAGTTTGATTATTTCCTGCCCTGTACTCCTCCTGGGTGTATTTGCTTCTTTTTGTTCTAGAGCTTTTAGGTGTGCTGTCAAGCTGGTGACATATGCTCTCTCCTGTTTCTGCAGGCACTCAGAGCTATGAGTTTTCCTCTTATAACAGCTTTCTTTGTGTCCCATAAGTTTGGGTATGTTGTACCCAATGAAGAATGATAAAAAATGAAGATTTTTATTAAATTCTAAAAAGTCTTTAATTTCTTTCTTCATTTCTTCCTTGACCAGGTTATTATTGAGTAGAGCATTGTTCAACTTCCATGTATATGTGGGTTTTCTTCCCTTATTATTATTGAAGACGAGCTCTTGGCCGTGGTGGTCTGATAGCACGCATGGGATTATTTTTATCTTTCTGTACCTGTTGAGGTCCATTTTTTGACCAATTATATGGTAAATTTTGGAGAAAGTACCATGAGGAGCTGAGAAGCATGTATATCCTTTTGCTTTAGGATAGAATGTTCTATAAATATCTGTTAAGTCCATTTGGCTCATGACTTCTCTTAGTCTGTCTACATCTCTGTTTAATTTCTGTTTCCATGATCTGTCCATTGATGAGAGTGGGGTGTTGAAATCTCCTACTATTATTGTGTGAGGTGCAATGTGTGCTTTGAGCTTTAGTAAGGTTTCTTTTGTGTATGTAGGTGCCCTTGTATTTGTGTCGGAAATATTTAGGATTGAGAGTTCATCTTGGCGGATTTTGCCTTTGATGAATATGAAGTGTCCTTCCTTATCTTTTTTGATGACTTTTAGATGAAAATTGATTTTATTTGATATTAGAATGGCTACTCCAGCTTTCTTCTTCCAACCATTTCCTTGGAAAGTTGTTTTCCAGTCTTTCACTCTGAGGTAGTGTCTGTCTTTGTGTCTGAGGTGTGTTTCCTGTAGGCAGCCGAGTGCAGGGTCCTCGTTGCGTATCCAGTTTGTTGATCTATGTCTTTTTATTGGAGAGTTGAGACCATTAATGTTGAGAGATATTAAGGAATAGTGATTATTGCTTCCTGTTATATTCATATTTGGATGTGAGGTTATGTTTGTGTGCTTTTCTTCTCTTTGTTTTGTTGCCAAGATACTTAGTTTCTTGCTTTTTCTAGGGTGTAGCTTGCCTCCTTATGTTGGGCTTTACCATTTATCATCCTTTGTAGCGCTGGGTTTGTAGAAAGGTATTGTGTAAATTTGGTTTTGTCATGGAATATCTTGGTTTCTCCATCTATGTTAATGGAGAGTTTTGTTGGATAGAGTAACCTGGGCTGGCATTTGTGTTCTCTTAGAGTCTGTATGACATCTGTCCAGGATCTTTTGGCTTTCACACTCTCTGGTGAGAAGTTTGGTGTGATTCTGATAGGTCTGCCTTCATATGTTACTTGACCTTTTCCCCTTACTGCTTTTAATATTCTTTCTTTATTTTGTGCATTTGGTGTTTTGACTATTATGTGATTTGAGGAGTTTCTTTTCTCGTCCAATATATTTGGAGTTCTGTAAGCTTCTTCTATGCTTATGGGTATCTCTTTTTTTAGGTTAGGGAAGTTTTATTCTATGGTTTTTTTGAAGATATTTATTGGTCCTTTGATCTGGGAGTCTTCACTCTCTTCTATACCTATTATCCTTAGGCTTGATCTTCTCATTGTGTCCTGGATTTCCTGTATGTTTTGGACCAGTAGCTTTTTCCGCTTTACATTATCTTTGACAGTTGTGTCGATGATTTCTATGGAATCTTCTGCTCCTGAGATTGTCTCTTCTATCTCTTGTATTCTGTTGGTGATGCTTGTATCTACGGCTCCTTGTCTCTTCCTTTGGTTTTCTATATCCAGTGTTGTTTCCATGTGTTCTTTCTTGATTCATTCTATTTACGTTTTAATTCCTTCAACTGTTTGATTGTGTTTTCCTGGAATTTTTTCAGGGATTTTTGTGATTCCTCTCTGTAGGCTTCTACTTGTTTATTTATGTTTTCTTGTGTTTTTCTAAGGGAGTTCTTCATGGCTTTCTTGAAGTTCTCCAGCATCATGATCAAATATGATTTTGAATCTTGATCTTGCTTTTCTGGTGTGTTTGGATATTCCATGATTGCTTTGGTGGGAGAATTGGGCTCCAATGATGCCATGTAGTCTTGATTTCTGTTGCTTGGGTTCCTGCGCTTGCCTCTCGCCATCAGATTATCTCTAGTGTTACTTTGTTCTTCTATTTCTGACAGTGGCTACACTGTCCTATAAGCCTGTGTGTCAGGGGTGCTGTACACCTGTTTTCCTGTTTTCTTTCCTCCAGTGATGGGAACAGAGTATTCTGCTTTCGGGCATGTAGTTTTTCCTATCTACAGGTCTTCAGCTATTCCTGTGGGCTTGTGTCCTGTGTTCACTAGGCAGGTTGCTTGGAGTAGGAAGGTTTGTCTTGCCTGTGGTCCAAGGCTCAAATTTGCTCGTGGGTTGTTGTTTATGAGCTCTCCATGGGGACAACAACCAGGAAGATCTGTGCCACCCTTTCTGGGAGCTTCCGTGCACCAGGGTTCCAGATGGCGTTTGGTGTTTTCCTCTGGAATCAGTAATGTGGGCAGAGTGTAGTCTCTTCTGGTTTCCCAGGCGTGTCTGCCTCTCTGAAGGTTTAGCTCTCCCTCCCACAGGATTTGGGTGCAGAGATCTGTTTATCTGGTCTGTCCCTTCAGGTTCCGGTGGTGTCTCAGATGCAGGAGACCTGCTGCTCCTGTGCCCTTATCTACGGGAACCCAGAGGCCATATACAGTTTCCTCTTGGGCCAGGGATGTGGGCAGGGATGGGCAGTGTTGGTGGTCTCTTCTTCTCTGCAGTCTCAGGAGTGCCCACCTGTCTGGGTGCTGAGCTCTCTCTCCCACGGGGTTTGGGAGCTTTGAGCTGCTGCGGGCAGGGATCCTCGAGGTTGGCTTGTTCCTCCTTCTAAGAAGGACTAAAGCATCCACACTTTTCTCTTCCTTCTTCTTGAGCTTCATATCGTCTGTGAATTGTATCTAGTATTCTGACAGTTTGGGCTAATATCCACTTATCAGTGACTACATACCACATGTGTTCTTTTATGATTGGATTACCTCACTTAGGATATTTTCTAGTTCCATCCATTTGCCTATGAATTTCACATAGTCAGCGTTTTTGATAGCTGATTAGTATTCCATTGTGTAGATGTACCACATTTTCTGTATCCATTCCTCTGTTGAAGGATGTCTGGGTTCTATCCAGCTTCTGGCTATTATAAATAAGGCTGCTATGAACACAGTGGAGCATGTGTCCTTGTTATATGTTGGAGCATCTTTGGGTATATGCCCAGGAGTATAGTTGGATCTTCAGATAGTACTATGTCCAGTTTTCTGAGGAACTGCCAGACGACTTCCAGATGGGCGTACCAGTTTTCCAACAGTGGAGGAGTGTTCCTCTTTCTCCACATCCTTGCCAGCATCTGCTGTCACCTGAGATTTTATCTTAGCCATTCTCACTGGTTTGAGGTAGAAACTCAGGAACGTTTTGATTTGCATTTCCCTGATGTTGAACATTTCTTTAGGTGGTTGTGGTCATTCGGTATTCCTCAGTTGAGAACTCTCTGTTTATCTCTCTACCCTATTTTTAAATAGAGTTGTTTCTTTGGAGTCTAATTTCTTGAGTTCTTTGTGTAGTTTGGATATTAGCCCTCTATCAGATGTAGGATTGATAAAGATCTTTCACCAATCTGTTGGTTGCTGTTTTGTCCCATTGACAGTGTAGTTTGCCTTACAGAAGCTTTGCAATTTTATGAAGTCTCATTTGTTGACTTTTGATCTTAGAGCATAAGTCATTGGTGTTCTGTTCAGGAAATTTTCCCCTGTGCCCATGTGTTCAAGGCTCTTCCCCACTTTCTCTTTTTTTTTAGTTTCAGTTTATTTGGTTTCATTTGGAGGTCCTTGAGCCATTTGGACTTGAGAGCTTTGTTCAAGGAGATAAAATGGATCAATTTGCATTCTTCTATATGCTTATATTTTTCTATTTATAATTTTATTTAAAATAGAATTACATAATTGTGTTCTTTCTATTTTTCTTTCTCAAGCCCCTCCTATATACCCCACTTCCTGCATTGCTTTCTCTCAAATGTATAGCCTATGCTATCTTGTTCATCTCTTTATAATATATAACTAAATATCTAACACATTCTGCTCAACCTGTATGTGATTGCAGGCCAATCACAGGAACTCTTCTAAATATATCCTTATATTCATAGATTATGCCAAGGAAACTTTATCCATTAAGTCTCAACAACATGGGTATACTTTTCACATTATAAACAGGATCTTATTTATGTGGAATGTACCAGTGCTATTTGCTCATTTCAGGCAGAGAGATTTTGTCTTTAGTTTTTGGATATAATATGTAAAGCTGCTAAGGAATTTATTTCAAAACCTGCATGAGTTCATGCTATCATTTCTATATGTAAAAGGGGTGATATTACTGAGTTAAGGAGTAAGTAAGCAACATGAAGTACTGTTGCCAGTATATTTACCTACCACCCTTTTATGAGTTTCAAGATTTTATATTGTCACCCTATCTTAGTAGCATGTGTTTTAAAAATAAATGTGGTATTTCTATTAATTCATTGAGAATTTCACACATATATACAATGTATATTGATCATATTCATTGTTTTTCTGCTAAAATTTCCCAACAACTCAATACCTGATTTGAGTAAGACTTCAAAAGTAAGCAATTTTCCTTTAATTCCCACCACAGATGTCCCTCTGATAGATTTGGGATGCTTCTCCCAAGTAAGGTGACTGGATCTTCTGTATCTTATCCCACAGATCACATTTTAAGTTTTACTTTGAGTTCATTTGTATCCATTGATCCTTGTTGATCTTAAATTCCTGGGTTCCCAGGGCTCTCCTAGAATCCTGTTAAGCCAGGCCTCCTAAGTAGCAGGGAATACAAATTTAATAGATAAGAGTTTCTAGAGGAATAAAAAGGCATGCGTGTTTGTAGTTGTATGTGTTACATAGTATAAAATGAGATATATTAATTATTTCAGTAGAACCAGCATGACTCAACAGTCATTATTATTATTCTGGAAAGGCAAAACAAAAACGAAAGCAATAGCAAAACCAAAAACAAAACAAAAATAAAAAATCACCACCACCACCCAAAACAGAATCACAACATAAACAACAAGGACAAAAATAGGCAAATGCTCATTCCTAGAGTATGTGCCTCTACAGTCTCTTCAAAATCTGGATCTTCAGTGAACACGGAAAAAGCCTGAAGGAGATGAAAACATTTCACAGCAGATAGCAACAGCAGCAGCTTCTGTAAAGATTGTCTATCTTCAGTTAATCCTGGAAACACCCTCAAAAAACACACTCAGAGGCATGACTTTTAGTTGATTATGCATCCTTCTAGTTGATAAGCATGAGTAATTGTCTATGTTTATTTGGTTTTATTAACTTGATACAGTCAGCTTGAAAGCCAGAATATCAATTGTCAATTGAGGAATTACCTCCTTCAGATTGGTCTGTGGCATTCCTGTGGACATATTCTTAATTGCTTATTTACAAAGGAAGGTCCTGCACACTATAGAATGTACTACCCCTGAGAGGGGAATGCTGGGCTGTACAAAAATGTAGATGAGCAAGCCACAGGGTCTCAGCTTCAGTTCCAGTCTTGCATATTTGCTTTGTCTTCACTCAATGATAGAAAATGAGCAGTTAGCTAGATAAGCCCTTTCTTCTTCAAATTGCTTTTGGTCAGTGCTTTATTGTAGCAACAGAAACCAAATCAGAACTCTGTCACCAGCAACTGCTGTATTCAGTTGTTTCAGTTATTTCTCCTGCTACATTTGATGGGCAGAGAAGGAGTTTTACAATCCACACTCTTTGCATTGAAGTTACAGTATGGGTTCCATTCCTACGTTCACATGGTCTTTTTAAAAGTTGATTTATTATATTTAGTTATCACTTACTTATTTATTTGAAAACTACAAACATATTTCAATGGAAACATTTCAAATATCTTAAAATAAATGTCTCATGTTGACTAACACACACACACAGCAATTTGGTTTATTTTAGTTGCATTTTTATATTCTTTTAACTCTTAAAAATACAGTGAGAAATTTTATCCAGAGAAGAATGCACATATTGGTTATATGATACCAGATACAAACAATTTATTTGTTTAAAAAGAGATTCATTTCTCATGCAATAGGTATGGATCAGTTTCCCTTCCCTCTACTCCGCCATTTCCTCCCCACCTTCCCTTTCCTCTGGATCCATTCCCTTTCTGCCTCTCATTAGAAATGTCTCATTTCTAAGAGATAACAACTAAATAGCACAAAATAAAATTTAAGATAAAACAAAAGCCGTCATGTTCAGGCTAGACAAGGCAACCCAACAGAAGCAAAAGCACTCCAAGAGAAGAAAACAGAATCAGAGAATCACTTGTTCACACACTCAGTATTCCCATAGCAATGCTAAGCTTTAAGCTATACTATATGCACAGAGGACATGGTGCCAACCCCTGTAGGTTCTGTCGATGCTGCTCCAGTCTCTGTGTGTTCATGTGAGCTTTGCTCAGCTGATTCAGAGGAACTATCTCCATTCCCTCTAGCTATTAGCTTTTTTCTGTGTCCTCTTCCCCAGGGTTCCCTGGGATCTTATAGGAAGTAAGAACAATTTGTTAATACATGGCATAGTTTATGGAGGTGGAAAGATAGGTTTTATATGGTTTAATGGGCTATGGTAAGCTGAAGACATCTAGGTTAAAGATAAATATGCAACAAAGTGAAGCTTGATTTATCTTCTTGATATGATTTCCAAGCAACCTATTAACATTTGATTTCATATCTTAATAACTAGAATTCCAGAAACAAATAAATTAGGTACTATACTTTTCATATTTTTCAAAAGAGATTAAAAATGATTAATCTTTATTAATTTACCTATGGGGTGTGTGTGTGTGTGTGTGTGTGTGTGTGTGTGTGTGTGTGTGTGTGTGTGTGTAAATAGAAGCTGGGTATTTTCCTATGTTCCTCTCAGGTTTATTCTTTTAGAAGATCTTTCAATGTATCTGAAACTTCGTGCAATGTCAACTTGACACAAGCTAAAGTCATGAAAGCGGAAGGAACCTCAATTGAGTCAATACCTTGGTCTTAGGTAGTTTTTCTATTGCTGTGAGGAACACCACACAGAAAATTGTCATTCAACACTGAAGAAAGTCAGAAGTCAAACAGGGCAGGAACCTGGAAGTAAAAGGTAATAGAGACCATGGAGGGGTGCTGCTTACTGGCTTGCACCTCTTGGCTTGCTCAGCCTGACTTTTTTTGGGGGGTTCTTTTTTTCGGAGCTGGGGACCGAACCCAGGGCCTTGCACTTCCTAGGTAAGCGCTCTACCACTGAGCTAAATCCCCAGCCCCTCAGCCTGACTTTTTATACAACCCATACTATTAGTCCAAGGACAGCACTATCTACAATGTGCTGTGCTCTCTCCCATCAATCACTATTTCAGAAAATGCTCTCAATGCTTTCCTACAGCCTGATCTTATGGAGACATTTTCTTAATTGAGGTTCTCTATTCTCATATGACTTTAGCTTGTGTCAAGTTTACATAAAATTATTCAGCATAGCCTCCATAAAGATATCATTAGGGATTCACACTCTAATTCTCCTGTTTACTTTTACCCACCAAAACATCTCCCAGGCCCTAGTTTTTCATTTTGGACATATTTATATGTCATAAATTCTATCAGCCACAATATATATTCATAAGTAAGCAGAGTTTTTTAAACTCAAGGATCTCATAATTTCATAGAGAACACACAAATGCTATCTATTTATCTATCTATCTATCTATCTATTTATCTATCTATCTATCTAGTCTTCTTTCTATCATCCATCCATACACATATGTATGTGTTCATCCATGTATGTATGTGTACATGTATTATTATGTACATATATATTGTCTATTTTCCATCCATACATATACATCCAAAATAGTCAAAGAAGGATTCACAGATACCTGTGTTTATGGAGTTTATTGGACAGGAAAAATTAAATAACTATTCCAAGTATAAGTAAATGCAGTAAATGCATATAAAGATATACTAGAGTGAAAATAAAAATAATATTAGACTAAGATAGTTCAGAAATTTTGTACCATTTGGAAGACAGTGTTGGGACATAGTATAGGACAGACTATACTATAGTATAGTATACTATAGAGTTATATTATAGTATAATGTAGTGCAGTGTGGTACAGTATAGTGTGGTATAGTGGACTACATACTATAGTATAGTATAGAGTATATTATAGTATACTATAGACTTATACTATAGTATAGTGTAATGTAGTGTGGTACAGTATAGTGTGATATAGTGTACTACGTACTATAGTATAGTATAGAGTGTATTATAGTATACTATAGAGTTATACTATAGTGTAGTGTAGTACAGTATAGTGTGGCATAGTATACTACGAACTATAGTATAGTATATACTTTATAGTATATACTATAGAGTTATACTATGAATACCCTTTATATGTGTTATAAATATATGACTTTAATCTTGCAGATGATATCATTATTAGACAATATTAAGGAGAATGACCTTACTTGAATTTGAATTTGTTCCTTTTATTATCTTAGGCACCTACTCCCAGGGAACAGTACTGGGAGTTGTCAATGATGAGGACAATTTTTAAATACAAGGCATCCTATCCTTCCTACATCTTAAAATGATACCACATTTTATTTCATATATTTTGTGATATGTATATTATCATTTACTCTACACTTATCATTATCAGTTAATTGTTCCCCAACTACTGATATCTTTGTTGCTATTTTATACTCAAAACCCATTTAATGGTCAATCATTATTATCACCCCACTGTGGTTTAGTTTTTAATCTCTTTATCTTTCCTTCTCTAGTTTGAGTCTTGGTCATTGGTTAAGTTCAATTCTGTATCTTACATTATGCCTGTACATTATTATTATCATTATTATTATTATTATTATTATTATTATATAATTGCATACCATTTATCTATAATAATCCATTATTATTTTACAGAGAAAAACACAATTGTTATGAGATCATAAAACTCAAGTATTTTGCAGAGAATTATACTGTTTTCTCAGAGCTGTTCTAAGGACTACATCATATAATCTATTTTCGTTCCTCAATATTTCTTTCTTACCATCAGTTCCAGTAAATTTCTATTTCAAAAGATCAGAAAAGACTTTCCACAGACAGAACACTATTGCCTCTGTGTATGTGTGTGTGTGTGTGTGTGTGTGTGTGTGTGCATATGCATGCCTGTCAACATATGTGTACATGCATGTGAATGTGTGTGGAGCTCAGAAAACAACTTCTGTGTCATAGGTATTAACTGCTTTTGTATTTTAAGGCCTCTTACAACTGGATCTTGCCAAAATGCTTGGCTACCTGGCCAGTGAACGTCAGGGATCTCTCTGCTCCCTTTCTCTCTGCTCCCTTCCCTGCCTCCTTAGCACTGAAATTAAGAATATGTGTTGCTATGCCAACTTTTCTATGTGAGTTTCAAGATTAGACCTGGGCTCTTGTGCTTTTAAAGTAGTTTACCAACTGACAGGTTGCTCAGCCTCAAATTGCCCCTCATTTTGTTTTCTCTGTTTGCATTCAACATGCTATCTTTTTGGAATTGCAGTAGATGGAATTGGTGATATTGTACAGCCAATAAATATGTCCACATTTTATTTCATCTCCACTTCACGTCCCCCTTGCCTTAAGTAGGTAACTATGCACAACTCTTCTTCTGTTCTTCCTGAAAAACAGTCTTCTCCCACCAAAAATTGCTCTTCTTCTCCATAAAAATTGCTGTTTGGAATCATCTGTGAGTTCCATGAAGGTACCACGGTCGAAGTACAGGAGGCAATCCTTCATCTGAGTGACAGCAGCATTGGCACGCAGACCAATGATTCCTCCAGTTCCCACATGACCATAACTTCCTCTTTTCATTTACTCTCCTCTCCTTTAACTGGATGGTCCTTCTCAATTCCCTTCTCACATAAAATAGAAATTAAGACCTTTGTTTTGAATGTAATAATTGAATATATGTGTTTTAGGGAATGGTGACAGGAATAATTAAGAATTTGTGTTTCAGTGGACTAAGTCATGTAGAAATTCACAGCACTGGTGTAATAAGGAGCAGTGGTTTAGTATTTGTACTGTTTTGATTAGGTTGCATATGAGATTTCCAAATATTTGATACACAATTATTTCTGGATATACACATGAATGTTTTATTGAAAGGGGTTAGCATTTGATGTGAAAGAGGTGGTCCTGGGACTTTAAAGTAGGATAGGCAAAAGGACTGCCCTGTGAAAACATCTTACAGACACTGTGAATTGGTAAGTTGTCTCATTAAAGAAGTTCAACCCTCACTAGTGTACAAAGACAAACTTCAGCCACTGCGGAGTCACGTAGAGGTATGTGTCCTTAATTATAGAGGCGTTCTAAGGAAAACATCATTAAATGATTTAATTCTTTTGTGAATATCACAGTATGCACACAGGCACACTTAGGGTATATGGTAGAGCCTTCTTCTAAGCTTCAAACCGTACTGTACTGAACACTATGAAAAACTTATATACAGGAGAGTAGCTATGTATCTATACACATATGAAACATTAAAAAAACACCGAAAATGCTATTCAAGATAAAGTTTCCAGCTCTGTTAGAATCTCATGATCCTCTTTCATGTAACTGCTCTGTCCTTTTACATGGGACTGATTGTCCCATGGACAGAGAAGTATTAAGTTGGACTTTTTCTCTTTTCATTAACTGGAGTATTCATCCTCTCTTGTCCTCCAATAGGTAGATATCTGACCTCCCAGTTCTTGCATACTTAGGTTTTAAGGTTGAGTGACACTAGCACTCATTCTCCACAATGAGTTGCCCTGTTTTCACTTCTTTATAACTGAACTGAAACACAGATTTCCCCCAGTCTCCAACTTAAAACTTTCAGCCTTCAAACATTGTTACAAAGTGAATTATTTTTGTCTTTGCAATTACATGAACCTATTTCCACAATTCATTCTCTCTCTCTCTCTCCTCCCTCCTTCCCTCCCCCCTCTGTCTCTCTCTTTCTTTCTCTGTACCTCCCTCTTTCCCTCTCCCTCCCCCTCCGTATGTGTGTGTGTGTGTGTGTGTGTGTGTGTGTGTGCATGCGCACCTGCTCTTTTTTTTTCTGGAAATTCATTACTGAAATAAAACATAAGAAAATAATAGTTTTCTGCAATGCCTTGAGTATTTGTTTAGAGAAATTGTTTTTGGATAAGATCATAGTATATTTTCTAAGTTAAAATATAGGAAAATGGATTCCCTGGGCACAGATTCAGGAAGGTTGGAAATGTAGTATGGGACTCTGTTAAACATTCCTCCCCGCACTGTGCACTTCATGTTTGTTGTAAAGTATGAAGAAAGCAGTTAGTCTAAAGTGAGGACAGAGAACTGGAGGAGGAAGTTGGTACATAGGTAGGCACATAGACTAAAATGTTGAAGTTGTTATCATCTTTAGACGAGGCTCTCTAAATCCCCAAGCTTACACTGAATTCTCTATTTTAAAAATTACTAGGTTTCAAATGTGGCTATCTATCAACCAGTGAATAGATACACATAATGAAATACTATTTACTCACCTGAAATAATGAAATCCTGTTATTTGAAAGAACATGAGTGGAACACAAAACGTTAAGTGAAATAAACTATGCACAGAAGACAGGTGCTGTATTTATCATTCACACAAAAAGGCTGAGGTCAGAATTGTGGCTACCAGAGGCTGAAAAAGATTCTTGGATGGAGACATGGTTGATCAATGAATACTAAATGACTGTGAGACTAGAATAGGTAATTCTGCCATGCTAGTGTACAGTATCTATACCAATACCAGTATTCAGTATAGTTCTAAATACCAGAAGAAAGGATTTACCATTTCATTTTACCATTAAGGAATATGAAAGTTTGAGTGGATATGTTAAAACTGATTAAATATTAAAAATATGTGCTTCAAAGTGTAATGTTTCTAATATTTTAATGCCCCTATTAAGAGTAATCTTATTAAATAATACCATTAGCAACCAAACTTACCAGGGTTATGTTAAATATGTAACTGATCCAACAAGTAAGGAATTAAGTTAGTTAGTACTTACACAATCCAGGACTTACAGAGGAAAATGGGAGTCATTGGACTGGACCTGGGGAAGTGTGGCAGGATTATAAAAGGAACATATCCTTGCATGTCCTGGAGAAAGAAAGATTTCTTTTTCTATTAGCCACTTTCTGTTTGGTGCTGAGTACCAATCAATACTTCTATGTCACTAAATAGAGAATTCATATTTCTGAATTAATTGAAGTCTTACTAGAGTTAATTTATCTGTCTACCTCATAGTCATTCTGGGTTGATAATTACAGATGAGTGAACTAAGTGAAAGCAGTAACAGTTGCTGAGTGTCCCTGGATCCTAGAGGACTATGTCAAATAGCTGTCTCTCAAATATTACAAACCAGCCAGTCTTTTTCAGTTTACTTCATTATTTTCTTAGAATAGAACTATTATATCTGCATGCAATGCTATATTATTTACTTTAAAAAATGTTTTCTCTATCTCTGTCTCTTTCTCTGTGTGTCTTTCTCTCTGTCTCTCTTTCTCTCTCTCCTTTGTTTTCATTCAGTAGGATTTATGCTCCTTAAGTGTAGACATTCTTGAGAGTCTTACGAACTGGTGGTTTACTGTCCACTATCAGTCTAAAGCTCTTTGGAGGGGGTTCTTGTTCTTTTCTAACATAGGCTTCCATAAATAGATCAACTCTCCTAGACTTAGTGCTATGTATTCTGTAAATGATTATACTAAACTCTGTACATTGTATTATAGTTGTTTGTACCACCACTCTCTTCTCTAGATTATAACCATGGACACTACTATCCTATTTTAATCTCATATCCCTCATCCCTGACATGTAATAGACTAAGGTTAGAAACGATTGGTTATTTTTATTTGTTTGTACCTATCTATTTTGAAGCACAATGTCTAAGAGATACATGTTTTACTTACATTAATGTTATAGCAGTTGCTCATTTTGTAAAATGATCTCAGTCTGTTTTAGAACAGTGAAGAGTATTGATGTATTTTTTTGAGCATGCCGGGAACATCCTTGGCATACAATTGTGTAGACTGGGGACATAGAGTGCTGAATGCACAATGGTCACCTAAAGTCAACATGAGACAGTAATTCTTGCATTCATTTTTGTAAAGTGACGATTCACAGGTAAAGAAATACACTAGAAAAAGTGAAAGCAAGCATAATAAGGGAACTTAAGAGAAAGTGAGAAATGAAAAAATAATAATAATTGAGGGAAATTATGAAGAATTGAAGTGGTTCCAAGAGAGGAAACATTTGAATTGTGTCTATAGAAGCTCCTTATAGAACTTAAGATAGAAAATGGAGAAAAACTGTGCTAATTTCTATTAAGGTGGGTTAATTCCCTGGACTTATCACAAACCAGTCCAAGGGAGGGACCATATGCTCTTTGTATGTTCCTGGTTCAGCTTACAAGATGATCATTCACTATTCACATTGTTTACCCAGTTAGTGGTAGGTAAAATCTCTGGTGCATCTCTATCTTTTGCTGTGACAGCTGCTGACCTTAATTTTCTGCTAGCTGTTAGTCCTGGCTAGAGTTACTATTGACAGACTTACAGGTGTACTGGCTCCTGCCTTGAGTACCTAGTGTAATGCTGGTTACTAATCAAAATATATTGTGTCTGTTCTTCAAATGTATGTGTCTTATAGTTTTTTACAATGGGCCTATCCAATTGATTATTTACAGAGTACTAGCTGCTGCCACTGTATCAACCAACCTAACAATAATACTATGTTCTTATATAAAAGGATGAAAATTTAATTGTGCCTCTGCTTTAAACTTAATTTCACAAGAATAAATGATAGCTGAGTCTTTAAGTATTTACACAGAATTATGTAGTTAGTGAATGTCAGAGCTTTTTCATCAGATAGCATCCATACTTTTGTGATTTGCATGACTTCTTTGTGTTATGGTTAATACTTTTATTTTGCAAACTCTATTAAATATATCTGAAAATATATATTTTTATGCTTAAAAATGTCTCAGTGCTGTTTTGAGTAAGTCCCTCTGAATTGAAACATATTTTTTTTCAAATGGGATATTTACGTTTTAGACTTATTTATACTCTTTACTTTAGAGCTTATAATCATCAGTTTAATTCCGAGTTTCTTCAGTCATCTGACAAACATTGTCCACGTCACTTCAAACCAGTATATGAGTCTAAAAATAACTATCTCATTTCATTCTATAGGAAAAGTGACCATAATATTTTCAAGATACTTTGCATTCTTAAGGCAAAATGTAGTATGTAAATGGAAAGCTTCATTTTTTCTAGAAGTGAATTAAAAGTTTTATTTTAAAAGAGGTAAGCATATGATACAATTTTTTCTCCCTGCATTAATAATTGAAATGACATTTTGCATGAGACACTCTTGGGTCCACTGAATAAGCCACTAACTCTTTGCTTAATGTTTGCTCCCACAGGCATCTATGAGCAATACCTGCAATACACCAAGTGAGTTCCATTACTTAGCTTTAGTGTCATCTTGCTTTTAATTTTTCATTCATCATTTACAAAAGCATAGGTCACTATAAAAATAGAAAGAACAAAAACATGGAGCATTATTTTGCCAAAATTTTGAGGAGTATAACATTAACTGTTTATATTTTTATAGTTCACTAGAAACAGAAATTCTTAACCCTAAACAGCATAAGCTACAAGGACCTTTTTATTCATAGAAAATGAAAAGACACTTGCTTGAAAACGCTTCTACAGGCATTCATTTGTAGAAGGCTGGGGAGAGAGAGATAGGAAAGGAAAGGGTGCCAAGATTTACAACTGAAAAAAAATCTAAGAGCACCCTTCCTTTCTAGTTACTTTATTATCCTCAGTATACTTCCTTAATTTTACTTAGAGTTTCCGTCTATTATTTTCTCTATGGTTTAAAATTTAATGGCCCCTCTTAGTCATGTTGCATTCTTCCATACCCTACTTAAGATGCCAAGGTCCATCACCCCATCCATTATTTCTTCTTCATGCTAAAACATCACTGTTCCAATTCATCTCTATGGATAAATCTCAAATCTGGTAGAGACTCAAATAAAACTGCTTTATTCATCCTTAGCTCAATCTACAATGCTACACAGGGAGACCACAGCTTTAGAAACTACCATTTCTCCCCTTAGTGTCTTCTCAGTGCTTTCAGGAAGGTTCATAAATCTTTCTAGCGCTCATCAGACTGTTTCCAAATACTCAACAACCTTCTAAAACCTGGAACTTTTCCAACACATTTGGAAGTAGGATAGATTTCAAGATGCTAAATACATGTACCCCTTCCTTCTGATAGTAAGGCATGTGTCACCAGCTTCATTAGTCTTTTCTAGATTAGGAGAGCCATTCTGTTCTCCCCACCTCCTAACTTTAAATTTACTAATCAAAACTCATCTCAATCCTATGTATCACAGTGCCCTTTAGCCTGTCAACATTTGTTCCTTAGGGAACTGCTCTGAACAAGATTTGTAGTTGGGTATACATCACCTTGCAGAACCCTATAGTCTATTTTTTGTGGTGTTTTTCTGGAAAAGCATGAACAAACAAATGTTTACTCACTGCCGATGAAAGGACAGATAATTAATTGTTTTCACTAAAGTCTAGTTCGGTGTACCAGTGGTATTAAAGTTACAAGAGTTTGAATAAAAAGGTTACTTATAGAAGTGTGCATGACTTTTGGGCAGCACTCTCAGTGAAATGCCCATGAATAAGGACTCATAAAAATGTCTTCACTAGACTTCACTGTTCATCATTCAGCAACTCTACTCAAGAGGCTCTTCTACCTAATAAGTGTCTACTGATGTATAATGCTGACTGGGGCTTGTGTGTCTCCTAGCTTTCTGGTTCCCAAGTCTTATAAGTCGAGCCTTATTAGTATCCCTTCTTCAGATCTAGTAGAGTGGTTCAATTAATAGGAAATAACTCCTCAATATTCCTTTTAATAAATTTCCTGAAAAATATATGTGTAGAAGCCACTGTTCTCTTTGGGATTAGTCATTTTTCTAGCAGGAAATGGAATTGACCAAAATGACGAATAATGAGCCATCTTAGATGCAGGCTCTCTTATTCTGTTTTCTCCTCATTGGATCAGTAGGCAGCACTCTGATTACATATAATGTCCCCTAGTATTTTCTTAGCAGTAACCCCAAATTCCCTTATGAATTTTTAACACAAGAATAATTTTTGGATAAATGCATAAAAATATGTTTTTCAGAACTGGCATATATGCAATATCTTGTTTTTTAGTTTTCAAGTCACTATGTGTATGTTTAATCACTTTACTCGGACAAGCTATATTTAGTACAAAGAATTTTGAAAAGGGAAATGGTAGTCTTCAGACTCTTCTCTTCCTCCCTCCTGAATTAGAGGCAACCATAGAGACCCCAGAGCCTTCTTACTGTGCTTTGTTCCTGTAGCAATATATCTGGGTCTACATGGGGTAGACTTCATTTGTCTGCATGCCTTGTTTTCAATCTTGCTACAGCAGGTTTTGAACTTTCAACTTAATTATCTAGGTGAGATTATTTGCTAGTATTCTGATAAACTGTCCATGTTGACTTGTTTTCTGACCTAATTGTTGATGTTCATTCATTATGTAAGTTCTTAAGAGGTGCTTCCTATTAAGATATAATATTCAGCTGTTGCAGGTAATTTCTGATGGGGAAGAAAGTGGATAACAGTAGCATTTTTGGTTATTTTACATTTACCAAAACCTTTGGAATGTATCAGTAGACTAACTTTTTAGTCTGCCTATTGGTATTCATAGATTTATCTCAGCAAACCAAATGTTTGGGACTCCATTCTAACAGTTTGCAGAATTTTGGACCTGCATGTTTATGTATGTTTTGGTGTAGAAAGACAGTACAAACATTATCAATGGAATCTGGACCTCTCAAAATGGTTTTAAAAAGCCCTTTGATGATTTCCGCTCCTTTTAGGACACGTTCAAATGGAGCAAACAAACATGCAGAGAACACAAATCGATGAAGAGTTTCAGTGGTGTTAGGCTCTTCTTAGACAGGGTCAGCCTGAGTACTAATTGATGTGGATCTTTGATTGTACAATGTGTCTAATGCATATGTACATACACATACATGATCAGCCATGCATAGAAACTCTTATTTACTGCACATCAGTGGAACTCATTTTCCACTACTTGAAAAAAAAAACTCCTTTACTTCATATAGAACTATTAAATTTACTTAAATTCTTCAATTTATAGATCCAAACTATTATAAGAGTTAATGTTAAAGATTTCAGATGTGGCTCATTTTTATAAACATTTTCATAAGATTTCATTTAACTTTGAAGTACCCCCCCCCGTGTGTGTGTGTGTGTGTGTGTGTGTGTGTGTGTGTTCTAAAACTACATTCCTTCTTAAAATAGAACAGCAACACTTTGTTAAAGTAATCATCAGACATAGCTAACCCACCCATGAATTTGAATATAGATTGCTTCATAATATTGCTCAAGGTATTGTTTCTAATGCTAAAATGGTAGACTGGAAGACACTGTTAATTTTAACAAAATTAACTTTGTGCTTTGGCGAGTGTTTTATGTTTATTTTTGCTCCAGGGTGATTCTAGTTGAAAGGAAGAGCCTCATTTGCAGTTAAAAAGAACAGGATGCAGGAGTCACCTGGCAGTCCTATTGGTTGAGCTTAAATAGCTTAGCTGAGTGTCTCAAAAAACACTAGATGTTGCCTCAAGCCATGTTTTGAATTTCTACTTTTTATTTTAAAAAGTATATGTAAAAGAAGCATGTCGATTATAAAAATCTCTTGAACTCATCTTAATTTTACTTTGTATAAATTATTTTCCCAGTGCCAAATGTCATTTTTGTCTCATAAGAAATAGTGTTCACGCTTAGAATCATGTTTGTGCGTATAAATTAAAGTTATTCACAAGATGCAATAATAAGAGTACACTTCTCATCTATCATCAAGGTCTCTTTTGCCTTGCTTGATTGTCACCAAATATGATTTTATAATAGCTAAATTAAATGTAAGCTTCTGTCTTAGTAGTAATACTTTGGAGGTGGTATAAAAATTAATATTCCTCAAAAATAAAATTAATAACTTCTTAAAAATTAAGGGTACAAAAATTGGTCAGGTGCTCATTATATAAAGTGTACATTATATAAAGTGCCAATTAAAAAGTACATTTTCATTATTGCTTGAAAGTATGAGGTGACAGGTGTGACCTTCTAGAAGTCCAAGCAAGAGGATAATTCAGTAATCATTGGTCATTTCTGCATCTAAGTTAATTATTTGTTACTTTTGAGAGCTTTTTTAAAATATATATAATGAAGGAAGGACAGAAGAGAGAGAAACAACGAGGGAGGGAAGAAAAGAGGGAGAGAGGGAAACACACTCCAGAGTGGTACTAGACCTTGAATTAGAGACTTCCACTGCTTTACCTTTTGTCTGGTCAGTTCCTTCTTTATCACTGTGCAGTTCCCACAAGGCTCTCACTCTAAAGCTCCCTGGAAACATTCATTGCATCAGTACATAATTTTATAAAAGCAGAAATAACTTCCCAACATTTTCCACTTATTTTGAGGCCAATTTATTACAGAAACCATTGCCTGGCCAAAACAAAATAAAGCAAAGCAAAGCAAAACAAAACAAAGAAAACCCTCCTTCATCAGTGTGCTGAAAGTGACTATACATGACGCTCTTTGTCGGTGTGCTGAAAGTGACTGGACATGACACTCTTAATATGCTAAATTCTCTGACTTGTTGGCAAAGCAACCTCAGACAAGCTAGATATTAGAAAGCATATTTCTTAGCAGACAGAAGATCCATTCATTATTTCACTATAATTACAGTGAAAATATTATTGATAAATCAAACCAAAATAATTATTTTCTTTGAGAAGGAAGGCATCTTGGCAGCTTTTGTAATGTCGTGGGAAACGCTGTGTGTAAAAATCTTGGTTTGCTCTCTATAGAAGTGCTAGGACATCCGAGAAATATCAAATGCAACTTTTCGCTTCATTTCCTCCACCAAACCTCATTTCTACCATCAGCAGTGGTGAAATTACAGGCCTTCAAACAGAACATATGGAACAAAATCATTTTTATCAGAATGAGGATATAACATCACCCCCCCATTCCCAACCTCAAGCAAAAGAAAACACAATCAAATAGGTTTTTATAGCTTCTAAGACAATCCACGGGCGGTAAATTTTTCCTGATAGCAACACCTCACTGCAAAGTATACACCAACGTAGCATTTCAATTACCAGCTAGCTGAACATGATTCATAATTCTCAAACTTTTTCCAGTCCTCTGAATATGTAGAAAATTACTGTAAGAAATATTTGTAGAAAACAATATCTCTAAAGTCAGCAAGGTGTAGCCTACCCAGATAACTTAACTGAGACCTCACTAATATAATTGTGTACTCTCCATTGAAGATAATACAAACGTCTGCTACTGCTGTTCTTAGCCATGGGCCTGAAGGCACTTGGAAGGCCCCATGGGGACTTAGGGACCTTTTTCATTGTACATTTGAAGACTGTTTTGGCTGGAGGAGATACTTGTTTTTGGCTTATTCTCTTCTCCTGAAAAAGCCCAAGGCATTGGCTAAATGTGAATGACCTCCTTTCTGATTGCTGTGTGCCAGGCTGGAATGTGTGTTGTTATTTCCCTAAAGTCCATAGCTACTCCATATTGTTTCAAACTGTGTTCTGGGAGTCTCAGAGATTTGCTTTAGACTGCTGTGCTCATAGCCATCTCAGGGCATTTTTGGAACAAAGCACTTTCATAACTTTATGTAGTATAATAGGAAAAATACAAGAAATCACTTCATTTGCTATACACACACACACACACACACACACACACACACACACACACACACTCACACACTCTTGGAAATGTTTGCTTAAAAATGTTCCTGAAGAGGGTTGCTGGGGTTTGCATGAAGAAAAATATGTCTAATTACAAAATATGAAAACAATGATTTAAACATTTAAATAATACCCCAGATTAAAATGATTTGAAGAATTCTCCAAAGACCTAACATTCTTTTAAAAATAGTCAAAAATACTAGTACTGTCATAACCAAAAAAAAAAAAAAACTATGTCTAGCAGAGAGTGGAGAAATATTCTTCTAGTTTACAGGATTAGCTTATGGGAAGTAAATGTCTTTCAGATCAGAGGAAATGAGGCAAGCTCCAGGACAGAATTAAATTTAAGAGTTATAGTGGGTTAAG